>NC_134092.1:71393536-71706869 GCF_000715075.1 Nicotiana tabacum
TTTGTATACGGTCGAAATAGATTTCAACCTTCATACGATTGATCGGGGTCAAAACATAATGGGTCAAAGAAAGACTTCGTAATATCGAGATGGGTTTCGAAGGTGGTACAAATAAGCTTCAAATTTTGGGTATAGATCAAACACCGAGTTCGAAGTCATTATCGAGCTTGGGTCCAAATCGAACTATGATGAGATAATTTCGAGGTTAAGGGGCAGAGGCCAACCAGGATCGAGTCCGAATCATCACCTGATCCTGAATCCATATCGAGTTCTAGAAGCAATACCGACCAGCACCGAGGCCGATCGAGCTCGAGCTCACAGATAAGAGCCGTTGCAAACACACCAAGGGAGAGAATCTCGGCGGAAATTAGGGAAAAGCTGATTTATCATGGGTTCTCCACTATGTATTTTTAAATATATCTAAAGTAGGATCCACCACTATAAAGAAGATGGCTACATTTCTGTAGAGGGCAGTTCTTTGGCTTAATAAATTAATTCATCTTGCTTAGTCCTAAAAATCATCTTCTTTACAACCTTGTTTACTTTGCATTCTTTGCAATCCATATTTAATATTTCTATTTATCCTTACGATTTGTATCAAGCTATACCACATATCCTTAGAACTACGTACAAATTCAACTCTATTCATTTTTCGGGTAAACAGTTTGGTGCCCACCGTGGGGCTAAGGATAACAGTGGTTATTTGAGACGAATCCGCAAAAACACACCATTTTGCGCCTGTTTCCGAAAGTATCTTGAATTTCGGATTAGCAACGACTAACTACCAATCAAATGGCCTCACCTATCGACAACGAAGCCAGTCTTCAAGATGAGAACAACAACTTGACATCCAGTACCGAAAGACCACTTATCAACGCCGTTGGAGCTCGAATCGAAGTGCCGATATATATCAATTTGCATGTGGCCATTGAGGCGAACCTACATTCTGAACCTGAAAATAGCATTCATGGTGGCACTCGATCTGCAGCTCGAGATACCCATAACGTCGAGAAAAATGGTGTCAGCTTACGTACGACTTTTGAAATGTTACAAGCTCAACAGGAAGCAATAGCTCCGTTGTAGAGCCAAACCCAGCTACCGAGCAGGCCGGAGCCCAATCCACCTTGAGAAATTCCCCACAGAACGGAGCCAACCATAGTGAGGTCAAATGACCAAGAATCGGGGACTACTCCTAAAATTGCTAAAATACTCGAGGAGCTCACAAAGCGAGTCGAAGCCAATGATAAAAAAGTAGAAACCTATAACTCCAGGGTCAATCAGATCCCGGGAGCTCCACCAATGATAAAAGGGTTGGATTCCAAACAACTCGTGCAAAAACCTTTTCCCTCGAGCGCAGCCCCAAAACCAATCCCCAAAAAATTTTGTATGCCCGAAATTCCCAAATATAATGGAAGGACCGACTCCAACGAACACGTCACTTCTTACACGTGTGCCATCAAGGGCAATGATTTAAAAGACGATGAAATCGAATCTGTGTTGTTAAAATAATTCGGAGAGACCCTCTCGAAGGGAGCAATGATTTGGTATCACAACCTACCACCAAATTCTATCGACTCGTTTGCCATGTTAGCAGATTCTTTTGTAAAAGCACACGCCGGTGCCATAAAAGTCACAACAAGGAAATCAAACCTCTTCAAGGTAAGGCAAAAGGATAACGAGATGCTAAGGGAGTTCGTATCTCGTTTTCAAATAGAACGAATGGATCTGCCACCAGTCACGAGCGATTGGGCTATTTAGGCTTTCACTCAAGGTTTGAACGAACGAAGTTCGATAGCTTCACGGTGGTTGAAGCATAACCTGATCAAATATCCAGCCATCACGTGGGCCGACGTGCACAATTGGTACCAATCAAAAATTAGGTTCGAAGACGATCAGTTGGGGGCTGAACCTGCTGCTCAAAGGGATACTAATCGAGAATGAGGTCCGATCAGGGATTGATACCGACCGTATAAAGAAAACCACAGAATCGGCGAATCGAGACATAACCCCGGATAAAATAACAAAAGAAGTGATCAAGGTCAAGGGTCTCGGGGGCTGATGAACAGAAGTAGGTTCGACAGGCCTGCCGGATCTAAGGAAGCACCTCGGTTATCAGAGTATAACTTCAGCATTGATGCATCCGCCATCGTGTTGGCCATCGGACGCATCAAAGACACTAAATGGCCTCGACCTATGCAGACAGATCCTGCCCAGAGGATTCCTAATCAAATGTGTGAGTATCATGGCACCCATAGCCACAGAACGGAAGATTGCAGGCAACTAAGAGAGGAGGTAGCCCGGTTATTCAACAAAGGGCACCTTTGAGAATTTTTAAGCGATAGGGCGAAGAACTATTTTAAAAACAGGGATTTAAGCAAGCTAAACGAATAAGAAGAACCACATCATGTCATTCACATGATCATCGGCGGCGTCGATACCCTCAAGGACAGGTGCTTAAACGCATTAAGACATCAATTGTGAGAAAAAAGCGATCTCGAACTCAGGGTTACGCACCCATAGAAACTTTGTCCTTCGATGATGAAGATGCAGAAAGAGTCATACAACCTCATAACGATGCACTGGTAATATCCGTACTGATGAATAAAACTAAAGTTAAGCGTGTGTTAATTAATCCAGGTAGCTCGGCCAACATCATTAGATTGAAGGTCGTGGAACATCTCAGTCTACAGGACCAAATCGTACCCGCAACCCTGGTTCTAAACGGATTCAATATAGCATGTGAAACCACCAAAGGTGAAATAATTCTACCGATAAACGTGGCCAGAACCATCCAGGAAACAAAGTTTCACGTAATCGAAGGTGACATGAGGTACAACGCCCTTTTTGGAAGGCCATGGATCCACAACATGAGAGTTGTACCTTTGACCCTACACCAGGTCCTTAAATTTCCAACATCAAGGGGAGTCAAAACAGTGTACGGAGAACAACTGGCCGCAAGAGAAATGTTTGCCATCGAGGAAATGAATCTGATGTCCTCGCCTTCGCTAATAAAGGGATCGGGCTCAAAAGGGGAACGAGATGCCAAATAGCAATCACAGACATCAGCTTTAACTCGACCAGAAAATCAGGAGATCGATGAAGATGATGATCAAAGGATCCCTCGATCCTTCATAGTTCTTGATGATTCTGACGCTACCAAATCAACGGTTGAGGAATTGGAGCAAGTCACACTAATCGAGCACTGGCCCGAACGGAAGGTATAACTGGGAACGGGGTTGACCCCTAAACTCAGG
Source organism: Nicotiana tabacum (assembly GCF_000715075.1). Taxonomy (NCBI): domain Eukaryota; kingdom Viridiplantae; phylum Streptophyta; class Magnoliopsida; order Solanales; family Solanaceae; genus Nicotiana; species Nicotiana tabacum. The sequence continues at coordinate 71,396,791 of NC_134092.1, forward strand.
AAAACAACTTATTCAATTTCTTATCGATAACGTAGATTGTCTTGCCTAGTCCCATTTAGATATAACAGGGATCCCACCGGATATAACGAACTATCGGTTGAGCTTGGATCCTAGGTCCAGACTGGTGAAGCAAAAGAGAAGATCCCAGTCCGAGGTAAAGCACGTATTCATAAAGGACGAGGTAACCAAACTTCTCAAAATAGGGTCCATTCGGGAGGTGAAACATCCCGAATTGTTAGCCAATGTAGTTGTAGTACCTAAAAAAGGGAACAAACTTAGAATGTGTGTAGATTATAAGGATTTGAACAAAGCATGCCCCAAAGATTCCTTTACGCTGCCCAACATCGATCGCATGATCGATGCAACGGCCGGCCACGAGATCCTTACTTTTCTTGATGCCTATTCCTGGTATAATCAAATTCAAATGAACATGGAAGACCAGAAAAAGACTTCATTTGTCACCAAGTATGGAACATATTGTTATAATGTGATGCCCTTCGGGCTAAAAAATGCAGGAGCTACTTACCAACGCCTAGTAAATAAAATATTCGAGGAACAAATAGGTAAATCAATGGAAGTTTATATTGATGACATGCAAGTTAAGTCCCTGCGCGCAGAGGACCATTTGACCCATTTGCAGGAAACATTCAAGATTTTAAGTAAATACAACATGAATCTCAACCCCGAGAAGTATGCTTTCGGGGTCGGTTCGGGCAAGTTCCTCGGCTTCATGGTGTCAAATCGGGGGATCGCGCCATCGTGGATAGCGTAAAAGTCATACAGAGGCTAACGGGGCGGATTGCAGCCTTAGACCAATTCATTTCAAGGTCGTCAGATCGAAGTCACAAATTTTTCTCTTTACTCAAAAAGAAGATTTTGCTTGGACCCCGGAATGCCAACAGGCATTGGAGGAATTAAAACGATATCTATCGAGCCCACCACTGCTTCATACTCCAAAAACAAACGAAAAACTTTGCTTGTACTTGGCAGTATCAAAAATCGCGGTAAGCGGTGTCCTAGTTCGAGAAAAGCAAGGTACGTAATTTCCCATTTATTATGTAAGTCGAACCTTAGGAGAAACAGAAACTAGATATCTGCACCTAGAAAAATTGGCACTTGCACTGATAAGCTCTTCTAGAAAGTTAAGACTGTACTTTCAATGTCATTCCATATGCGTATTAACTACTTACCCGCTTCGTAATATTTTGCACAAGCCCGAATTATCATGCCGATTGGCCAAATAGGCCGTCGAACTCAATGGGTACGATATCGAATATCAACCCCATACGGCCACAAGTTTCAAATTTTGGCGGACTTCATGGCCGATTTCACACCGACCCTCGCACCCGAAGTCGAAAAAGAACTCTTATTGAAATCGGGTACATCATCGGGGGTATGGACCCTTTTTACAGACGGGGCTTCAAATGTGAAGGGGTCCGGGCTAGGCATCATTTTAAAGCCACCCACGGGTAACACTATTAGGCAATCTATCAAAAATATTAAGTTAACTAACAACGAGGCCGAGTATGAGGCCATGATTGCAGGCCTCGAGCTAGCTAAAAGCTTGGGAGTGGAAGTCATTGAAGCCAAGTGTGACTCTTTGCTGGTGATAAATCAAGTAAACAAAACCTTCGAAGTTCGAGAAGATAGAATGCAAAGGTATTTGGACAAACTGCAGGTCACTTTGCACCATTTCAAAGAATGGACTTTACAGCATGTTCCACAAGAGTAAAACAGTGAGGTTGATACACTTGCAAATTTGGAATCATCGGTCGAAGAAGGTGAGTTAAGCTCGGGGACTGTCGTTCAACTCTCGAGATCCGTGATCGAAGAAGGTCATGCCGAGATAAATTCTACGAGCTTAACATGGGATTGGAGAAATAAGTATATTGAATACTTAAAGAATGGAAAGCTCCCATCGGACCCTAAATATTCAAGGGCCCTACGGACCAAAACTGCTCGATTCATATTAACTGCAGATGGAACACTATACTGAAGGACATTCGATGGACCATTAGCCGTATGCTTAGGTCCAGGAGACACCGATTACATCCTACGTGAGGTGCACGAGGGCACTTGTGGAAATCATTCTGGTGCAGATCCACTAGTCCGAAAAATAATCAGGGTAGGGTATTATTGGATCGATATGGGCAAAGATGCGAAGGAATTTGTTCGAAAATGTGACAAATGTCAAAGGTTTGCACCAATGATCCATCAACCCGGAGAACAACTTCACTCAGTCCTATCCCCATGGCCATTCATGAAATGGGGAATGGATATCGTTGGCCCTCTGCCATCGGCCCCAGGTAAAGCTAAGTTCATTTTATTTATGACTGACTATTTCTCTAAATGGGTTGAAGAACAGGCGTTCATGAAAGTAAGAGAGAAAGAGGTTATAGACTTTATCTGGGATCATATCATATGTCGATTCGGGATACCCACGGAAATAGTGTGTGACAATGGGAAACAGTTTGTCGGCAGCAAAGTGACAAAATTCTTCGAAGACCACAAAATAAAAAGGATATTATCAACACCGTATCACCCTAGTGGGAACGGGCAGGCCGAATCAACAAACAAAACTATCATTCAAAACCTAAAGAAGAGGTTGAACGACGCTAAAGGAAAATGGAGAGAAATCCTACCCGAAGTCCTTTGGGCATATCGAACAACATCAAAATCTAGTACGGGGGCAACCCCATTCTCCTTAGTATATGGCTCCAAAGCCTTGATTCCAGTCGAAGTCGGGGAACCCAGTGCCAAGTTTCGATATACAACAGAAGAGTCAAATAACTAGGCTATGAACACTAGCCTCGAATTTTCAAATGAAAAACGAAAAGTTGCTCTCGTCCAATTGGCCACCCAAAAGCAGTGAATCGAAAGGTACTATAATCGAAGAACCAAGCTTCGCCATTTTAAACTCGGGGACTTAGTGCTAAGGAAAGTCACCCTCAGTACCCGAAATCCAAACAAAGGAAAACTAGGACCGAATTGGGAAGGACCATATCAGGTTCTCGAGAACGTCGGAAAACGATCATATAAGCTCGACATTATAAACGGCAAACAACTATCAAGCAATTGGAATGTTTCGCACCTAAAATGATACTATTGCTAAGGTACGACCCTCCCATATTCGTTTACATTTCGAAACTAAACCCTGCAGGAGTCCGATCAGGAGTTAGGATGGATCCTTCAATACGAAGCCCTAGGTCTGAAAGCATGCGTTGCACTCTTTTTCCCTTAGACCGGTTTATCCCAAATGGGTTTTTCGGCAAGGTTTTTAATAAGGCAACCAATGATCGTGCTATACTTAGAAACAATTCGACAGTATCCGAGGCCTCTTTACAATCGACCTCGAATACTGGGGGGCATTAGCCCTCAAATACATAAAGATTCTGATGCAAGAAAGTTATTTTGTAACAACAAGGTTCCAATAGGAAAAGTTGTAAGAGCCAAATGGTCAAAACGAACCATGCTCATATAGTTGGCCCGAGCCCTGACACAAAACATGAACACATGTATAATGACTTGTAAAGAAAGTTCTCTTCTTTACCGATATCATATATCCAAGAAAAATTCCTCTATTTCGAGATTTATTATGCGAACAAGCTTGAGTTCGAGCAAGCATTCACTCGACTATTACGCCTACGGGTTACTTCGAGTTCGAATTATTCACTCGACTACTAAGCCTACGGGCTAATTTTATTTCAAGTTCGAGAAAGCACTTACTCGACCATTACGCCTACGGGCTACATTACTTCGAGTTCGAATCATTCACTCGGCCACTAAGCCTACGGGCTACTTTTATTTCGAGTTTGATCAAGGACTCACTCGACCATTACACCAACAGGCTACATTACTTTGAGTTCGAATCATTCACTCGACTACTAAGCCTACGGGCTACTTTTATTTCGAGTTCGATCAAGCACTCACTCGACCATTACGCCTACGGGCTACATTACTTAGAGTTCGAATCATTCACTCGACTACTAAGCCTACGGGCTACTTTTATTTCGAGTTCGAGCAAGCACTCACTCGACCATTATGCCTACGGGCTACATTACTTCGAGTTTGAATCACTCACTCGACTACTAAGCCTACGGGCTACTTTTATTTCGAGTTCGAGTAAGCACTCACACGGCCATTATGCCTACGGTCTGCATTACTTCGAGTTTGAATCATTCACTCGACTACTAAGCCTATGGGCTACCTTATTTCAAGTTTGAATAAGCACTCGCTCGGTTGTAAAGGCTACGAAATCCAAATTCGATCAAATTGCCTAAATCCTTATGAAAACATTCATAAGGCATGAATACAAAGCAGGGAACAAAACAGAAGCAAGTCGGTAAAAGGAAAATATATTTATATATATACACAAGATTGTTTACATGATTGATTGCAACATAGAAACTAAGGGCTAAGTTTCTTGGCTATCTCCGGAAGCAGTCTCTTCTCCACCGGGCTCCCCCCCGTTCTCGAACCCGCTCTTACTCTCATCATCTTCTTCATTATCATCATCATCATCATCGAAAGCCAAGGATTCAGCATCGGTTTCGAGTTCTTTATCCCTTTTTATCTCTTCAGCGAGATCAAAACCTCGAGCATGGATCTCCTCGAGGGTCTCCCTCCGAGATCGGAACTTAGCAAGTTCACCGACCCAATGTGATCGAGTATCGGCGGTCATGGCTACCTCTCTTGCTTGGACCTGGGCAGCTTCAGCATCGGCCCGATAGACGGGCCATGAGTGCATCTGCATAGGTCTTTGCCTTTTCGGCGTCAGACTCAGCTTTTGCAAGTTCAGAGGCAAATCGAGCCTCGAGCTCCTCTATTCTTCTTGCTTGAACTGAGCCTTTCTCCTTTATACTTTGAAGTTGGTCTTTGGCTGATGATAATTGGGCTTGAGCAGCTTCTTTCTCTGCAGCAAAGCGGTCCATACCTTCTTTCCATTTCAAAGACTCCGCTTTTATCACATCGACCTCCTCACGGAGTTTCCCGATCATCTCAATTTTTTGCTGCAGCTGTGAGACCGAAAAATTAGCCATCGTTCCGGTATCGAGCCCATAAACTTTTAAAAGTATCATTACCTACTCAGACAGATCGGTCTGATCTTGGTGAGCCTTGGCCAGCTCAGCTCGGAGGTCTTTTATTTCCTTACCCCTTTGCCCTAAGAGGAGTTTAAGGGAGTTCCTCTCCTCTATAGCCCGTTAAAGATCGGCCTCCTATCGATGCATCTCGGTTCGGGACTGAGAACATGCTTCTTGATGAACTGCCGCGGCCTGCAAAAAAAGAAGAAACGAAGTTAGAAAAGAAAAGCAAACATAAAGGTAATACCAACAAAATAATTTAAGGCTTACCTGATTCAAAGCCTGCTGCACTCCGTGAAAAAGATCTAATGCATCACTAGTACCGGCAACGTCCTCGACACCGGTAAACAGGTCACGAAAAGGATCCTCTCCATTATGAAGCCTGTCTAGTTCGAGGGCCCCCAAAGCTTGGGATTCCCGAATCGCCCCTGCGAAAAAAGCAGGGAAGGTGGGCGAGTCTTCGATTGCTACTGCCCCAAAGGAATCACTTGGAGCATTCTCTTCGGTTCGAAGAGATTCGGAGAGAGCCCTTTCAGACATATTTCCCATCTGTTAGCTTCGATGGGAAGCATCTTCGATCTCCAACAACTTGGGGAATCTGCCCAAATCTTTCTCCGATATATCCTCAGTTCGAGGCGGAGCCTTATAAACCACTACCGATCCAGCTGCATGTGGAACGTCGGTGGTCTTCTTCGTTCGGGCCGCCAGCGCAGACCTATCATTTTTTTCTTCTTCTTCGTCTTCATCCCTTAGACGCAAAACTGATTCTACGGTCAAAGGAATGGTGTTCTTGTTCGGCTTACAAGCCGTCCTCTTCTTCGGTTTTGGACTTTCGGGAACGAAGGCCCTTTTCCTCTTATTATCTTTCACCGGCTTCGGGACAGAGGCCAAAGCCTCTTCCTCGACAGACGAGGGCCTCAAAATCGCATCTTTGCCTGTACCTACATATGAAAAATTTTATTAAAGTATATGGAAAGCATCTTGTTCGAGTTACCAAAAAATACGAGAAAGGGGCTTACCGTGATTTTTGGCCTCCCATCGGCCCTTTGACAAGTCACGCCATGAGCGCTCGGCGTATGTGGAGGTCGAAACCAGATCCCGTACCCAATTTTTGAGATCGGGAACTGCGCCGGGCATCTAGGGAACCGCTGCATCATAAAAAGGGGTATATCGGTAAGAAAATAAATGAAAGGACAAAATAGTAAGAGATAACAGTAGAATTACACTTACGCTTCATGTTCCACTCCTCGGAAAAAGGCATATTTTCGGTCGGAATCAGGTCTGAAGTCCTTACACGAATGAACCTGCCCATTCAGCCTCGATCCCTGTCCTCGTCTATGCTCGAGAACAAAGCCTTGGTAGCTCAGTTGGAGTTTTATTAACCCTCCTCGAAAAAGGCGAGGACGGTACAATCAGATGAGATGATCGAGGGGGAAAGGAATCCCCTCGATTTTGTTCACAAAGTATCGGATCAAAATAATGATCCGCTAGAAGGAAGGATGGATCTGGACTAAGGTTATTAGGTATTTACGACAAAAATCTATGATAACAGGGTCGAGGGGACCTAACGTGAAAGGGTAAGTGTACACACTTAAAAATCCTTTCACGTGAGTAGTAATATCCTCTTCGGGAGATGACACTACCACTTCTTTGTTCCCCCAGTTACAATCTTTTTTTATCTGTTCGATATACCCCTCGGTTATCGAACAAATGTATCTCGATACGAGCTCACATCGGCCGGGAACCGGCGAATCTTTATCGAGTTTGAAATCGGACGTAAGAACGCACGTTGCCTGAACGCACTCCTCAGGTCGTGGATCCACCGGTGTTTTGTCGACGGCGGATTGAGAAGAAAAAGCTTTTTCTTTTTGGGGAACGGTTTTTGATGTCTTCACAATTTTTTTTTGGATTTAAAGAAGATGACTAAGATTTGATGGTTTAGAAGAAGATTTTGCAGAAAAGAGTCACAGATCAACGAATGAACTCCGAAAAGACGAAAAAGAACTTGAAAAATTTTCTGAAGATTGAAGAAGTAAAAGTGATGAATGGTGGACGGAAAGGCTATTTATAGATTGAAACAATGATGGTTCAATATCAGCGATGGCAGACCACCGTCTGACATGCATTAAATGCCTTGAAAATCTAAATCGACGGGATAACTATCACGTGCGTCATGATCGAGCCCAATATGAACGTCAGTTTATAATCTAATCGAGCCATTGAGAAATCATATCGTTTCTCACCACATCCTTCCCGAGAAATGAGGGGACTATCTGTATACGGTTGAAATAGATTTCGGCATTCATATGATTGATCGGGTCGAAACATAATGGGTCAAAGAAAGACTTCGTAATATCGAGATGGGTTCCGAAGGTGGTACAAACAAGCTTCAGATTTCGGGTATAGATCAAACACCGAGTTCGAAGTCATTATCGAGCTCGGGTCCGAATCGAACTATGATGAGATAATTTCGAGCTTAAGGGGAAGAGGCCAACCGGGATCGAGTCTAAATCATCACTTGATCCCGAATACATATCGAGTTCTAGAAGCAATACCGACCAGCACCGAGGCCGATCGAGCTCGAGCTCACAGACAAGAGCCGTTGCAAACACACCAAGGGAGAGAATCTCGGTAGAAATTAGGGAAAAGCTAATTTATCATGGGTTCTCCACTATGTATTTTTAAATATATCTAAAGTAGGATCCACCACTATAAAGAGGATGGCTACATTTATGTAGAGGGCAGTTCTTTGGCTTACATTGTGATTCAAGTACCATATTCTCCTGTATTCAAGAGTTACTCTTCTAAGCTTAATAAATTAATTCAGCTTGCTTAGTCCTAAAAATCAGCTTCTTTACAACCTTGTTTATTTTGCATTCTTTACAATCCATATTTGATATTTCTATTTATCCTTACGATTTGTATCAAACTATACCACATATCCTTAGAATTACGTACAAATTCAACTCTATTCGTTTTTCGGGTAAATAAAATTCTCACTCCAACCTTAGACCTAATTTTGAAAACTTATCACTACTCATTATATTTTCAATCACTATGTAGCTATTACAAAAGAAAAACATAAATCATAACCTGTCATTCTACATATGTGTGCAAAGGTCCATAACTAATTCCCTGTATATGTAATATTCTAATATTAAGATCCAAAACAATCCTAACTGGTTTTGTCCATATTGAAGGGTAAGATTTCTTTCATTAAATTAAATATTCAATTCCCAATGCTTCATGATTATGTCTGCCATGCTCAATTATTCCTTTGTCTTCTCCTAATCATTAGCCTACTTTACAAAAACATAACTAATGCTTCACTGCAAATTCAATATCATGTATATCATTGTACGAAAGTTGATCAAAATACCTGATTATATAGCCTTTTTCTCCACAAAATTCCAGTGAGAAGCTATCCAAAATAAAGAGCAGCCAATCCCTACTACTCGTTCCTTCTGTTTTGCCGTCACAGTGCCCTATATTAATCTCACTGTAATTTGTTATCTCCTCGTGAATAAAGGAATCAAAGTTTGCCCCACTTTAAACTTTTAAGGCCTAAACGTGTAGCACATCAGATGTGGGCTTGAGCCCACTACTTTATTTATATTATTATTAGTATTATTATATTGCTTACTAGTATGCCTAATTATAATATTCTATCTTATATATTATCATAAAAAACAAATTCACTAACTTAGTATTTGACCCAATAGCTATAAAAAAAAAATTAATTCTCTAGTCTCATAATTAATAAGTATAGAGCATTTTTCTCTCAAATTTCTGCCGTCATTATAGCAGTGAACAGTGCCAAACAGTACCGTGAACAGTGACTTCATCGCGGACAAAGCTGGAGCTTTAGGCTTCAATGGCCACAATGGCCAGCGACCAACCAGCTTTTCCGACTGGTCTGCCCTCCCCCAGCGTTTCACAACAACATACAACAACTAACTCCAACCCAGCTCTTCTAGATTACTCGAAGATTTTGAAACCAAATTCTTTAAATCCTCCAGCGATGGCTACCGCTGCAGCTTCAATTCAACCCATTCCACTGCGACGAGCAGTGTATTTGAATGGCCAACCGGTGTTAAATTCACAGAGGCAGAAGTAGATAGAATGAACGTGATTGAAGGCCTCCAATATGCTATCGTTGGCAAGCTTTCATATGAATCTCCGGAGATTCACGAGCTTCGCCGAATAATTTCAACTCAATGTGGTATCAAAGGCGAGTGTAATATCGGATTCCTTAGAGATCGTCATGTGTTAATTAGATTAACTCTATGGCAAGATTTTCTCGATTTCACATCGAAAAGTACATACTACATCAAAGCCAAAGATGGATACGAATACCAATTGTGTACTCTTATCTACGATGCAAAATTTAAGGCGGGTGAAGAAACTCCGATGGCGATTGCGTGAATTTCTTTTCCTGGACTGCTGCCTACCTTTTTTGTAAAGGAAACTCTGTTTTCTTTGGCTACAGTTGTGGGAAGGCCAGTGTGTCTTGACGGGGCAACTACAAACAAAACTAGGCCGAGTTGCGCAAGAGTAAAAGTTCTTATCGATTTGTTGGCCGAACTACCTAAAAAGGTGCGATTGGATATTGATGATGAAACTTCTGGTGGTGTTTGAACAGAATGGGTGAGAATTCAGTATGACATGCTACTAAAATATTGTAAGGAATGTAAACTACAAGGACATAATGAAATTGAATGTTGGCATTTGCACCCCGAGCTTATTGAGAATCGAAGCAGCAAGAAAAGGAATGATCTTGCTGAGTTGAATAACTGGAATTCTGCTGCTGATGAACAAGGAAAAACCAAAAATCACACTACCCCTTTAATGATTCTCACGAGTGGAAAAGTAGTCGAGAACGTAGGTGCACAGTGGAAGAAAGTTTGGGATAATCGGGGAACCAACAAAAATAATAAAACCCAGGTACAAGGGCAAACTGGCAATGCAATCATGCCAGTGAATGCTGGTGTAAAGCAGGTGTATAATAACTTTGCACTGATGGAGGTCGAAGAAGATCAGACAAACAAGGTTCAAACAAGGAATAAATTTATAGTATTAGAGGAGGAACAAAGTGATATAAACGAGAACAACCAACTGGTTTTGGTGGGGAAAAAACTAGTCTTCAGTTCTAAAGATGGTCCTACTCCTTCTGGGATTCAGTCCACAATCGACTGGGTTCATAGAAGGTTTGGGACTAGCAAAAAGGAGCTAAAACAACTCAATGTGACCACAAACCAATCTTGTCATGCGATTCCATCTCAAACTTTTAAAGATTCTAGGCAGATGGAGGATCTTGATGAGCTAAACTCTACAAAGGTCTTATGGAGCGATGCAGTTGAGGTTAAGAATGATCAGCTGGGCAAAACAAAGACAATAGAAGACAAGGTGAAGAAGGACAATAATCCAAGCTCACCTGGCTATAAGCTGGCGACGCCAAAGCTAAAGCCAGGCTCACCGGGTGATAGGCTGGCGACGCCAGGCCTAAAGCAAGGCTCACCTGGCGATAGGCTGGCGACGCTAGGCCTAAAGCCAGGCTCACCCGGCGATAGGCTGGTGACACCAGGCCTAAAGCCAGGCTCACCTGGCGATAGGCTGGCAACGCCAGGCCTAAAACCAGGTTCACCTGATGAGGGAACTACAGTAAACCCCAACCTTAGAGCCACTGGAGAGATTTTGGCCTATGTAGATGGTGTTCCGGCGTATGTCCATGAGCTACAATTCAAGGAGTATGAACAGGCTGATGAGTGGGCAATTGTTCCAAGAGCATCCGGGAAATAGAGGAAGTGCCTATGGAATCTGGCACTGATCAAACCATGCAACTACATCTTAATGTTCTAACTAAGACTCCTCTACAACATTTACATGATTTAGTTACACACAATGTGACACCAATTGATGAAGACTTATTGAGACAAAATCCAATGGAGGATGAAGGAGATGATGAATCAACTGCCGAAAACTTCAAACAAGTGGCTAGGGAAGGGGATTTATCACCCACAACTAGTGCTAAAGGAGGTAAAAAAAACTAAGAAGAATCAGAGTAAAGATCTACCACAACCTTCAAGAATAATGCCTAGGAGGGCAGCTTCTCTATCTAGATGATGATCAAAACATTAATATAGAATATAAGGTCTGTGAATACACAACAGGCCTTTCCTAGGGTGATCAATATGAATAGGGAGCATAATTTTTGTGTAGTTGCATTGATGGAGCCTTTTCAAAAGAAGGGACTCATTGATAGATATAAAAGGAGGTTAAATATGGAGACTGCTTATACAAATATTAATGGGCAAATATGGTTGTTCTTCGATGCAGTGGTGGAATGGGAATTAGTGAAGGATACTGAGTAACAGGTGACTGTGAGAGTGTTTCACCATGACATGGGGCAGCACATGATGATGACATTTGTTTATGCAAAATATTCAGCAATGGAGAGGTTGGATTTGTGGGATCACTTGTATTATTTAGCAAGTGATATGGAATTACCATGGTTGGTAGGAGGGGATTTCAATGTGTTATTGCATGAAGATGAGAATAGGGGGACTTCCAATACACCCTCCTGAATATGGGGATTTTGCATTTTGTATAAACTCTTGTGGTTTATTTGAGCAAGGGTACAAAGGAAGTCCATTCACATGGTGGAATGGGAGATCCAATACTGAGTGTATATTCAAGAGATTGGATAGGATTTTTGTGAATTTGCCATTTCAAAACATATTGCCAACTATTGAAGTTGAGCATCTAATCAGAACTGGATCAGATCATGCACCATTGCTAATGACATGTGGGGTGCAGACAACCAATTTTGTCAAGCCTTTTAGATTCTTGAACTTTTGGACAAAGCATGATATCTTTGTGGATGTGGTGAGGCAGAATTGGGAAGCTGATTTCATAGGGGATCAGTTTTTTATGTTCAAGCAGAATATCAAGAGGGTGAAGGCAGCACTCTCAAAATGGAATAGGGAAACATTTGGTGATATCTTCAAGCAATTGGCTATTTTGGAGGACATTGTTAGGGTGAAGGAGATGTTGTTTGAAGAAGAGCCTACAACTGAAAATAGGATTGTGCTTCAAAAGGCTCAATCTGAATTGAAGAAATACTTGCATATTGAGGAGCAGTATTGGAAGCAAAAAGCTGGGATGAATTGGTTTGCTGAAGAAGATAGGAATACAAGTTTCTTTCACAACCATGTCAATGGCAAAAGAAAGAAATTGCAACTGAAGCGGATCAAAACTGGCAGTGGGGTATGAATTGAAGACCATGAGCAATTGGCTACAGCTGCAGTGGACTTCTATCAAAAACAGTTCACAAATGAAGGTGATGCTTCTGAATTTCCCTTGCTCAATAATGTACCTTCAATGGTCACTATGGATCAGAATTTGGAACTTAGCAGATTGCCAATAATTGAAGAAGTAAGGGCAGCAGTTTTTGAGCTTAGTGGGGAGAGTGCTAGTGGCCCTGATGGATTCACTGACTTGTTTTATCAAACATGCTGGAATGTTATTGGTGCTGATATACACAACATGGTGCTACACTTCTATGGAGGAGCTGCATTGCCTAAATCCATCACTCACACTAATCTAGTGTTGCTGCCCAAGAAACCTAGAGTTGAGACCTTCTCTGACTTAAGACCTATTAGTTTGAGCAACTTCATTAACAAGGTTTTGTCTAGGGTGTTACATGACAGATTGGAGATTTTTTTGCCATCTCTAATAGCTCCTAATCAATCCGGATTTGTAAAGGGTAGGAGTATATTTGAGAACATCTTATTGACTCAAGAAATTGTCACTGACATAAGGTTAAGGGGAAAGCCAGCTAATGTGGTGATCAAGCTTGATATGGCTAAGGCCTATGATAGGGTCTAATGGAAGTACTTATTGCATGTACTAAGGAAGATGGAATTTTCTGAACACTTCATCAACATGGTATGGAACTTGATGTCAAATAACTGGTATCCAGTATTGGTGAATGGGCAGTCCTCAGGGTTCTTTAAGTCGACAAGGGGTGTGAAACAAGGGGATCCCCTGTCTCCAGAATTGTTCATTCTATCAACTGAGGTACTTTCCAGGTCTTTGAATAAGCTTTTTGAAGACAAATCATTTGTGGGCGAATGCCTAAGTGGTCTGATTCTTTAAACCACTTGGCGTATGCTGATGATACGATAATCTTTGCATCTGCTCATCCTCCCTCTTTGAGCAAGATTATGCAGTGTTGGGGAACTATGAGAAGATATCAGATCAGATGATCAACAAAGATAAGAGTTCATACTACATGTATTCAAAGGTTGCTAATGGATTATTTCAGGCAGTTGGATCTATTACAGGATTTGCAAGAGGTAAATTCCCCTTCACATATCTAGGGTGTCCTATTTTTTACACTAGAAGGAGGAAGGACTATTATGAGGATCTTATCAAGGAGGTGAAGGCTAAATTGCATTCATGGAAAGGAAAACTGTTGTCATTTGGAGGAAAGGCAACACTCATCTCTAGTGTGTTGCAAAGTATCACTACTAGAAATCTGGTAAAAACCAACCAAAAAAACCGACCAACGTTAGTCGGTAATGGCCAAAAACCGACCAAAACGCGACCATTTACGTGTGGACGGTATTTTTGTGGTCGGAAAGGAATACCGACCAAAGTTGGTCAGAAATTACCGACCGACCTTGGTCGGTCAATTAAATTCAAAAAAAAAATATTGCAAAAAAAACCGACCAAAGTTGGTCGGTTTTTTCTGACCAAAGTTGGTCGGTATTTTAATTATGTAAAAAAAAGATTCACCATCTGAGAATCGAACCGGGGTCTGTACTGTGGCAGGATACTATTCTACCACTAGATCATTGGTACATTTTATTTTAAGACTGTCTTTTATTTAATTTATACTCTTTAATTGTATTTTCACACGAAAATAACCGACCAAAGTTGGTCGGTTTTATTAAAAAGTAAAATTACCGACCAAAGTTGGTCGGTTTTTTTAAATGACCCGCCGAATTAACCGACCAATTTTAGTCGGTTTTTTTAATATTAATTTTTATTTATATTAATTGAAAAACCGACCAAAGTTGGTCGGTTTCTTAAAACATAAAATTCGTGGGACTCAAAAATAGTTTCCCGCATTTTTGCGCCAAAGAAAACTGACCAAAGTTGGTCGGTTTCGTAAAAAAAATTAAAAATTAAAATATTTTGAAAAACCGACCAACTGTTTTTTACCGACCAAAGTTGGTCGGTCGACCTTGGTCGGTTTTTGCTGAATTTCTAGTAGTGTATGACAGTTCACATATTATCAGTCCTTGATCCACCAAACAGCATCCTAGGGCATCTACATAAGACTTTTGCTAGGTTCTTTTGGAGCACAAAGGAAGAAGGGAGAAGCAGATACTGGGCTTCATGGCAAAATCTTTGCCTTCCTAAAGAGGAAGGGGGCTAGGATTTAGGTCCTTAAATGATGTCTCAAGGGCACTGTTTGCTAAACTATGGTGGAGGTTTAGGACCACAAAATCTTTGTGGTCTAATTTTATGTTGAATAAGTATTGCAAGAAGGAACCACCAAATGTGGTGCGTTTTAGGAGAGGGTCTCATGTTTGTAGATAAATGTTGAATGCTAGGGAAGAAGTAGAACATGATATCGTATGGGAATTGAAGAGTGGAACAACTAATATTTGGCATGAAAATTGGACTGGATTGGGTGCATTTTATCATGTATTACCTGAAGACTTTCCAATCAATGAAGGTCTTTAGGAGGTGGCAGAACTGCGGCAAGGGAAAACATGGTATGATCAGCTGCTAGAACAAACTTTCAATGAGGAAATTGCAGAATATATAAGGCTAAATGTGCACTATGAAGGTAATGAGGGATACTGGGATAAGCCATACTGGATGCCAACTCCTTCAGGCAAGTTCAATGTTAGCAGTGCTTGGCAAATATTAAGGCATAGGGCAGATCCTAATCAGGAATTCAAGTTAATGTGGATTAAAGGTTTTCCATTCAAGATATCCTTCTTCTTGTGGAGATGGTGGAGGCAGAAAATAGCCACCGATGACATGTGGAGGAGGCAAGGGCAAATGGTGATGTATAGGTGTTGGTGTTATCAGCAGCCCCAAGAGGAATCCATTGAGCATATATTTGTCATAAGTCCTACTGCTTCTAAGGTATGGAACTTGTTCATGGGGGCTGCTGGAATTTCTGTGCAATTGATTCAATTGAAGCAGATTATAAGGCATTGGTGGTATGCTCAGTATTGTCCAAAATTAAAGCCACTATTTCAAGCAGTACCAGCTATCATCACTTGGGAGCTGTGGAAGAGAAGAAATGCAGGTAAACATGGTGGTTCAATGTCCACAAATAGGGTGATTCATGAAATAAATAGGACATTGCATCACCTGGCAAGGGTGAGGTATGCTTGGATCCCTAATATTCCATTGTTATGGCCAGACATGATTCAATACTTTGAAGGATATAAACCTATATTGATCACTACAAGAGTAACATAGCAGCTTCCTTGTCATGGTTGGTACAAATGTAATATTGATGGAGCTTCAAAGGGCAATCCTGGACCTAGCTCCCTAGGCTTTTGTGTGAGTAATGATGAAGGTGATGTGGTGTATGCTAGGGCAGTAGACCTAGGAGTTACAAATAATGTGGTGGCTGAAGCTAAGGCTATTCTTCAAGGGTTGGAATATTGTGTAGAGCATGATTTTCACCCTCTCATACTGGAGACTGATTCGTTGGTGATGAAGAAGGCGATAGAAGGGGAATGGGATCCTCCTTGGGTAATTGCACAGGATGTGAAGAAAATTATAGAGATGAAGGACAACTTCAATGTGATCTTTCAACATGTGTTCAGAGAAGGCAACTCAGTGGCAGATTTTATAGCTAACATTGTGTTCTCTTTTGCCTAGTGCAGGGAGGAGGTTGATCATTCTCTAAACTGCCTAGTGCAGGGAGGAGGTTGATCAATCTAGACAAATCTCAATCACCTAACCTTAGGATTAGGATAGCAAAGAGAAGAACCCCAGACTGATGGCTTCACAAGATTGGACTCTGCACAAACTGATATGTCCAAATGCTAAGGAAAATGGTGAACCCATCATATGGTATTTTTGGAGATTGTTGAATTATTTCTCAGTGGTATTAGCATGCTTTCAAGCTCAATCTGAGGATGGTTTAGCAATGTTTTAAATGATGTCTACATTAAAGGTTTCTAGTAGGGAAGGATCTGAGCTTACAAGATCACAAAAAGGCACAAGCTGGCCTTTGCCTTGCAAAGTCTTTAAAGCCAGATCATTCCTGGCTTTTTCCTTGTAAAGCCAGCCTAAAGCCAGCTCATGCCTGGCTTTTGCCTTGTAAAGCCTGGCTAAAGTCAGCTCACGCCTGGCCTTTGGCCTGCAAAGCCTGCCTAAAGCCAGCTCAAGCCTGGCTTTTGCCTTGCAAAGCCTGCCTAAAGCCAGCGGATGCCTAGCCTTTGCCTTGTAAAGCCTGCCTAAAGCCAGCTCAAGCCCGGCTTTTGCCTTGCAAAGCTTGCCTAAAGCCAGACTCCTCTTCTACACATTAATCTTGATGAGTGAGCACATGATTAATACTTGAACAAAATCAGTCCACTGCATATGGAGATCATATAGTAGCGACACTTGGAGGACGATGCGGACTTCAACTCTGCGGTGGAGATGTTTGAAATTCATTTTAGCCTATGGACAATATACCCTGGCGCCTGGTGAGAGCTTGATAGGTGCTGCTTGGTATTTGCCAATGACAATTGGATTCACATACACTAATAGGAGAAGGAAGCATTCAACTTATCATGTTGTAATAGTTAGTTCATTAGATTTTAGCTTTTCTATCTTTTTTAATAGCTAGTAGCTTCATGCAACTTCTTTTTTGGTTTGGACATCTTGTAAGCATTGGACCCATTTTTGGGATTTTATTTATATATTAGCCATTAGGCAAAAAAAAATAAGTATATAAAAATTTTGGGTCATTACATGACTAGAACATGCAGGGTCTATACACCGAAAAATCTCGGGGGGATAAGTAAGGAGACCGCATCAAAACCACCAGTTGTGGAAACAAGTATTGACGATCTTTGGAGGAAGGGTACAGTCAAAGGAGTACTCTATTTTTTATCACCTAAATAAAACTCCCGCACAAATATCCATTTTGTCTCTATTACAAAACTCAAACGCACATAAGAACACCTTGATGAGGATGTTTAGTGAACCTTACGTACCTGCTGGTATCATTAATGAAGAGATGGCAAACATGGTGGCACAAGTATTGGAGAGTCACAAGATCACTTTCCATGAAGATGAGTTGCCGCCGGAAGGGTTGAGTTATACCAAAGCATTGCACATCATTGTACAGTATGAAGATAAGTTCATTGCTCACGTTTTGATTGATGGGGGTTAAAGTCTGAATATATGCCATTTGACTACTCTGAAAAGATTGGGCATAGGTATAGCGGAGATCCGAATGGGAAGCATGAACGTGAAAGCATTCGATGGGTCCCAAAAAGCCACTATTGGAGAAATTAACCTGGATATGAAGATGGGCCCGACTTGGTTCAATGTTGAGTTCCAGGTGTTGATCTTGTTTATATGCCTTGGTGAGAATTACTGTTAGTTACAGTTTTAAAAATTAAATGTGTAGACTTCAAGGTTGTTTAACTAATTCCATGTGTAGTTTGTCACTTGTATGTGTAATTTTGGTATCATTTGGGTAAGTAAGTCATTCGGTTGGGCCTGGTGTTAGGTCATATATGTGGGTGGATCTGAACATTGTAACTGACACACTCTAATGCCTTGATGAGCCTGAGATTTTGGGTTTGTTGTTGTGCGAAGAGTAAGACTATTGAAGGCATGGAGATATCCTTGGGTTACTTTTTTATTGGGCCTGTAACTGCTTTAAGTGGTCTTGTATTTATTTAAGTAGGTAATTTGTCATCTTTGAGTTGGTATTATTTCATTTTGGGCCTGTAATAACTTGTAATAACAAACAATTGGGGATTAGTGAAAATGGGGGAACTAGGATACTCTATCTTTTGCATGAATGGGTAGAAAACCTGTCTATAGGGCTTTAATTTTCTATTTGCTTGCCATGCCCCGTCTTTAGGAACTATCTGTACCATGTGTTGATTTACTTGCCTATTCACTTAGAAAGAATGATTTAGGGTTAATATAATTTCTTAACTTACAATGTTAGAAAGCATGCCTATAGGAACTAAAATGAGACTTATTGACTGTTTATTACTACGCCTAGATACCATATTTAATAGGATATCACCGCAATAACTGAAACTACATGCTTGGTGTATTTCTTTCAATTATGTGACTCACCTAGATACCATGCATGTAGGCTCTCAACTCAAGTAATCAAAATTGTTGTTGTTGTTATTCTCTTTTATCATATAGCCCGTCTAGAAAGCATGCCTATAGGGACAAATAAGCAAATTTGCGCTCTCAATAGCATCACTTCCCAGATGCAGATTGTTTAGAGATTATGCATATACGATACCATCACTCGCCTAGAGAACATGACTATAGGATCCATTAACGGAATTACGTATTAAAAATAGTTACTTCGTCAAAACGGGTTGCCTAGAAATCCTGCCTATAGGACTTCACACTAATATCTCAATTACTAAATCACATAGAAATCATGCCTATAAGGTTTGACATACTTAGCACGTTATAATTCTAAGTCTGCCAATTATGGCTGCCGCCTACCAAATGTTAAACCTAGTCATAACTATTTTCTTAATTGCGTGTATTTGAGTCTACATGAGGAGGTGAATTTGAGCCTTTTGTATTGTCTATGTGAAGTCTTATTTGTTTTGATTGCGCGCCTAGTTTTTTCATTTTGAGCAGCCTAAGGGAAGTCTAGAACCACCAAAATAGTGGGTCCAAAAGCCTCCTGGACCACATGGGGCGAGTAAAGCATGCATAGGACGCGACTTAGAATTGAACTAGAATATTTCATGTAAACAACTTTAAGATAGTAATTAGGTAGCAGGAGATGATAGTCTGTGCCTGCTGAATAATATAAGCAACCCCTTATACTTAAAGGGTTGTGAAGTATTATTTATGTTGTACGGGATGATCCTTTAAGTTAAAAAACTTAGAACCCCCATATATGGCTACTATTTGCACGCATGTTTAGCTCAAACTAGGTTATATCTTGTAACCCACTTCTTTCATATGTACAATCTCCTTTAATGCTTGTTTCGTCTTGTAACTAGATATTTGGACTCCTTGCTCTAATTTATAAGATCACATAGGGTAGTTATAATTCAATAATCCATCTATTATAAGATTCGGCCGGGAACAACAATTGTGGACCTCGAATAGTGCCAAAATCCTTCTCTTTGAGGTAATTTGAGCTCTTACACAATCTTTGGTGATACAGACTTGTTAAAACAGAGTTATTTGCAAAATAGGTTCCTTAATGCACCTCAAAATCATTAGGTGGTGACTATTCTCTTTAATACCCATTTAAAAGAGTTGTCAAACGTTAAAACCCGATTTTGCGAGAAAACGGGGCACGACACTCACAGTTCGTCTCCTGCTATAAAAGCGATTGAGAAAATCTTGCTCTAGTTGATCCTAGCTATCAATAGATCCAACCTCGAGGTCTGGGTACCAATCAAAAGCATTTCCTTTTAGTGAGCAGACGAACTGCTTGACGAGGCAATCTCCATATGTCCCAGCATTGTTGCACATTTCAACAAAGTGCGCCACATGTTGCTTTTGATTGCCTTTACCGTCAAACTATTGAAACTTTGGAGGTTGAAAGCCAGCAGGCATCTTCAACATATCGATCATTGCAGTATACGACTTTGCGTATATAAGAGAAGACTTGTCTGCAACTTCATACTTATTTTAAGTAGTTCCTTCAATGTAGTCCTTTAGTTGATCGATTGGAATCATCTCTTCAGATGAGACAGGGATAGCCTTAGCGGATGCTACTTGTCTTGGGCGAGAATCACTCTCTGGAACTTTTGGGAGCTTGCCAGGTGCATGGGTGGATTCTTTTTCCATCAAGAGTCCCACACTGTCTATTAGCTTGTCAATTCTAGCATCTTGATTTTGCATGTACTTGGTCAAACTAGTGATTGTTTCCGTCAAGTTTGCCAACTTCTCCTCCACAAATGAAGCGTTTGCCACCATGGCTTGCATGATTGTTGTGGATGATGGAAAGTAGTGTGGATTGTCACACAGGTTGATCCTCCATTGGCTCACGCTATGCGGTGTACGTGGGGAGAATCCATCACTTGACATATCACCATCTTCCTTAATAATAGAGTTCATGGATCCAGAGAGGTTAAGCATAGACATAGTTTTCTTAATTATTTCAGAAACATCGATTCCTCCTTCAGGTGCGTTTGTAGAAGATCTTGCTCCTTTTGAGGATGAAGATCCAAAAATAGGGATTGATGTGGACGACACTTGGGGTGCTTGTTTTCCTAAAGAGCTTGCTTTGCTCCTCTAACTTGTCCAAAGCTTCCAAGGTAACATCGAGGATGCTTTCCATATCAGCATAGAACCTGAAATTAGCAGCCTTGGTGGAAGTTGATCTGGAGTTGATTTACTTTGAAGCCATTTCGATGTTCTTGAACTTTGGTGATTGAAAAGTTGAGATAAGAGGTAGAGATTGTCCCACTGGGCATGCCAGAATTTGTAGACAATACAATTGCGTCAAGAAAATAATCGTAATATTTTATTTCATGTAATATGAGTGTTACAATCTCTATGAATCCTCTGATTCTTCTTTCCAACAATAGATAAATTCAAGGGCCTTTGAGCGTGATCTTGAATCTATATTTTTTGCCACGAACGATAATCTTAAATTCAACTAGCACGAACTTTGATTTGAATTCGTACTTCTTTAAGCTTGATTTATTCTTCGTTCTTGAGCTTGAACTTGAATTCTTGAACTTGAACTTGATTGCTTGAAGCTTGAAGCTTGAAAAGGAATTTGCAGCGTTTGATCCACGAGCTCTTTCTTGCTTCTTATTATAACTTCTGGTGTTTTTTCTAAGTTATGAAGACCCATATTTATAGTAGTGGGAGGAAAAATTGTGATAAGAACAAACTCTTTCCGACCAATCAGATTGAAGTGTGACAAGGCCGCATTTGATTTGCTAGAACATATCACTTGCCCATGTGGCATGGTTTCATTGGCTTTTTAATTTGACTTAGCATGCCTTGTCATTCTGATACGTGACATGATCCTATTGGCTCTTCCATTTGACTTGGCGTGTCACGTCAATTGACACGTGACACCAAACTGGGTCTCTAGGAAGATGATATCTTGGGCTTAATAAAGTGGCCCCATCACTTGTAGCCCGATTACTTGGGCTAGCCCAATAAATTTTGAATTTATTTATTTAATCCATATGTATTGGACTAATATAATTAATCTAATTATATTAGCCTTATTTATTTGGACTAATATATCTTGAATTTAAATATATTCCAAATAATTTATGAATTTAAATCTAATAAAATTTAAATGCCTACATAGGTAAAAGAGCTAAAGCGGCAATTAGACGGAAGGAGTATCTATCTTCATTGAAAAAGAGAGAAGAGCATGAAAATAAAAGACTATGCTTCATAGTTTCATAAATAGCAAAAGCTAGAAAATATCAAGAGTTTAGAAGAACACTATTCGAACTCAAAATTGACATTATTTTGTTCAAGTTGTAAATTACCTAGGGTCAGAATATCTTACAATGATATCGCCTCCCTCAACAAAATACTAATTGTAAACTATTTAATGCTCACTGCCAATACCATATATCTCGCTTAATGAGATCCAGGTGACCAGGTTAAAATTCCAATTTTGTAACTTTGAGGTAGTTTCTTCCCATCAAACTCGGTGGAGCAATATGTGAAATTTGGAGAATTACCAATATTTGTGACAACTCTTTTGACCTTTACAAACCCTTTATTTTGCTTAAGTTTTTGTATAGAGATTGAAGGATAGTTTATGTCTGATTGCTTGTCATTAGCAGCATTTCTTGGGTAATAAAAATTATTTTTCTTTGATATTACTAATCTAAGTTTGTTTCTCTTTGTAGCTCTAATAATGAAGAAAGTTATAGTAATTCCCCAGAGCCTATTTCATGTGGAGCTGCATGAAGAACTAATGTATTTGTCAAGTGCTTTTATCAGAATATTAGATATTGCTATTGTAGAGGGGAAAAGAAAATTCTAGTTATCACCAATATCTGAAGTAAAATAAGTAATACTAAGGTTTAAAAAAATTAGAGGAAATGGACTATATTTGCAGCAATGTGATGGTGATGATAATTATATTGTTAGAAAAAGTAATAGTACATGAAAACAAATAAATAATACTAACAACAATGTTTTTCTATAAACAATTAATTATCAATTAAATAATAGAAAGAAAAACAAACTGAAAGGAGTAACAAATGAGATCACCGTATCTTACTCTCTCTGTTCACTTTTACTTGTCAATCATTCTAAAAATATATTTTAATTTTTAGTTGTTACTTTTAGCATATCAAGAGAATACAATTTCTTTTTTCTTATTATACCCACAGTATTAAATTACTCATTTCAAATAATTTTTTCAAATTCATTAAAAGTATGCATTATTTAATATGGGTATGATGATAAATTATGCACTTCATTTATTATTTTTTTAAGGGATGTGCAAAGTTAACGGAGAAAGTATATATTTATTCGTTAAACAAGTATAGAAACGAAAGTAACTTTACCATCATTGATAAATCTTATTTTGCATTGTTAAGAGTTTGATTAGAATATATGTTTCCTCCATCTCTCACTAGCTTTAAGGCCAACTGTTTCACTTTTTTATTTAAAAGGCAGCAACAGTTAAACATTACTCCCTCCGAATTTAGGTGAACCTGTTTGACTGGGCACGGAGTTTAAGAAAAAATGAAGACTTTTGGAATTTGTGGTCCTAAACAAGTCAAAAAGGGACCCAGAGTATTTGTGTGGTTATAAAAGCTTCTCATTAAGGGTAGAATTGTAAGTTTAAGCTAAATTGTTATCAAATTTAGAAAGAGGTCACTCTTTTTGGAACGGACTAAAAAGGAAATAAGTTCACCTAAACTGGAACAGAGGGAGTAGTAACTAATACTCACACGAAGAATTGCATCCCTTCAAATAAATTGGTATTTTTATTTAAATAGTTTAAATAGTATTTAAGTAATTTAATTTTTGCTTTTGTGCTTCCCATAACTAGCTTTTCCAACTTATAAATTAATATTGAGAGTTAATATATTTTAAATTTTTTAGTTCAAATATTTGATTATGGCCGCAAACATTCTATCACAGTAGGGCAGACTCCTTCCGTAAATTGAATGGACACAACTTTTTATGAAAGGACACTTTAATATATTAGGTTTTTTTTTAATGTATTTCTTAAATAAAATATTTAGGTCATTTAGAAGGAGAATTTGGTAATTCAACTTTTAACTTACGCCGTCCACTTATATATATATATATATATATATATATATATATATATATATATATATATATATATATATATATATATATATAGAGAGAGAACTTATTAAGCTCCTCATCATTTAGATTGTCAATGGCTTTTTACTCTCGTATCTTGTGTAAACGCGTGTACTCTATATTAAAAATTTTCTAAATACTAGTTTTAGGGTATGCGCTTTGCGCGTGTACTCTATGTTCATAAATATAAAACTTTAAAAAATTATGTAAATATTATTAAATTATATATTATTTCAAAAGTATTTCTAAAATTTAATATTGAGTCAAAAGTATATTTTATATCTAATTATTCTAATTATTAGAATATGTATTTATTTTTTTGTTACATAAATTTTATAAAAGTAGTGTTTGATTAAAGGATAATATACGTATTATTGTATAGCCAAACAATCAAACATAGGTCTTTCACGAAAAAGTCTTTCTCTCTATTTTTCCTTATTTTTTACTAATATAATTAAATTATACAAAACTAATTGGTTTTAATTCTACAACCAGTTATAATAAATTTATGAGTAAGAATAAGTAAAATTGAACTTTAGTTATTATTTCTTACTTAATCTTTCTCGGAGAGTTTATATTGGTAGTTTGAATGCAATAAACAAATTAAAGGAGTAAAACATGATTTAATGAAACTATATATCTAATATAAGTTTCCTCCAAAGACCTATGTTTTGAACTTTATAACTTGTTAAATTCAAGCTCTAACGAAAGTATCAAATAAGAACAGTTCATATCATTCATTCGAGTCAGAGTATTTTACGTTTAAGTTATTCACATAAATACATTCTACTTGTATGAAAATTATAAAAATCTATCTTTACCCATGCAAAGATAAAAAATAAAAAACAAATTAAGTAAAAGCAGGATAATACAAAGTTTTAGATAGCAAGACAAACTTGATAATTGCTCAAATATGATTCTCTACAAAGTTGTACCTGTTGCAAATTTAACAATAAAATTAGTGTATGAAGAGATAGAAAAAAAAATTCTCTTTCACTGTCTTTCCTCTTATACCCCGTCTTCTTTCTTCTGCCACAAATCTAAATAACTTCTTTTACTCTCTCTAATACGGAATAGAAAAAAATAAAGCTCTAATTCGTAAAAGAAACTACTTACATAAAACAAATTAAAGGAGAAAGGCTCATCACAGACTTATATATATTGTGGCCAATCACTAACGGAGAAAAGTGAAACTTTTAAAACGTAAAGAATTAATGAAATTTTTGAGTCTCCTAAACGTAAAAGGATTTCAAAGTGTTCCATGTTATTATTCTGTATTGCTGTAATAAACAATGAAACTTTCTGAAAAAATAAAACAAAAAGTTAGTAATTGCACGGACGCGTGGGTGTTTTACATGCAAGAATTAATTGCATCTGCATAAGTAGGTTTCTCTTTGAACTTTCCGTAGTGAACTTATATCGGATATACTCGGTCAATCGGTAGATTTGATATCGTTGAACCGTCGAGCTTTGTTGTATACCTAGACAACATAAGTCACACAATCAATCCTTAACCATCTATGGTTCTCACGGTTGTGTTCGTTTCAGCCATGAACACCGCCTGGTTTCATGAGTGCTTAGAGAATGGGCCTTTACTTTCATTCCCCTTGAAGCGGCTTACACTTCACACTCACATAGGTGATTTCTAAACGTGTAATCCTATAGATACACTATCTGGTCATATCCTGCCAGACTTAGCAAATCATTAAAAAACCTTTAAGCTTTGTTGACTCATCAAAAAGCCTTAATACTTTACCTCGATTTCTGAACATTGTCTTCATCACGAGAATGGGTTGAGTTATTTAATAATGTTGAACCGTCATTCATAACTTTGTTTGATCTCTTTGAACCTAGCTCGTGGGATCTCCAGTCTGCTAGGTAGAGTTACCGTCATGATGACTTGTCCTAGACCTTAACCCCATTCCCTTTGATGATCTTTCAACTGCCTCTCTAGATAGGCCTTTTGTAAGTGGATCCGATACGTTATCTCTTGACTTTATGTAGTCAATTGTGATAACACCACTAGAGAGTAGTTGTCTAACGGTATTATGTCTCCATCGTATATGACGAGATTTTCCGTTATACATAACGCTTCCTGCCCTGCCTATTGCCGCTTGACTATCACAATGTATACAAATAGGTGCCAAAGGTTTGGGCCAAATGGAATATCTTCCAAGAAATTTCGGAGCCATTCAGCTTCTTCACCGGCCTTATCTAAAGCTATGAATTCAGATTCCATTATAGAAGGGGTGATACACGTTTGTTTGGATGATTTTCAAGACACTGCTCCACCCACAATTGTGAAAATATATCCACTCGTGGATTTAACTTCAGATGATCCAGTGATCCAATTTGCATCACTATATCCCTCGATCACGGAAGAATATTTTTATAATGCAAAGCATAATTTTGGGTATGTTTGAGATACCCCAAAACTCGTTTCATTGCCATCCAATGTATGTGATTGGGATTACTTGTAAACCGACTCAGTTTACTAATAGCACATGCTATATCTGGTCGTGTACAATTCATGATATACATCAAACTTCCCAATACTCTTGCATAATCCAATTGTGAGTCACTTTCACCTTTATTTTTTTGAAGTGCATAACTCACATCAATTGGAGTCTTGCCAATTTTGAAATCCAAATACTTGAACTTGTCAAGTACCTTTTCAATGTAGTGAGACTGTGATAATGCTAGACCTTATGGAGTCTTGTGAATTCTGATTCCTAAGATCACATCAGCAACTCCTAAGTCTTTCATATCGAATTTGCTAGCCAACATGCGCTTAGTAGCATTTATATCTGCCATGTTTTTACTCATTATCAACATGTCATTAACATATAAACAAACAATGACTTCATGACCTGGAGTGTTTTTAATGTAAACACATTTGTCGCACGTTGATTTTAAACCCACTTGCCAATATTGTTTGGTCAAATTTGGCATGCCATTGTTTGGGTGCTTGTTTAAGTCCATAAAGTGACTTAACAAGTTTGCACACTTTCTTTTCTTTACCAGTTACCACAAAACCCTCAGGTTGTTCCATGTAAATCTCTTCCTCTAATTCTCCATTTAAGAAAGCTGTTTTAACATCCATTTGATGGATTTCAAGACCATACACGGCCGCTAGTGCCACTAACACCCTAATAGATGTTATCCTCGTTACTGGCGAGTAAGTGTCAAAGTAATCAAGGCCTTCCTTTTGTCTATAACCTTTGACAACAAGTCTTGCCTTATATTTGTCAATAGTGCCATCAGCTTTCACTTTCCGTTTAAAGATCCATTTCGAACCTAAAGGCTTATTTCCTAGAGGAAGATCTACCAATTCCCATGTATGGTTATCCAAAATTGATTGAATCTCACTATTGACTGCCTCTTTCCAAAACGCTGAATCAGAAGATGACATAGCTGCTTTAAAAGTTTGAGGCTCATTTTCAAGCAAGAATGTCACAAAATCTGGTCCAAAGGAAGTAGATGTTCTTTGACGTTTGCTACACCTTGGATCTTCTATACTTGGAGTATTTTCCTTTGGTTCTTCCCGAGGTCATTTAGGTCTTTTACTTAACGACTCACATTCAGTTTTATACGGATAGATGCTTTCAAAGAATTCAGCATTATCTGATTCCATTACCGTATTAACGTGAATTTCGGGATTATCGTATTTATGAACCAAAAACCGACATGCTTTACTGTTTGTAGCATATCCAATAAAAACGCAATCAACAGTTTTTGGTCCAATTTTAACCCTTTTAGGCAAAGGAACTTGTACCTTTGCTAGACACCCCCACACTTTGAAATATTTCAAGTTGGATTTTATTCCTTTCCATTTTTTATATGGAATAGATTGCGTTTTGCTGTGGGGTACTCTATTGAGTATTCGGTTAGCTGTAAAGATAGCTTCGCCCCACAAACTCTGCGGTAATCCGGAACTTATTAATAAAGAATTCATCATTTCCTTTAATGTCCGATTTTTCCTTTCCGCAATTTCATTGGATTGAGGTGTGTAAGGTGCAGTAGTTTGATGGATAATTCCATATTCCGAACATATTTCTACAAATAGAAATTCATATTCTCCACCCCTATCACTTCTAATCATTTTGATCTTTTTATTCAATTGATTCTCCACTTCTTTCTTGTATTGCTTAAATGCTTCAATTGCTTAATCCTTTCTATTAAGCAAATAAACATAACAATATCGAGTGCAGTCGTCAATAAAAGTAATAAAATACTTTTTCCCACCTCGAGATGGTGTCGACTTCATATCACAAATGTCAGTATGAATTAAGTCTAAAAGATTTGAATTCCTTTCAATAGACTTATAAGGATGTTTTACAAACTTAGACTCAACACATATTTGACATTTTGATTTATTACACTCGAATTTAGGCAACACTTCTAAATTAATTAACTTCCGCAAGGTTTTGTAATTGACATGTCCTAAACGAATATGCCATAAATCATTTGACTCCAATAAATAAGAAGAAGCTGCAATTTTATTTATACTGTCAACAACCATTACATTTAGTTTGAAGAGGCCCTCTATGAGGTAGCCCTTTCCAACATACATTTCATTCTTACTTACAACAACTTTATCAGAAACAAATACACATTTGAATCCATTCTTAACAAGCAAAGAAGTAGAAACTAAATTCTTCCTAATAGTAAGAACATGAAGAACGTTGTTGAGCGTTAACACCTTGCCGGAAGTCATCTTCAGGAATATCTTCCCATAATCTTCAATCTTGGCTATTGCAGTATTTTCCCATGGAAAGCTCTTCTTCGGGACCAACAGTAGAGTAAGTCGCAAATGCTTTCTTGACAGCACAAACATGTCGAGTGGCTCTAGAGTCAATCCACCACTCCTTCGGATTTCCAACTAGGTTGCATTCCGAAAGCATTGCACACAGATCATCAATGTCATAATTCTTCTCCACTATGTTAGCCTGTCCCTTCTTCTTATACTTTTTCGGGAGACGAGAATCAGGGGCTTTGTGACCGGTTTTTCCATAATTGTAGCAGCTGCCCTTGAATTTCTTTTTGTTCTGCTCCTTAATCTGTCCAGAAGACCTCTTTCTCTTCTTACTTTTTGGAGCAGTCTCCTCAACGATATTAGCTCCCATGATTGTTGAATTTCCACGAGACTTCTTCTCGGCTGTTTTGTTGTCTTCCTCAATCTTGAGACGAATCACAAGATCTTCCAACTTTATTTCTTTGCGCTTGTGCTTAAGATAGTTCTTGAAATCTCTCCACGAAGGAGGCAATTTTTCAATCATTGCAGCCACTTGAAATGCTTCATTCACGACCATACCTTCAGCAATAAGGTCATGAAAAATAAGTTGAAGCTCCTGAACTTGGGTTCCAACAGTTTTACTGTCTATCATTTTATAGTCTAGAAACTTGGCAACCACGAACTTCTTCAAGCATGCATCTTCAGTCTTGTACTTCTTCTCAAGTGCGTCCCATAATTCTTTCGAAGTATTCATCGCACTGTATACATTGTACAAGTCATCCTCTAAAGCGCTTAAGATATAGCCTTTGCAAAGAAAATCTGCCTGCTTTCACGCCTCAACAATCATGAATTTTTCGTTGTCCAGCATGTCCGCAGCAGGCACTGGAGGTTCTTCACTAGTGAATTTCTGCATACCAAGTGTGGTAAGCCAGAAGAACACCCTTTGTTGCCATCCTTTGAAGTTGGCTCCGAAAAATTTCCCCGGTCTCTCTGCCGGTGGAACAGCAGTCCGGCTTGACGAGGCTATCGTCGTTGCCGTTATAGTCGTAGAAGAATATCCGTTATCAATTGCCATTTCTCACTGTAAACAACAGAAGAGTTCAATTAATGGCAAAATCAGAACAGTACACAATACTGTTATTAACAAAAAAATAGTATGTATAATAAATAAAACTGAAGTTTTTATATACTGTTTTACAGAAAAACGATGAAGTTTTTATGTTCTTCAAATCGTCTTGCGAATTTCAATACTCTGATAAAGTTTTTATATCTTCAAATCAAAATAGTAAAATTCAGAAGGAGTAGAAAATCACACAGGTTTTAATCTCCACAAACAAAATACAAAATATAAAAAAAATAATTTTCTTAAGATTGTTATTATTCTGTATTGCTGTAATAAACAATGAAACTTTCTGAAAAAATAAAACAGAAAGTTAGTAATACTTGTTTAACGAAATAGATTCTGAAAAACAAAAAATAGTATAGGAATAAATCGAGCCCACTGAATACATAGTGTGTCCTTAAGAAAATTATTCCCCTCAAGTACCCGAGGTGCTGGAATATATCCTCCCAAGATAGAACGATTTAACTCACCAGTGTATTGGTACCAAAACTCTGATGAACTGCGAACCACTCAATGGTCGTAAAATACACTGAAAAATATTGTGCAGAAGAAGAAGAAGAAGAAGCTCAGAAAATTTCGTAAGGAAAGATTCTGGGATTCAAACTCTATTTATAGAGTTGCTGGCATTGTTTCTGAAAAAGTTTGCAATCTTTCAGAAACAACCATGGCTGTTGGAAAAGGGGCGTTTGAAATATTGCGGGAAAAAATATATTTAAAATAATCCGGGAAAGAAAACGGGCCTGACCGAATCGGGTCGCGGGTCATGGGTTATTCCGAATTGAATTTTTCGTTAATTATTTAATTAATTAATTAAATAATTAAAATCCGAATCCGAGGCCGAATCCGAGCGAGCGACAACGACGACGGCGCGAGGCTTGCCTTTTTTCTTAACTCTTTAAGAGTTAGAAGAAGAGCAATTATATATATACCCATCAAAAGCCTTTTCTTTCTTCGATATGGGACAATATCCCTTTCCCAAGGGAAACTCAAATATTTTATTTTTCCTCCATTTCTCATTCACCTTCTTTAAGCTACACAAGCTTAAAATCCCAACATTCCAGTCCTAAACCTTTAAGGATTTCAAAAGTGCTCCAAATTTTACCTAAAATAATCTAAGGAATTAATCGGTTAAAATTTAATAACAAACAATAAGACTCCTACGACTAAAAGGAGGTCAGGGTGATGTAAACGACTTTATAAAATAATTTGATTTTTATGAGTTAATTTTTTTTTTTTTTTTTTTTTACACAAATCTGTTATATGACACAATTCAAATTAGGACGGATTTAAGACACCTAATTTAGTTGGTTTAGAAATCCTAAATATTAGGTAAATAATTAAATAACTATTTTTAAATATTAGGAATATAACTTAAATTACAATTTTGTCCAAAATAAAATTTATTTTATAAGGGTAAAAAAGGCAAACGACATTTCGCTAAAAGCCTTCGTGCTTTTAATATAGTACTAGTCTATATGTTCGTGCGTTGCACGAGAAATGCATATTAATAGTAATAAACTTTCAATTGCATATGCTATTGAATATGTACACCATACGAAATTAGTTACTTAAAATAAATTAAAAAATGCAATATATCATACAAACCAAGTCATGAATAATGTTTGACATAATATAGGAGGACAAACTGAAACTAAACATTCTGGAATCACAAAGTTATGTAATAAAGTTGGAAAATAACTTAAAGAATGCACTATTATTTACTATTTTTTGTGAAGTTATGATAACTTTTATTAAACCTTAAGATATATGAAGTCTAAAATATATATCTCCAGATAAAGATATATTGATAATGGTGAAAACAAAGTTTAAAATTCATTTCGTCACTCTTGTCTTTCATCGAACTTTTTTTAGTTGGACGTTATTCTGTTTCAATTATTACTCATTTTTAGGTCTAAAACTTTTAATTTCCTACCCACACATTAATAACGCGTTTGTTTGTTTATACAGAAGAAATTATATTATACAAAAGTTATCGCTAGAAAATTATTCAACTCACCAATCTATTAGAAAGCACATGAGTCATCATGTGTCTATACACAAGCATACTTGATCATATCAAAATTATTTAGTATGTTCAAATCAATCATCACAAATAACATTGAGATGTAATTTAGTTTTTGAAAGTAATATTTTATTATGAGTAGTCATTAATGGAGATTTTTTTTGAGTTCCAAATTATCATATACATATTAAAAGATCGTCATACCTACCAAATCAAACGCTATATCCTAATTGTTTTTTAAGAAATAATTCAATTTTGAAGGGTTAAAAATCGGTCACATAAGACACGTCTTTGGGAAAAAAAGGAACTAATGTCCTAATCATAATAATTTACCCGTATTTTTTAAATCCTACATAAATTGATAGACTACTTTGGTATAAATAATAGTAGAAAATAGAATTTTATTTAAAGACTACCTCTGATTTTGAAGCCGAAACAAGATAGGTGGCTAATTATATGTTCTACACGTTTAAGCTTACTATAATTATTTTTTATTTTATTTATTCTTTCATAAGTTTAAAAAAAAAAGAGTTAGAATGGCATTGAAATATTACGTTATGTTGTGGCTTAAAAAATTGTACTTCTTGTTTTCCAATGATAGGTAACTTTAAGAAGTTCTATTATTAATTGGTAACAAACTCCTATATTTTATACACTATAACTTGGTTCACGTTATTTTACGGTTTTAAAATTTTCTAGTATTAGTTGGTTTTAAACTCCTATATTTTAGGCACTAAATTTTATAATTTTATCCTATATTCTATTGTTTTTTTTGAAGAAATAATTCAATTTTGAAGGGTATAAAAATCGGTTAATATTTCAAGGATATTTTTTTCGTGCAACATTTAGCGTGGAACATTCGTACTTTTATAATAATAGTTTCAATTTACGTGCGTTGCACGTTAATAATAACACGTGATGAATATTATAATGAAAATCTACTGGAATGGCACAAGATTGATAAATCTCTAATCCTTTTCTATTTTGATTTTTTCATGAATTATTGAATGAGTATACATCTTGAATTTATCAGTATAACTCAAAAGCTCAAACTGTTCAACCCTTTGATCCTTATATACAATCCTAAATGAAAACAATCTTCAATACAAAGAAGAAAAAAATAATAGAGAACTAATAATAATTTTGGAGAAGTTTGCCGAATTTTGTTACTTTTTTCTTAAAACAACACAACTTAAAACTAAAACTCCTTCAAATTTTTATGATGAAGAATGTGGAATAGTGTCTTTCTCTCCTCCTTTCTCTAAATAGATTCGTGCAATACGTTTATATGCATTGAATCGTAAATATAGTTCTAATAGAAAAATAAAAGGAGATCAAGTTACCATGTAACTGGAAACATAAGTTTTTTTTTTTTGAAACATAAGTTCAATTATGAAAAACAAAGGAGATTTAGTGGAATAAGGGAATGTGTTAGAGTTCATATGATGTAAGGACATATTTTATCTGATTGTGATTGACTTAGACTTATTTTTAATCAATAAAAATAAAGGACTGAAAAATAACCTAACAAACCTAGCGGTCCCTATATTAACATGTGAATAATTAACATGAAAACAAAATCCCGCCTAATACATAGTTCCAAGCTATATGCCAACCTTGAAAAAATAACAATTTTAGAGAAGTTTGTTAGATTTTGTTACTTTAATCAATTAGTTAAATTTATTTATTAATAAGACATAATTCGGAATCATACTCAGGTAAAATACGTATCCGTCTCCTCATCTAGCATAAGTCTTTTTAATTGTAGGTATCTCATCTCCTCATCTAGTAAAAAATATATCCGGTGGTTGCACTTCTTTTAGATGGATTGAAAATCCGTGATATGGTGTGGTGGTTTAAATATTATAATTACAAACATTAAATTGCTTTATTAAAGAAATATTTTGATGACTTCCGACCTTTCAAGCCATACAATTTTATCCTCTGATGCAAACTCACAAAATTAATGACATAAAAACATGAGGGAATAAGTCAGTGCAATAAAATTTACTCACACAAAATATTTGTGGATACTCATCATAGTTAGTAACCCCCGAAAAGACAAAATTCATGTTTTGGCAATATAATCTCTGGCACTCCTTCACCATCATGTATAAATATCTGCCACGCATATTAAATTTTTTTGATGAAATCTCTTCACATAAATTATTAATGATCTTCTCCAATTCATTATGGCAATGATCCTGCTCCAAAGAACTAAGTTTGAAATCGAAGTTAAAGTACCCAAACTATTTAGTAATTAAAGAATAATACTAATAACTCCTAAAGTAATTCATTCCAACAAAAGCGACTGCTAATTACAAAAAAAAAGTACATTAAAAGAAGTGCAATGCAAGAAAGAAAACTCGTCAACAGTTGATTGTAAGGCTTTTTGTCATCTTGTGCATCTACTAAACTTCCTCCACTCTTCTCGTAATTAGGCTTCCTTTATGACGCGATTGCAAACATCTTCCAACCCTTTAATCTTTCAGTCAAAGTCTTCATAGCCAACATTCAAGTGGTTATTATCTAATCATTCACGAGCATCTCTTCAGTGATTGATAGCTCATGTCTTGCAACGCAACAATCAAGCTTTCATTAATTGACTACCACATACTCACCAATTCACATTGGTTTAGTACCCGAAAAAGATATGAAGTGGATTAAAGGGTTTTTTCCAATTAAAGTGACAAAATTGAGTAGGGATTATTTTATTTACAGAGTCGTCACTTGAAATTGATTTTTCGGTGTTCCAAGTCACCTTTTATTTGAATCCCTAATCAAAGGAAGGTTTGACTCTATTATTAATTGGTCTACGAAAATAAAGTCCGAGTAAGGAATTCTGTTGATCGGGGAGAAGGTGTAAGGCATTCCCCGAGTCCCGTGGTTCTTGTACGGTCACTTTATTGACTTAAACTTGACTTGAATTTATTTTGGATAAACTGTATTTTATTTGAATTTTTATGTTTTACCTATCCGCTTTTAATTATTAAAATTATTAAAGAAAAGATTTGAAAAAAATTGTCCTAACCGCACCACGCAAATGAATGTGTGACCGAGATAAATTTTATTGATTTTGTCATAACCGCGCTATGCAAGCGAATTCGCAGTCATGACGAGGATTATTAGTATGTTGTTACTTTTGGAAAAAATTACTACATTCGAAGAAAATAATTTTGAAATTTATTAAAAGTTAACTATCGCGCTACGCAAACGAATCCGTGATTTTAGCAATGGATTTATTAAATTAAAAATTAACTAAAACTAACAAGTACGGTATGACATTATTGAATTAAATTATTGAAGGTTAAACATCACGTTACGCAAGCGATTACATGAAGTTAAAGTACGCCTACTAATTGCCTAGCGTCTAAATTAATTAAAAAGCGATTCTTTTTTATTTATTACTTGTTCGACTGAAAAAAATATTATTATTAAAAATAATTTCTCACTAATGCAAGACATTAAACCCGGGTAAGCTTTTGTTAAACTTTCATGGTATTAGGCCACTTATTTTATTTAACAAAAGATAATTTATTGGTTTTAAAGAAAATGCCCATCTTACTTTCTATTATCATTGGGCCTACAAATTTTAGCTTATTTGGCCCATGTTGCATAAGAGCCTCGATGACCAAGACAACACAAAATAACAAGTATTCTTCTAAGCCCAAATTGCTTCTTACATTGATGCCCAAACTAAAAATTATTTTTCATAAAAGAAACTTACATGCTAATTATTATTTTTTATCTTCTTAACCAACTATTTCTTAAGGACTAACATAATATTTCTACTCATCTACACCAACATGGCACTAATCAAAATACACCCATTAACAACATAAAAACTACGACTAAATATAAAAACTACAAAAAACGGTAATACTTCAATGCTAAAGAGAAGAACTATATTAAGTATAACATTATGTTGACTATAATTCAAAGCATCAAAACATTTGAAGCTAGAAGTATTTCTTAGATAATTATACATGAACCATGAAAGTAACTCACGGAAAAGAGCCCAAACTAAACAAACATGGTTAAAAGTGGGGTCTTTATCTTTTTCTTAAACTAAGTAATCTTAACAGAATGCAATTTCAATCACATATATAAAGAAGAAAACGATAATTTAACTAATTTTTAACAGATTTACATAATGATAACACTAATATAACATTCATCTTGAAACAAAATCAGATCTAATATGTTCCATCAACCAAACCGGGATCAAATCCTTCTTATTATCATCAAGAATCTGCAATATAAGAATTTGAAAGTTACCTGGTTTGTAGAATAATAAAATACAGCAGTGCAACAACAAAAAATTCAGCAGCAAATACAGTAGAAATAACAGCAACTCAAGTGTTAAGACAACCCAGAAAACTCAACAAAGAGGCTTGAAACTGGTAGCTATCAACTTCACAAATTGCCTAAGGAATATTTCTATTTTTCTCAAAGTTTTTGCACTCAAATAATCCTCATAAAACTCTGAAATTTCAGCTTGTTATATGTATTAAGCTACTGATTTTTCTCAAAGATATATATCTTTAAGCAACTCTCCAAGATGTGTCTCCATGTAAGATAGAGTGTGTGTGTGTGCCTTTTTCAGTGAGTAAGGATCCCCATTCTAAGTGTAAGAGAGTCCCTTTTATAGGAGAAAAGCAGCCATTTCAATAGGCAAATAAAGTTAGATTTTTGGACAGATTTTGGTTCAACAAAAATCTGTCCAAAAGACTGACTTTGTATGCTAAACACTGTTCAAGGTCTGTCCCAAAGGTGAAAGGATAACCTGAAAATCTGCTGTGTCAGAAGCAACGAGAAAATATTTCCTTTCAGCCACCCTACTAGTAAAAATAAGCTACTATTACCCTATTTTGTGATAAAATAAAATAAACTTCAGATTTTAACCATCAACAACAAAATACTTGCTCAACACAAATCAAACTTGGACAACTATGAACTGACAAAGCATAGACGAGACTAAAAACATAATTGAACTAAGTATTCAAACCAACTTGATGGGAATGAATTTGATTTGTGCAAACTAATTACTAAACAAACAACTAAATTCACAAACTAATGCTCAAAACAGAACGAGCATCGTTAACAATCGGACAACGACTAACAACAAGTAAATAATTGACTAACTAAGTGAACGATTTAACTAATACACTAAAGATCATGTTTAAATCAATAACGAATCTAACAAATCACTAAACTAAATAGAGATAACTAATTAAATAAACCTAACTTGAAACTCTAATTAACAAGAAATAACCAAAACAGAAAAATCAAAAAAAAATCAGAAACTAATCTACTAATATAAAAAAAAATCAGAAATTAATTAAAGAGATGATGATTATACCTAACAAGTATGCTTGAAGCCGTTCGAGCCACGAGAAGACGCCGGTGATGCTAAAAGGCGACTACCCGACTCCGAAACGCATGTTTCTTTCGGGTAGATGCTAGAACAAAATGCGTTTCAGCATCTCGCCAAAAGAAACGAGTGTCTTTGACTCGAAAAATAGCTAAAATGGGGGTTCGGAGAATTTTGGCGGTGGTGAGGCAGTGGAGCCGTGGCGGCGGTGAGGAGCGGGCCGGCGACGATAGGGATTTTGGGGGTGAAATGGGTAGGAAAAGATAGGTCTCGTGGAGCTCTATCCATTCATGTATGTGTTGTAGGGTGGTGTTGGCTGGAGCTTCAAGAATTTGGACCAAAAAGTGGCGGCTAAAGTTTCTTAGGTCTAAAATTCAAGGAGTTTGAGGGATTTTTGAAGGAATTGGTTTGGAGATATGGAAAGAGGAGGTTGTGGAGATTATATGGTGTTAATTTGGATGTGTTTGGAGGTGGTCTGCTGCCGGTGGGTGATTTCCGGCAGCGGCGGCGGCGGAGAGAAGAGAGAGAAGAGAGAAAGAGTTATGGGGGAAATGAGGGAACTTTTCAGATTTTTGAGGCTTTAAATACCTCTTGAGAGATCAAATATGGACCATTAGATCAAGGGGTGATCAATGGGTGAGATTTGATCTTGGGTCACTTAATGAAACGACGTAGTTTTGAGGCAAAACTACGTCGTTTCGGACCCTTTCAAGGGCAGCCCCTTATCTTGCACTTTTGGCCACTTTCTCTTTCAAATTTGGCCCAATTTCTTTCTTAATCCTACTTATTAAACTAAATTTATACAAACAAATAAATTAATTAAGTAACTTATTCAAATGATCAATTAACTAGATTAATTCACCAATTGAATAGTTAGTTAATTCCTAAAATGCACAAATAAAGAAAGAACTATTTTTTGGTATTTTTATGATAGGAAATATGCAATCAAAGATACAAAAATTGGAAAATATAATTAAAATAACAAAACACTAATGACTTTAGGAGGTGTTAAAATAGTACAAAAATTAGGTATTCACAGCTGCCCTCTTTGCTCGAGAACATGAAGAGTTTTCGTGCAAAGAAAAGTGAATGCCATGGCTAATATTTGCTCACATATCACTCCAATGAAAGCATTTTTTTTAAATGGTGACCGAACCCTGCTTCCGAGGTTGCCTACATATCCTTGTTTAGAGGAATCAGGTCAGTGTAGTTCTGGAAAAAAATTGGTAGCTGGGACTACCAGACACTAGATTTAAGACTGTTGTTGCTGCTGTTGTTGCTGTTACTGTTACTTGCTGCTTACATTAAAAGGAAAAGAGAAAGAACTACATATGTCTTCAAACTAAGAGTTACAAAATTCCTAATCTATGTGTCTTGAGGAGTCAAATCTTGATTCTTGACCTGCTCGCTTGTGTTGACCTTAGATTGGATCTTGATGCTCTTTGAGGAAAAGATCATGGCTCATTCTCGATTGCTTGCTTTCTAGATCAGAGTTCGAGAAAATGAAACTCGAGAAGCTGGGTTGATGACATATTATCCATGCTAACTCCAACTATCTTGTGACCGAAAAACTTCTTTATTCTGATGAGAAAGCTGAAACTGTAAGATTTAATCGTCACTTGTGCTATGCGGCGGGGTCTGCAAAGCCATCAAAGACGAACAAAACAAACAAAATTTTTCTGCCCCAGTTTGGCACTAGGAAAATTTTGTGAGTTAGAGAAAGCTACAAAGTATCTAATTTGTTGAAATGAAAATAACAGGAGTAGTATAAACTATGTGAGGATATGCAACCATGAGGGGAAGTAACTTATATTACCAAAGGAAATGGAATTAGAGGATGGTACCTGTATTACCGAAAGGGAATGTAACCAGGGGTTAGTACCCTGTATTACCTAAAGGAAATGTGTCCAGGGGTTGGTACCCTATATTACCGAAATGAGTGTAACCAGGGGTTGGTACCCTGTATTACCAAAAATAATGTAACCAGGGGTTGGTACCCTGTATTACCGAGAGGAATGTAACCAGGGGTTGGTACCCTGTATTACCGAAATGAGTGTAATTAGGGGTTGGTACCCTATATTACAGAAAGGAGTGTAACCAAGGGTTGGCACCCTGTATTACCGAAAGGAGTGTAATCAGGGGCTGGCACCCTGTATTACTGAAAGAAGTGTAACTAGGGGTTGGCACCCTGTATTACTGAGAAGCGTAACCAGGGGTTGGCACCCTGTATTACTGAGAAGGAATGTAACCAGGGGTTGGTA
Organism: Nicotiana tabacum; assembly: GCF_000715075.1. NCBI lineage: Eukaryota > Viridiplantae > Streptophyta > Magnoliopsida > Solanales > Solanaceae > Nicotiana > Nicotiana tabacum. The sequence goes on from NC_134092.1 coordinate 71,435,919, forward strand.
CCCTGTATCACCGAAATGAGTGTAACCAGGGGTTGTTACCCTGTTTTACATAAATGAGTGTAACCAGGGGTTGGCACCCTGTATTACTGAAAGGTGTGTAGCTAGGGGTTGACACCCTATATTATTGAGAAGGAATGTAACCAGGGGTTGGTACCCTGTATTACTGAAATGAGTGTAACCAGGGGTGGTACCCTGTTTTACATAAATGAGTGTAACCAGGGGTTGGCACCCTGTATTACTGAAAGGTGTGTAACCAGGGGTTGGTACCCTATATTACTGAAAGAAGTGTAACCAGGGATTGTCACCCTGTATTACTGAGAAGGAATGTAACCAGGGGTTGGTACCCTGTGTTACTAAAAGAAATGTAACCAGGGGTTGGCACCCTGTATTACTGAGAAGGTATGTAACCAGGGGTTGGTACCCTGTATTATCGAAAGGATGTTGAATCCCCGGCCGAAAAGGTTCTATCTAGGTTAAACTACTAAAAGCAAACCTGGGCGAAGAGTAGTTCTACCCGGAAACATGAGCTGATACCCCCTAGGAATAAAAGTTCTACCTGGGTTAAGCTACATATAACAGCCTGAGCGAAGATTACTTCTACCCAAAAATATGAGCTGGATACCCCTAGGCAAAATGGTTCTACCTGATTTAAGCTACTATAAAACATCTGAGCAAAGAGTATTTCTACCCAGAACTATGAGCTAAATCCCCCTAGGCAAAAAGGTTCTACCTGGGTTAAGCTACAAAAAGCAAGCATGGGCGAAGAGTACTTCTCCCTGGAAATATGAGCTGGATCCCCCTAAGCGAAAAGGTTCTACCTGGGTTAAGCTACGTGAAACATCCTGAGCGAAGAGTACTTCTACCCGGAACTATGAGCTGGATCCCCCTAGGTGAAAAGGTTCTACCTGGGTTAAGCTACGTAAAGTAACATGAGCGAAGAGTACTTCTACTCGAAACTATGAGCTGGATCCCCCTAGGCGAAAATGTTCTACCTGGGTTAAGCTACGAAAAACAAACCTGGGCGAAGAGTACTTCTACCCAGAACTATGAGCTAGATCCCCCTAGGCGAAAAAGTTCTACCTGGTTTAAGCTACGAAAATGAGAGGTATGGACAGTAATGATGCATGTTGCAAATAAAGGAAAGTGGAGATTTTGCGGAAACTTACCTTTGGAGACATTCGCCCTTTGAGAATCGCCATTCTGCACTGCTTTGATCCTGCTTCAAACAAATAAAAATTTGTGAGTTTTTAAAGTGGTGGTCTGTTTGTGGCCTTGATTCCCTTAGTAGTTTGAATTCACCCCTCCGCTGTCGAAGAACTGATTTTGTCAGTGTGATACCGAGGTTCCCGAATACTCTGTATCGCTTTCCAGAGACATTGTCTTTCTGATGTTGCCCCTGGCTGTTTCATACCCGGATGTCCATGGTACCGCTAATCCTTGTCCCTAAGGCAAGGCAATTTTCCTTTAAAATCAAACATAGTTGTCTTTCACCTAGAACCAATTTCTGTCTGTAGTGCTTATCAACTTTTCCCATAAAGCAAGTCTTGCTTAGGAGACCTTTTCAGTTTCTTTGAGACACTTTGTCCGCCTTATCAAAAGAGATCACATATGGATTCCTGCCTTCGTCAATGCCGTATATGCTCCAAATTATGCTCGGTATTACGGGGAAACTGTAGCCAGTTTTGCGGCCATTTTTTGCTTTGCTTTTGATGCAAGATTAGACCGAAAGGGAATCTAAGAAAAATTATGGAAAAGAATAGAAGAGCAATTGGAAATGAAAAAGGAATTGTGTCTAAATAAAAGGTGTCCCTTTCGGGGAGAGAAATAAGGAGACTTATCTGGAGATATGTGCCGACTTCAATGAATCATGACATGCATTTTGGACTGGACGCCTGATCTGTCTGAGCTGTCTAATTCTCAAAATACGTCGCAAATGTTCATCTTGAAACTGTCTTAGTTGTGCTCATGCCGGAGCATCGAAGACCCTCATTCGGCTAGTAGCGCCCTTTGCGGGTTTTCGCTAACTGACCTCTCTCATTTCTCTAATCACTGTCGCCTTACAGTGCCCATACAGGTTTTTACCGATAAGACTCTCTCATTTCTTCTTTACTTTTTTTTAACTAAGATACGACACGCGGAAGGTTGGCCAATGCCCCTGGCATGTGGACTTCAAGTATTCTCAAAGATCGATCAGAAGTTCTTGTAAAGGCGAAAGGAACCTTGAACTGAATTACATCTTTTGGAACTGTTTCTACAGGAAAAACCGTAAGATAAAAACAAACTTCTGCCCCAGTTTTGGAGTATTGGGAATATGGATTTTTGTTGCGATGGGACCGAACCCAGGGTAAGGCTGCCTACGTATCCTTTCGGAATCAGGTCGGACGTAGTTCAATGACTCAGAAAATTTATTGTTTGACTTTTTTTTTTTGGTAAGTACACATGTTCCAAAAAGTGGAAAACAAGGAAGAAGAAAAATATAGCTTAAAAGGGGTAACAAAAGGGTGACACTTAGTTGAAATAGCGAGCAATGGTAGCCTTCGTCATCTCGATCTAAGAAAATCATGCGTGAAAGTTCCACAGTGGGTATATATCAGACATAATATCTTTTGACTGCATCTGCATTAATAGTCATGTCTGGTACCCGTCCTTCTTCATCTACCAAGTGCAAGGCCCCTTTTGGTAACACTTTCTTGATGATGTAGGGTCCTTTCCATTTTGGGGCGAACTTTCCTTTAGCTTCTACTTGGTGTGGAAGAACGCATTTCAGAACGAGTTAGCCTACCTCGAAGTGCCTTGGATGCACTTTCTTATTGTAAGCGTGTGCCATTCTTTGCTGGTATAACTGGCCAAAGCACACTGCTGCTAGCCGTTTTTCATCAATCAACATTAGTTGTTCTAATCGGGTCTTTACCCATTCTGCATCTTCAATCTCCGACTCCACATTGATCCGAAGAGAGGGAATTTCGACTTCAGCCGGTATTACAACTTCCGTCCCATATACCAACAGATAAGGAGTTGCACCAACAAATGTGCGAGCAGTCGTGCGGTATCCCAAAAGAGCAAAAGGAAACTTTTCATGCCATTGTCTCGAACCTTGGATCATTTTCCTAAGAATCTTCTTGATGTTCTTGTTCGCCGCTTCAACGGCTCCATTGGCTTTTGGCCGGTAAGGGGTAGAATGGCGATGCATAATTTTAAATTGCTCGCATACCTCCTTCATCAAATGACTATTGAGATTGGCTGCATTGTCAGTGATAATGGTATTTGGGATACCAAAGTGGCAGATGATGTTGGAATGAACAAAGTCTACCACTGCTTTCTTGGTGACTGCTTTGAAAGTGTCGGCCTCCACCCACTTGGTGAAGTAATCAATTGCAACCAAAATGAATCTATGCCCATTTGAAGCCTTTGGCTCAATTGTCCCAATAACATCCATTCCCCAAGCAATGAAAGGCCAAGGAGAGGACATGGGATGCAACTCCGAAGGTGGCGAGTGAATCAGGCCACCATAAATCTGGCATTGGTGACACTTGCGAACAAAACTGAAGCAATCTCGCTCCATTGTAAGCCAATAATACCTTGCCCACAGAATCTTTTTTGCCAAAACATATCCATTCATGTGAGGTCCGCATACCCCTGAATGCACTTCACTCATGATCCGCTCAGCTTCTGTGGCATCTACGCATCTCAACAAGTTCAAATCTAGGGTCCTTTTGTACAAAATTTCCCCATTCAGGAAGAAACCGCTGGCAAGCCGCCTTATAGTTCTTTTTTGATCTCCTTTGGCATGCTCTGGGTATTCTCTCATTTTCAGGAATCGTTTTATGTCATGATACCATGGTTCACCATCTGGTTCTGTCTCAATTGTATTGCAGTAACCGTGTTGGAACTTGGATTTCTAGTGGATCGATATGGGTGTTTCCCGGATAAGGGAGCATCGCGGCTAAAATAGCCAAAGCATCGGCTAGCTCGTTATGAAACTTAGGAATGTACCTAAACTCGATGGATTTGAAACTTTTGCTAAAATCTTGTACACATTGTCTGTATGGAATAAGCTTGATGTCTCGAGTCTCCCATTCGCCTTGGGCTTGCTGGATAAGCAAGTCAGAATCTCCCATAACCAATAGTTCATGCACATCCAGATCGAGGGCCATTTTCAAACCCATGATACAGGCTTCGTATTCTGCCGTATTACTGGTATAGAAGAGCCGAAGCCGGGCTGTTGCAGGGTAATACTGTCCAATAGATGAGATGAGGATTGCCCCGATCCCAACTCCTTTGATATTGACAGCTCCATCAAAATACATTTTCCATAGAGGGTTGTCGTCTGGAACTACTTCCTCTATTGAGTTGACCTCTTCGTCTGGGAAGTATGTGGTAAGTGGCTTGTACTCATCATCAACTGGATTCTCTGCCAAATGATCGGCCAAAGCCTCTGCTTTCATCGTGGTGCGAGTGACATAGACGATGTCGAAATCTGTGAGCAGGATTTGCCATTTTGCGAGCCTGCCGGTGGGCATTGGCTTTTGGAAGATATACTTCAGAGGATCCATTCTGGATATGAGGTAAGTAGTATAGGCCAAAATATAATGTCTCAACTTCTGAGCGACCCAAGTCAAGGCACAACATGTCCTTTCTAAAAGGGTGTACTTAACCTCATAATTGGTGAACTTCTTGCTCAAATAATATATTGCTTGTTCCTTTTTGTCTGTTTCATCATGTTGCCCCAGAACGCATCCAAAGGAATTATCCATCACCGATAGATATAAAAACAAAGGCCTACCAGGTTCAGGTGGGATTAGTACAGGGGGTTTTGATAGATAATCTTTGATCCGGTCATAAGAATTTTGGCAATCGTCCGTCCACTTGATTGCAGCATCCTTTTTCAGCAACTTAAAGATGGACTCGCATGTGGTTGTGAGCTGAGCAATAAACCTACTGATGTAGTTCAACCTTCCGAGCAAACTCATGACCTCCTTTTTGTTCTTCGGGGGTGGTAGATCTCGAATGGACTTTATCTTAGATGGATCCAATTCGATGCCTCTCTGACTGACTATAAAACCAAGGAGTTTCCCAGATGAAACCCCAAATGCACATTTGGCTGGATTGAGCTCAAGGTCATACCTTCAAAGCCGTTCGAAGAACTTTTTCAAAACATTCACGTGATCAGCCTGTGTCTTTGATTTTATGATGACATCATCGACATATACTTCAATCTCTATGTGCATCATGTCGTGAATAATGGTGGTCATGGCCCTCATGTAAGTTTCCCCTGCATTCTTTAAACCGAATGGCATGACCCTGTAACAATAAGTACCCCACGGAGTGGTGAAAGCGGTCTTTTCTTCATCACCCTCATCCATTAAAATCTGGTGGTACCCAGCATAGCAATCCACGAACGACTGTATCTCATGCTTTGCGCAATTATCTACAAGAATATGGATGTTCGGCAAAGGAAAATTATCCTTCAGACTTGCTTTGTTCAAGTCTCTGTAGTCAAACACAGACTCTAGTTTTTCCATCTTTCTTTGGCACGGGCACAACATTTGCCACCCAGGTGGTGTATCGTACGGCTCTGACAACATTGGTGCTCAATTGCTTCATTATTTCCTCTTTGATTTTATCACTCATGTCCGTTTTAAATTTACGTTGCTTCTGTTAGACTGGTGGAAAATCAGGATACGTAGGAAGCTTATGAACAACTAAATCGGCGCTTAAACCTGGCATATCATCATAAGACCAAGCAAACACATCTCTATACTCAAATAAAAGTTGAATCAAGGCATCTCTGGTTTTTTGTTCAGTGTGAATGCTTATCTTTGTTTCTCTGACTTCTTCATGACCTCCGATATTAATTGGCTCAGTTTCATTGAGGTTGGGCCTAGGCTTGTTTTCAAATTGTTCCAACTCTCTTTTTATTTCATCAAAAACCTGATCTTCATCATTTTCGACCTCTTGGTGCATTATTTCGAAATTAGATAGCTTTTTGAGATCTGGGCATGAATTCCACATGCATGTCATGTTATTAAGGCCGGCATTAACAAAACTTAAATAGAAATAAAATGGCAGGAATTAGGAAAAGGAAAAGATACAAAATTTAATACGAAACTGAACTGCATTTCATTGAATTTGAAAGGATATAAAGGGTTAACGTCAAAATAAAACAATCATACTAAGATATTTGGATTACAACCCTGAAAGTAACCCAAAGTACAAAAGAAAGAAGCTGCAAAAGTCAACTACCAAGACTCCTTCCTTGTGGCGAGAGGAGTTGCTTCCCAGTTATTGAGCATGGTTTCTGGGCTAATTCATTGCATATCGGCACGACTAGTGCCTTCACTAGCCTGGATCATATTCACTTCAGAAAACATCTGCCTGAGGCTATGGCAAATTTCATCAATGTTTGCATGCGCCGATGAGTTTTGACCATGTTTGAATCGTGGCTCGACAAAAGTGTAGAAAATGTGAGGGATAGGTTGCTGCAAGACCCACTCATGCTTTTTGCGGTGCTTGGCTTTGTCTTCGTCTGCTTGTGTTGGCTTGAAGCCTAAACCAAATGTACCCCTGTTACTGAACGGAGAAATGGGTTCTGAAATTCCTTGCAATGATGCCCCCAAACCTTTTCCTGGATAATAACCTTGTCTCATCATAAGTGCAGCCACCATTACAGATGTGGCGGAGAGACGCGGATGTAGAATAGGTTTTCCTTCCTCAACATGGTCCACAACAACTACTTCGAAAGCCTGATAGACAATAGACTCGCATCCTTCTTTGGCCTCAATACATGGGATTAACGGGTCTTTATAAATGGATGACTCGTCTTCTCCGTGAACAATAATTTCTTGCCTGTCGTGCTCGAATTTGAGCATCTGATGCAAGGTGGATGGCACAGCTCGGGCCGTATGGATCCATGGCCTTCCAAGAAGAAAGTTATAAGAAGTTTCCATGTCCACTACTTGGAAGACAATTTCAAAATCAACAGGCCCAATCGTCATGGTAAGGTTGATCTCCCCAATGGTATTTCTTGCTGAGCCATCAAAAGCCCGGATGCGAACATTGCTGGGTCGGATCCTGTCTGTATTGATCTTCATGCTTTGCAAGGTAGAGAGAGGGCATACATCTACACTTGAGCCTCCATCAACCATGATGAGCTTCATATAATGCCCCTCACATTTGACAATCAGGTGCAAAGCCCTATTGTGACCGGCTCCCTCCTCAGGAAGTTCATCATCAGTAAAGGAAATTCTGTTCACCTCAAAAAATCTATTGGCCATCTTCTCTAACTGATTCACGGTGGTATTCTTTGAGACATGTGCCTCGTTCAGGTTTTTGATTAGTACACGGGCATGCTCTCCTGAGTGTATGAGCATAGATAACAGAGAGATTTGGGCAGGAGTCTTTCTCAGCTGGTCAATGATTGAGTAATCCTGAATTTCATCTTTTTCAAAAACTCCTCCGCCTCTTCTTCAGTGACCGGTTTCTTTATTGGCATTTGGCCTTCTCTGATTTGCTTAGCTTTCATCAACTCTTCTAGAGAGTAACACCTCCCTAATCGAGTCAAACCTCCAGTTTCCCCCACTTCTTCTATGATTTCCTTGCCTTTGTAGGTTACTATAGTTTTGTTGTAGTTCCAAGGGATGGTTTTCGTATTTGTTACACGGGGTTGTGTGGCAGGTTTGATTATGATCGACTCTATTATACCCGTCGTACCACCCTGATTTTCCTTTGTGATGTTGTGACCTCCAAGTATGTATAACTTTGGCCTTGGAACATTAGAGCAAACTTCCAACCTCGAGATTTTTGGAACAAATAAAGTTTCCCTCTCTGAGCTCTGGGCGCCTTTCACAATCAACGGTGCATCTAGGCTTGGACTAACTTCCAGTTTGGTTCCCTCTTGAATCGTTACCACTATCATTTCTGCTCGACCAACTGGCTTGTATTCATGATCTCGGCCAATCATTCCCGCAAAATGAACATCATTGTGTACTAGCAACGGGTTATTGGTCACATTAGGAGGGTCCTCGCCATTCGTGACTACAATCAACTTTTCAACAATGAGTCTTTCTATGGCTCTTTTCAGGGTCCAACAGTCATCAGTGCTATGCCCCAGAGCACCTGAATGATATTCACATCTAGAATTTGCTTGAAATCTATGTGAATCGGGATGCATATGGTGGGGAGTGATGGGTCCCATCACGCCTATCTGCTTCAACTTCTGGAACAGACTAGAGTATGATTCCGCCAATGGAGTAAGTTTTTCCACCGGCCTCTGCTCTCGACCATAATCCTGCCTAGGACGAGCATTGTAGGGTGCCTGAAAATTTTGCTGCTGAGTTCGGGGTAATCTTGGAGCTAGTGCCCGTACCTGTTGATTGGGAGGACGAGCATATGATTGAGCATTAAACACTGTATATTGTGGCGGTCCCACAGAGTAATAGGAATTGGCGGGGGATAGTAATGTTGAGGGTAGCTGGATTGCCCCTGCTGAACTTGCACATAAGGGTGCGATGCCCCTCTTTGAACTTCCCTGGATCCCGAAGTCATCATGGACCCTTCATCTCTCTTCTTTCTATTTGCCAAACTTCCCGACCCATTTTGGATAGCTTGGGTGGTGGCTTTGAGAGCAGCTTGACTTACAATTCTGCCAGTCTTGAGGCCATTTTCGACCATTTCTCCTATTTTGATCGCTTCCGCAAAAGGTCTACCCATTGCGGACATCATGTTCTGAAAGTAATCAGGCTCTTGGGCCTCCAGAAAAACAGTGATCAACTCGTGGTTATCCATGGGTGGCTTAACTCTAGCTGCTTGCTCCCTCCACTTGATCGCATACTCCCTAAAGCTTTCAGTCAACTTTTTCTTCATATTGGACAGGGAATTGCTATCCGGAGCAATATCTATGTTGTATCGAAATTGTTTGACGAAGGCTTGGGCCATGTCGTCCTAGACATGCTAGTGAGAGATATCTTGGTCAATGAACCATTCGGAGGCTACCCCCACAAGACTTTCTCCAAAATAATCCATCGGCAATTCTTCTTTTCCACCTGCACCCCTCAGCTGGTTGCAGTACCTTTTCAAATGGGCGATAGGGTCGCCGTATCCATCACATTTCTTGAATTTTGGGGTCTTGAACCCTAGTGGCAAATGGATATGAGGGAATATGCATAAGTCACTAAACGAAACACTTTTGTGACCCCCTAGTTCCTGTATGTTCTTTATGTTCTATTCAAGACTTTTCATTTTCCTGGCAATCTCATCCGGCTCAACCGTCTTGGCAGGCTTTTCATTTTCCACTGGTGACTCGTACTGAGGAGTCTGATTATATGGAGCCGAGACCCCAAAATCCATATTTGAAGAGTAGTATTGGTTATCATAAGCATGAGATGGTGGCTCGTTGATTGGCCTCGTCACAGGAGGTAGAGGCGGGATTGTGTATGCTGGTGCGCCAGACACGACTAGAGGAGTATTCCTGACCGGTGCGACTGGAGGTCGCACATTGGAGGTACCAGGAGCAACGTGGAGGCTGTAGTTTGGCACATACCCTGGTGGTAGGATGTGGTCGCTCGTTGCATGGAGCAGTGGTTGAGTAGCCAGGGGTACGGTGGAAGTTCCCTCCGAGGGACCACGGGGTGGAGGCTGACCAGACACCCAAGCTTGATATACATCAGACAATTGCTGTCTCAATTTTCTTATTTCCTCCGACTCTTGTTCAACTGATTGACCCTGGGGGTCGTCAGTGATCAGCTCGATCTCATCATCGTTGGCCATTACTACTGCTCCCTTAGATCTAGTGAAGTAATGTTATGTTGCCAGTTTCACCACAAACCAACCACCTTAAGCTTACTACGTAAGAGACAGCAAACGTGTTAGGGTTAAGCATTTTATAGATATGAATCACACATAAGGTGCCATGCTCCTATCATTGTCACTATTTCTAACATGCCTTTGGAGGCTTCATGTTTCATTCCGACTTATGAGGTAGCTTCTTATCGACGCTCTTATTTTCTTCTTTTTTTTTGTTTTTCTTTTCACTCACGCTTCATTTTGATCCCTCATCTTAGAATCATTGAAAAATATTTTAATCGAACCTTTTGTGGGTTGCCTATGTATCATGTCGCCGCATGAATCAGATCATTACGTAGTTCATGAGATCAGAAATAAAAGATAAACTAACTCTTTTTTTTACAATTAATCTGACAAAATCTCTTAGCAAAGAAAATATTTTTAATTGTTTTTTCAATTTTTTTTTAACAATATTTTTTGGAATTGGTGAATGAAAAAATCTAAGGAAGAAAGAAAATATTTTTGAATTTTGAATTTTTTTTTTTGTAAATTTTGGAAGAAAGAAAATATATTTTTTGGATTTTGATTTTTTTTTTTGAATTTTGGGAGAAAGACTTTTTTTTAAAAAAGGAAGAAAATATTTTTGGATTTTTGGTCTCAAAAATAAAAAACTTCTAAAGAAGGAATTAAACGAAAATATCCTTTTGGATTTTTTAAAAATTGGAAGCCGGAACCGATGAAGTTTGCCTACATATCTCACATCCTGTGAGAATCAGACCCGCGTAGTTCGGTTAAAACCGACTATGTTCTTTTTTTTTGATTTTTATGAAAATTAATCTTTAAAAATCATATGCACTAGACCACATCATTTTTTCTCTGTTCGTTCAACTGATTTATGCTAAAGCCGGTCGACATACAAGCCTCCCAAATAATGCAACAAGTAGTACATAACATGACATAATGGTCTCAACAAAGCCTGTCCTAAAATAGAACTCGGCCCCTGTGTCGAGCGCTGCTAAGTCAAATGCACATGATGCAAATAAAGCGTAGACTACTAGGGATATTCATTGCTTGTGGCTTGTTCTTCTAAGTTTGTAAATCCTAAAGGAGATGGTATCTAGACCTGGCTTACCCGGACGGACAACCCGAGTCGAGGAGCGTCAAGCGTCACCAGTAGTAGAACAACACTGGCTAGCTAACGACTCTCCCGCCTAAACACGTGTGACTAAATCCTTCACCAGAAGCTGGTAGGCTAACTGGCTTTATCTCAAGACAGAAATTTTATGATGCTGGTAGGCAAACACAACATAACTAATTATCAGAAGACTCAGAGGGATGCGAGAGAAGATACAATTTATATGTACAGTTCAACAATATCAAAACGGTAAAAACTCGACAAGTAACACATTAGGCCCAAATAAATCACAATATATACAAAAATTAATAAAGCCAAATAAAGTCAATGTACAAGCTCGAATTGTTGAAGTTCCCCAGCAGAGTCGCCAGAGCTGCCACACCCCTTTGTTTTTTACCCGCAAAATAATATTATGTGGATTAAAGGATTTTTTCCCATTAAACCGACAAAATTGAGTAGGGATTATTTTATTTACAGAGTCGCCACTTGGAATTGATTTTTCGGTGTTCCAAGTCACCTTTTATTTGAATCCCTAATCAAAGGAAGGTTTGACTCTATTATTAATTGGTCTGCGAAAACAAAGTCCGAGTAAGGAATTCTGTTGTTCGGGGAGAAGGTGTAAGGCATTCCCCGAGTCCCGTGGTTCTAGCACGGTCGCTTTATTGACTTAAACTTGGCTTGAATTTATTTTGGATAAACTGTGTTTTATTTGAATTTTTATGTTTTACCTATCCGCTTTTAATTATTAAAATTATTAAAGAAAAGATTTGAATAAAATTATCCTAACCGCACCGCGCAAACGAATGTGTGACCGAGATAAATTTTATTGATTTTGTCATAACAGCTCTACGCAAGCGAATCCGCAGTCATGACGAGGATTATTAATACGTTGTTTCTTTTGGAGAAAATTACTACATTCGAAGAAAATAATTTTGAAATTTATTAAAAGTTAGCTATCGCGCTACGCAAACAAATTCGCGATTTTAGCAATGGATTTATTAAATTAAAAATTAACTAAAACTAACGAGTACGGTATGACATTATTGAATTAAATTATTGAATGTTAAACATCACGTTACACAAGCGATTCCATGAAGTTAAAGCACGCCTACTAATTGCCTAGCGTATAATTTAATTAAAAAGCGCTTCTTTTTTATTTATTACTTGTTCGACTGAAAAAAATATTATTATAAAAAACAATTTCTCACTAATGCAAGACATTAAACCGGGGTAATCTTATGTTAAACTTTCATAGTATTGGGCCACTTATTTTATATAACAAAAGATAATTTATTGGTTTTAAAGAAAATACCCATCTTACTTTCTATTGTCATTGGGCCTACAAATTTTAGCTTATTTGGCCCATGTTGCTTAAGAGCCTCGATGACCAAGACAACACAAAATAACAAGTATTCTTCTAAGCCCAAATTGCTTCTTACATTGATGTCCAAACTAAAAATTATTTTTCATAAAAGAAACTTACATGCTAATTATTATCTTTTATCTTCTTAACCAACTATTTCTTAAGGACTAACATAATATTTCTACTCATCTACACCAACATGGCACTAATCAAACTACACTCATTAACAACATAAAAACCATGACTAAATATAAAAATTACCAAAAAACGGTAATACTTCAATGCTAAAGAGAAGAACTATATTAAGTATAACATTATGTTGACTATAATTCAAAGCATCAAAACATTTGAAGCTAGAAGTCTTTCTTAGATAATTATACATGAACCATGAAAGTAACTCACGAAAAAAGCCCAAACTAAACAAACATGGTTAAAAGTGGGGTCTTTTTCTTTTCCTTAAACTAAGTAATCTTAATAGAATGTAATTTCAATCACATATATAAAGAAGAAAACGATAATTTAACTAATTTTTAATAGATTTACATGATGATAACACTAATATAACATTCATCTTGAAACAAAATCAGATCTAATATGTTCCATCAACCAAACCGGGATCAAATCCTTCTTATTATCATCAAGAATCTGCAATATAAGAATTTGAAAGTTACCTGGTTTGTAGAATAATAAAATACAGCAGTGCAACAACAAAAAATTCAGCAGCAAATACAGTAGTAACAGCAGCAACTCAAGTGTTAAGACAACCCAGAAAACTCAACAAAGATGCTTGAAACTGGTAGCTATCAACTTCATAAATTGCCTAAGGGATCTTTCTATTTTTCTCAAAGTTTTTGCACTCAAATAATCCTCATAAAACTCTGAAATTTCAGCTTGTTATATGTATTAAGCTGCTGATTTTTCTCAAAGATATATATCTTTAAGCAACTCTCCAAGATGTGTCTCCGTGTAAGATAGAGTGTGTGTGTGCCTTATTCAGTGAGTAAGGATCCCCATTCTAAGTGTAAGAGAGTCCCTTTTATAGGAGAAAAACAGCCCTTTCAATAGGCAAATAAAGTTAGATTTTTGGACAGATTTTGATTCACCAAAAATCTGTCCAAAAGACTGACTTTGTGTGCTAAACACTGTTCAAGGTCTGTCCCAAAGGTGAAAGGACTGCCAGAAAATCTACTGTGTCAGAAGCAAGGAGAAAAAATATCCTTTCAGCCACCCTACTAGTAAAAGTAAGCTACTATTACCCTATTTTGTGATAAAATAAACTAAACTTCAGATTTTAACCATCAACAACAAACTACTTGCTGAACACAAATCAAACTTGGACAACTATGAACTGACAAAGCATAGACGAGACTAAAAACGTAATTGAACTAAGTATTCAAACCAACTTGATGGGAATGAATTCGATTTGTGCAAACTAATTACTAAACAAACAACTAAATTCACAAACTAATGCTCAAAACAGAACGAGCATCGTTAACAATCAGACAACGACTAACAACAACTAAATAATCGACTAACTAAGTGAACGATTTAACTAATACACTAAAGATCATGTTTAAATCAATAACAAATCTAACAAACCACTAAACTAAATATAGATAACTAATTAAATAAACCTAACTTGAAATTCTAATTAACAAAAAATAACCAAAACAGAAAAATCAAAAAAAATCAGAAACTAATCTACTAATATAAAAAAAAAATCAGAAATTAATTAAAGAGATGACAATTATACCTAACAAGTATGCTTGAAGCCGTTCGAGCCACGAGAAGACGCCGGTGATGCTAAAAGGCGACTACCCGACTCCGAAACGCACGTTTCTTTCGGGTAGATGCTAGAACGAAATGCATTTCAGCATCTCGCCAAAAGAAATGACTGTCTTTGAGTCGAAAAATAGCTAAGATGGGGGTTCATGGTATTTTGGCGGTGGTGAGGCAGTGGAGCCGTGGCGGCGATGAGGAGCGGGCCGGCGACGATAGGGATTTTGGGATTGAAATGGGTAGGAAACGATAGGTCTCGTGGAGCTCTATCCATTCATGTATTTATTGTAGGATGGTGTTGGCCGGAGCTTCAAGAATTTGGACCAAAAAGTGGTGGCTAAAGTTTCTTAGATCTAAAATTCAAGGAGTTTGAGGAATTTTTGAAGGAATTGGTTTGGAGATATAGGAAGAGGAGGTTGTGGAGATTATATGGTGTTAATTAAGAGGTGTTTGGAGGTGGTCTGCCGCCGGTGGGTGATTTCCGGCGGCGGCGGCGGCGGAGAGAAGAGAGAGAAGAGAGAGAGAAGAGAGAAAGAGTTATGGGGGAAATGAGAGAATTTTTCAGATTTTTAGGCTTTTAGTGTTTCAATATTCGTGTTTTTATAATATATATATATATATATATATATATATATATATATATATATATATATATATATATATATATATAGAGAGAGAGAGAGAGAGAGAGAGAGAGAGAGAGAGAGAGAGAGAGATAGATATATAGATAGATACACGCACACAACTTAGGATTTATGGTGTGGTATAGGAGGTTGCTCCGTCACAATATGACAATCTCCCTCGACGAGTAACTCCAATCACAGTTCCTTCTCTTTTTATGATATACACCCTATCTAATGTATTTAGATTGACGTGTTCCTTCAGTGTCATCATTGGGTTTCTAACCTTGCAAATATTGGCACACCCCGACGTTCCGACGCCACAAACCAAACTAAAAAGATATCAATTTATTTAATGGGTTTCGTTCAAATTTTGGTTTGGATCGATTTTCACCAAACCTTGAACACCCCAGAACACAAAACATTGGAAGTTCGCTTGTCTATAAATCTCAAGAAATATATCACATTATTTCCTATAAAAATAATTTAGATTGTAAAATATGTATGAAAACTTAGTGTCCTAAGAAAACATATGCACATGGTGTCGGTGGTTGAGTGCCACATAATCAGAGGCGGAGCGAGAATTTAAAGTTTATGGGGTTCGAGAATCTAATTTGTTTAAGTTACTAGGTTCTAAATTAATAAATTGTACATATTCGATAAATTTCTTAAAACAAATACATGATTTGGACAAAAGGTGTTGGGTTCGGCCGAACCCATAAGTCGTGTTCTAGCTCCGCCCCTGCACATAATATGAAAATATAGTTATTAAATTAAAATTTATGCTAGTATATAAAAGCGCGCATAATATATCTGAGAGAGTTTATAAAACTTATTGCACTAATAATCAAATATTTTTTACGCTACCATGTAACTTAAGAGTTAATTAAAGTTAATTTTAATAGCTGGTATGGACTGATAATCTACAAAAGATGGTAAAAAGCCAATTTTTATCTAATTGTAAAAAAGAACTTTTGGGAACTATAAAAACAGGGAAAGAAGTTGTGAACAAAAAGGAGAAAATGAATCAAGAATTAGCTAGTTACAAAACATGGATAATAGCCGGGTGATTTTTGGGAGTGAATACTTTGGTCCATTTGCTGAAAGCCTCACGTTGTTGTGCATTATTAATATTGTATACTGTCGAAAAAGGGCTTGCCTTTCGCATGACTTATCGAGAGTAGAACATGATAGTTCTGTTTACCCTTAAAATTGGATAACAATTAAACTTATAATATGGTTCTAAGGACATGTGATTTCACCTAATACCATTTGATAGATGTGAGGATGAGTAATAGAAATTAACAATAAAGTAAAGCAAACCAGTGTTAGAATGAAACTCAGCCCTTGAGTTTGGACACCCTTGAACTGGTTGATGCAAGAACTATGAAAGTATAACAGGCTGAATAACAATGGTGAGAACAATAAGGAGAATTATATTGCTTTTTTGTGTCTGTCCAAATGTGTGCTATAAATAATTAGAACCCCCTTTTATATAGTAGAGGAGTTTCACTTATAGTACAATTCTAATTACAGAAAGAAAACCCCATAATTAGCTAATTAACCATTTCTGATTTGATCCATTCCGATATTTACGCCATGATCCTCGACCAGTCACCGAGATTTATGCCATGATCCTCGGTCAGCTACGTATATCTTGCCTTTATGTTATTATTCTATCTTCGATCTTGCTCGATGTCTGTCTCATTTGGCTTCGATCGCTACTAGCCTCGATCTTAATATGTACCTTGGTTCTGAGCTCGGTACCTTATCCTCGTGATATGGCCTATTCCATTATGATGACGGTCCTTCGATGCGAACTCCCGGTCTCGGTCAAACAGTAAAATCAGGTGGGCCTGGTTTTAACCGTATACAAGTGCAAAGTTCAAACTCATGTTATATCGAACCATGGTGCGAAGGCAGATTGCCGAGCTCGTGACTCAGAGATCGATTAAGATCGAGGTCGGCCAAGATCGAGACCGAGCAAGATCGAGGTCGGCCAAGATCGAGACTGGCCAAGATCGAGATCGGCCAAGATCGAGACTGAGCAAGATCGAGTGAAGCATACCGAGCCAAATAACGAAAAGCCAAAATATCCACAATCAGGCGAGAATCATGACGGAAATCACGATGCAAATCAAGGAACGGCCGACTAATTAGCCTATCATGAGATTCCTAATTGTATTAGCATTGTATTAATAGTATGACTCCCCTACTATATAAAGGGGTCTAATCATTTGTAAAGACAGATTTTTTCAGGCAATATAAAGAAAAATACTACGTTCTTCTAGCTTGCAATATCTTGTTATTATGTTCTTATATTGCTTGAATCTCCACTTGGCTTGAGGGTGATCGGACTCGAGGGCCAAGGCTATTTGATTCGTTTGGTTTGCGTTCATTTCTTTTACAGTCAATTTCAATATTAATATACATATACATTTTCTCAATTTGTGCCAAGCTATATCACGTATCCTTAAAACTACGTATAAATTCAATTGTCATCCATTTTTCGGGTAAACAGTTTGGCGCCCACCGTGCGGCTAAGGATAATAGTGATTGGCTGGTACTGTCTTTCATAACACACACTATTTTACACTTGTTCTTATGCGTATCTTTGGTTCCAGGCTAAAAAACAATAATGTCAAACTCTCAATCAACGCCTCTACGTGTTGACAACGAGTCCGGTCACAAAGGTGGAAAAAACAACATAGTGCCCGGTAACGAGATAC
Organism: Nicotiana tabacum; assembly: GCF_000715075.1. NCBI lineage: Eukaryota > Viridiplantae > Streptophyta > Magnoliopsida > Solanales > Solanaceae > Nicotiana > Nicotiana tabacum. The sequence goes on from NC_134092.1 coordinate 71,453,325, forward strand.
CTCTTGCTGATCCCGTTGGAATTCCGATTGCAGATCCGATCGACGCTAATTCGCATATGGCTATCGATGCAAATTTTCCTACCAACCCTAAAATTGGCGTTCGTGGTGGAGCCCGGTCAGTGATTCGGAACGCTCAAAATGTTGAAGGAGACAAGATCAACCTACGAATGATCTTTGAAATGCTACAGGCCCAGCAGGCGACGATAACTCAGTTACAAAACCAAAGCCGCACACCAAGCTGGGCTGAGCCCGATCCTCCTTGGGAAGCCGCCCGTAGGGATGTATCGGTCGTAGAAAGATCAAACGAACGTGAATTAGGGGCTAGCTCCGAAGTTATAAAGATGCTTGAGGAACTGACGAAAATGATAGAATCAGGGGAGAAGAAGATCGATGCTAACGAAAAAAAGGTGAAAACTTACAATTCCAGGGTAGACCAAATCCTAGGAGCACCTCAGATATTGAAGGGCCTAGATTCCAAGAAGTTCGTACAAAAACCTTTTCCTCCGAGTACGTCTCCAAAGCCGATCCCCAAAAAAATTTTGCATGCCCGAAATTCCTAAGTACAACGGAACGACTGACCCAAACGAGCATGTCACCTCTTACATATGTACAATTAAAGGGAATGATCTAGAGGATGACGACATCGAATCCATGTTACTAAAGAAATTCGGGAAAACCCTGTCAAAGGGAGCTATGATATGGTACCACAATTTACTACCTAACTCTATTGATTCTTTTGTTATGCTTGCAGATTCTTTTGTAAAGGCATGTGCCAGAGCCATCAAGGTCCAAACCAGGAAATTAGACCTTTTCAAGGTAAGACAAAAGGACAACTAAATGCTTAGAGAATTCGTGTCCCGATTCCAAATGGAACGAATGGTCCTACCACCAGTCGCCGGCGATTGGGCAGTTCAAGCTTTCACCCAAGGACTCAATGTTCTAAGCTCGATGGCTTCGCAACAGTTGAAGCAAAATTTGATAGAATAGCCGATTGTCACTTGGGCCGATGTCCATAATCGGTATTAATCGAAGATCAAGGTTGAAGATGACCAACTTGGGGCTCCACCCAGGTCAGTTTATCCTATCAGACCAATCGATAGAATTAAGAGGGATATCAACCGAGAACCATGGTCGAACAGGGATCGATATCAGCCGTATAATAGAGATCGTAGGGGTAACGGACCTGGGAGCAACCCTATGCGAAGTGAAAGGAGAAATGATCGAGGCCAGAGCTCTCGAGGGTTCATGAGAAAGAATGGTTTCGACAGGCATACCGGACCTAAAGAAGCACCATGATTGTCAGAATATACCTTCAATGTCGATGCATCCGCCATCGTATCGGCTATCGGATGCATCAAAGATACTAAATGGACTCAACCTCTACAAACCGATCCTGCACAAAGGGATCCACACCAAATATGCAAATATCATGGCACACATGGCCACATAACGGAGGATTGTCGACAATTGAGAGAAAAAGAAGCTCGGTTATTCAATAACGGGCATTTTCGAGAATTTCTGAGCGACAAGGCTAAGAATCATTTCAGAAACAGGGATTCCAATAAACAGAGTGAACAAGACAAGCCCCAACACGTCTATCATATGATCATCGGAGGGGTCGATGTTCCTCAAGGTCCGATGATAAAATGCACCAAAGTATCAATCAAAAGGGAAAAACGGGCTCGAGATTACATACTAGAAGGAACTTTATCCTTCACCGACAAAGACGCAGAAGGAATCATGCAAACCCATAATGATGCACTGGTAATTTCTTTACTCATGAATAAAACTCGAGTTAAACGTGTGTTGATTGATCCAGGTAGTTCGGCCAATATCATTAGATCGAGGGTCATAGAATAACATGGCCTACAGGACCAAATTGTGCCTGTGGCCCGAGTGCTAAATGGATTCGACATGGCTTGTGAAACTACTAAGGGAGAGATAACATTGTCGGTAAACGTGGCCGGTACCGTCCGAGAGACCAAGTTTTATGTGATCGAAGGGGACATGAGGTACAATGACTTGTTCGGGAGACCATGGATCCACAACATGAGGGTCATGCCCTCGACCCTTCACAAGATATAAAAATTTCCGACGCTAGAAGGAATAAAGATGGTTTATAGGGAGCAGCCTGCCGCAAAGGAGATGTTTGCCGTCGATGAGGTAATTTTGTTGTCAACACTCTCATCGATAAGGGACTCAGGTTCGAAAGTGAAACAGGAAGCCAAATAGCAATCATCGATTCCAGCCTCGACCCAATCGAACAAGCAAAAGATTGACGAAGACGAGGATTACGAGGTTCCTTGATCATTCATAATTCCTGATGATTCCTATACCACCAAATCGACGGTTGAAGAGCTGGAGCAAATCATACTAATCAAACGTCTGCCCGAACGAAAGTGATCCCACCGGAAATCACCACCCATAAACTAAGCTTAAACTCAAAGTTCCATCTGGTGAAGCATAAAAGAAGACACAGTCCTAGATCAAGCACACCTTCATAAAAAACGAGGCAACCAAGTTCCTTAATATAGGGTCCATTTGGGAAGCAAAATACCCCGAATGGTTAGCAAATGTAGTGGTAGTTCCTAAAAAAGGAAACAAACTTAGAATGTGTATAGATTACAAAGACCTGAATAAAGCATGCCCCAAAGATTCTTTTCCTTTGCCTAATATCGATCGCATGATCGATGCCACGGCCGGCCACGAGATCCTCAGTTTTCTCGAAGCCTATTCCGGGTACAACCAGATATAAATAACCCAGATGATCAGGAAAAGACCTCGTTCATCACCAAATATGGAACCTACTGCTATAATGTAATGCCATTTAGGTTAAAAAATGTTGGTTCCATGTACCAATGCCTAGTAAACCGGATGTTCGAAGAACAAATGGGGAAATCTATGGAAGTTTAAATTGATGATATGTTAGTTAAGTCCCTGCGAACAGAGGACCATTTGAAACCTTTGTAGGAAACCTTCGGTATCTTAAGGAAATACAACATGAAACTGAACCCGGAAAAATGCGCGTTCGGGGTCGGGTTAGGCAATTTTCTCGGATTCATAGTGTCCAATCGAGGAATCGAGATCAACCTCGATAAGATTAAAGCAATCAAGGACATCACGGCAGTTGAAAACGTGAAGGCCATACAGAGGTTAACCGGGCGCATAGCCGCCCTGGGGCAATTTATCTCGAGGTCCTCCGATAAAATCCATCGATTTTTCTCGTTACTAAAGAAGAAAAATGACTTCACATGGACACCGGAGTGCCAGCATGCCTCGGAGGAACTTAAACGTTACTTATCGAGCCTACCACTGCTTCACACGCCTAGGGCGGACAAACAGCTGTACTTATATTTGGCAGTATTGGAGGTAGCGGTAAGTGGAGTCCTAGTCCGGGAAGAACAAGGTACGTAATTTTCAATTTATTACGTTAGCCGAACCGTAGGTGAAGCCAAAACTAGGTATCCCCACCTATAAAAGTTGGCGCTCGCTTTGATAAGTGCCTCTAGGAAACTAAAACCGTACTTTTTGTGTCACCCCATGTGTGTTTTAACAACTTATCCACTTCGAAATATTTTGCATAAACCTGAGCTTTCGGGATGGTTGGCCAAATGGGCCGTAGAAATCAGCAGGTATAATATTGAATATCGACCACGAACAACCATTAAATCTCAAATTTTGGCAGACTTTGTAGCTGACTTTACGCCGGCCCTAGTACCTGGGGTCGAAAGAGAACTATTGGTAAAATCGGGTACGTCTTAAGGAATCTGGACCCTCTTCACGGACGGTTCTTCGAACGGAAAAGGGTCCGGACTTGGCATCATACTTAAACCACCCACGGGTAACATGGTTAGATAATCTATTAGAACTGTAAAATTGACTAACAACGAGGCCGAAAATGAGGCCATGATTATAGGTCTCGAACTAGCCAAAAGCTTGGAAGCGGAGGTGATCAAAGCCAAATGCAACTCCCTTCTAGTGGTGAATCAGGTTAACAGAACCTTCAAAGTTAGAGAAGAACGAATGCAAAGATACCTAGATAAGTTGCAAGTAACTTTGCACCGATTTAAGGAGTGGACTTTGCAACATGTGCCTCGAGATCAGAATAGTGAGGCCGATGCCCATGCAAACTTAAGGTCATCGATCGAGGACAACGAACTCAATTCGGGGGCCATCGTACAGCTCATGAGGACAGTTATTGAAGAAGGCCACACTAAGATAAACACCACAAGCTTGACCTAGGATTGGAGAAATAAATACATAGAGTATTTGGAAATCGGAAAGCTTCCCTCAGATCCAAAAGAATCGAGGGCCGTGCGCACGAAGCAACATGATTCACCTTGTCTGACGACGGAACCTTGTTCAGAAGAATGTTCGATGGCTCACTAGCGATATGTCTAGGGCCGAGAAACACCGAGTATGTTCTGAGGGAAGTTCACGAGGGCATTTGCGAAAATCATTCCGGTGTCGAATCATTGGTTCAAAAGGTAATCGGAGCAGGCTATTACTGGATCGACATGGAGAAAGATGCGAAAGAGTTTGTTCGAAAATGTGACAAATGCCAAAGACATGCACCAATGATTTACCAACCCGGGGAGCTACTCCATTCGGTCTTGTTACCATGGCCATTCATGAAGTGGGGAATGGACATCGTTGGCCCTTTTCTATGGGCACCAGGTAAAGCTCAATTTATTTTATTTATGACTGATTGTTTTTCCAAGTGGTTGAAGCACATGCCTTCGAGAAAGTTAGAGAGAAGGAAGTCATCGACTTCATTTGGGATCACATCATATGTCGATTCGGGATGCATCCAAAATTATGTGTGATAACGGAAAACAGTTCATCGGCAGCAAAGTAACCAAATTTCTCGAGGATCACAAGATCAAAAGAATCCTATCAACACATTATCATCCCAGCGGAAACGGGCAAGCCGAATCAACCAACAAAACCATCATCCAAAATCTTAAGAAGAGATTAACCAATGCCAAAGGAAAATGGAAGGAAATTCTATCCGAAGTTCTTTGGTCATACCGCACAACCTCGAAGTCCAGTACCGGCGCTACTCCATTCTCATTAGTTTATGGTGCCGAAGCTCTAATACCGGTCAAAGTCGGAGAGCCGAGTATCCGGTTCCGATATGTAACAAAGGAATCAAATAACTAGGCCATGAATACGACCCTAGAACTATTGGATGAAAGGCGTGAAACCGCCCTCATCCGATTAGCCGCCCAAAAATAACGAATCAAGAGATACTATAATCGAAGAACTAATCTTTGATATTTTAATGTTGGGGACTTAGTGCTAAGAAAAGTCACCCTCAACACCCAAAATCCTAATGAAGGAAAATTGAGTCCGAATTGGGAAGGACCGTACCAAATTCTCTAGGTCACCGGAAAAGGGTCTTACAAGCTCGGAACGATGAATGGGGAACAACTACCAAGCAATTGGAACATATCTCACCTAAAATGGTACTACTGCTAAGGTACTCCCTTTTTTCATTCCTTTTGTATTTCAGATTAACACATCAGGTGGTCGACAAGAAACGATGATGGGTTTTTTAGCGAACGACACGAAGTCTTTGGGTCTGAAAGCATGTGTTGCACTCTTTTTCCCTCAGACCAATTTTTGTCCCAAATGGGTTTTTTCGGTGAGGTTTTTAACGAGGCGACGATGAATCGTGCTAACTTAGAATCAAGCCCGATTATGAATCGGCACCAAAGATCAATCCAACAATATCCAAGGTTCCTTTGCAATCAACCTCGAATACTGGGGAGACTACCCTCGGATATGCGTTAGCTTCGAATATCAACTATAACGAGAAGACTACTTCATAAAGGGAAGGTCTCGATAGATATAATTTATTGTAAGGGTCAAACGGTCAAAACGAACCATACCCACAAAGATTGCTCGAGCCCCGTTTTGATCAAGAATAAAGAAGAGTACTTTCCTTAAAAACATCTTATGTTTTTAATAACGAGCCCAAAGGGCAGTACTGAACCGGAATATGGACGATTGCTCCCTCACTCGGGGACTACCGTCCGACTCAAACAGCTCAAGTGATCGGGCCTCAGGAGAAAAAGACCTAATAGGCAACTCCACGACTTCTAAAGATCACAGCCACCCCACTCGGGGACTATTATCTCGAGCAAGCCTGGATAAAACGGGAAAACAAGACCAATAGATAGCTCCCAAACTAAAAGGCTATGGCCAATCTAACACGGCTCGGAGATGTCCGAAATCCGTAACAAATATAGGCCTTTGAAAAAAGAAAAAAATCTTTCACAAATCGGTTCTAAAGGCTACCCTCGGCAAAGTCTCAAACTTAAGATATTTTCGGGAAAAACTTTGGTAACATCGAACCCCAATAACGCTTTAACCCAGAAAGGCAATAAAGGCAAGGTTTGTTCGAACCCTCGAACACAAACTTATTGTTTCATGCTAAGGCATTTTCAACCTTTGCAAATACAAATAATAAAGCAAAGGAAAGATATGAGAGCCGAAAGGGAATGAAAAGCCTTATATTTATATAGTTTTTTACAAAGGCCGAATCGGTCTAAACCAAAAATTTACAATGGCTAAAAACAGCCTCAGAAAAAATACAAAAGAAAAACAAAAAACCTAAAGTCCTAAGTGGCTTGGTCTTCATCGGATGTTGCATCTCCATCCTCGGGATCTTCTCCATCATCGATTTCACTTGAGCTCTCGGAGTCTTCCTCAGGGAAGGCAAGCCTTCGGGCCCTGGCTTCCTCTGCTTTGGTATTTTCAATTCTGGCCATAATATCGAATCCCTGGGCATTAACTCCCTCGAGAGATTCCCTTCGAGCTTGCCATTTTGCATGATCCACCATGCCCTTGGCCTTGGCCTGAATGGCCTCGACCCTAAACTGGGCCACTTTAACATCAGCGTTTGTGTTGGCCACGACCACCTCAGATCTAGCCACTGTCACCTTGGATCTGGCCACTTTGAGTTCGTTGGCCAAGCTTGCCTTTTCAGAAACAGTCAAATCCAACTGAGACTGAAACTAGTTGATCTTCTCGACCTCCACCAAGGCTTTCTCTTTTGCAGCTTGGAGCTGGGTCTCGGCCGACTCCAATATCACTTGGACAGTTTCCTTTTGCGAAGCTAAGATGTCCATATTCTTTTTGAATTTTTCCGCCTCAGCCTGTATCGCATCCACCTGCAAATTGAGCCGTCCGATTTGTTCGAGCCTCTGCCGGACCTACAGAATCAGATTGTTAGTAGTTATCTCCAATTTGTCTTCACTATCATGAAGCACTCGGAATACCTGCTCGGCCATCTCGGCATGCTCATCCCGAGCCGTCACTAAGTCGACCTAAAGCTTCTCACTAAGAAGCTTGTAGGTATCACTTTTTTCAATGAGGTTTCGAACCTCAACCTCATGCTCCTCCCGGATTCGGAGGAAAGCCTCGTGATGGAACACTGAAGCCTGCAAACAAGGGAGAAGATGTTAGAATTATCTACATCTCTGAGTTTAAAATAAATAATAGAGAAACCTTTGAAGTTACCCGATTTAGAGCATGTTGGGCCTCATTAAAAAGACAAGCGGCTCCCACCGCGTTCATCACGGCTTGGTCTTCCTCGGTCACTAAGGATCGAAGATATCTAGAAATCCCCACGGGAGGAGAGAAAATCCTGGCATCCGCTGGGATAGAAAGCACTATATTCCGTCTATGGTCTCGATTAACACTTGGGCCCGGGAATCAGTCCACCAGTTTTGGGCTCGATGAAGAACTGGTAGTGCCCGATGACGGTACTGTCTTCGGTACTGGTAAACCACGAATATCGGTGACATCCTCCAAGGCAGCAGACTCAAATCCATCCAAGAAGCATGGATATTGGTCACCCCCTGAAAACCTTCGTAAGAGCGACCTTCCAACATATTGGCCTCGCGGATCATAGCGTCCGAAATTTGAGGAGATCCAGAATTATCGATCACTCCGAGCTCGTCCCTCGAGACATATTCGATCTCCCTTTCGACCATCTCAGCTTGGGATAGGGTGGCCTCAATTCTTACTAGTTCAGGAACATCGGCCAAAGCTCCCTCTTAGACCTCCGCAAGTTTGGAGGACTTTTGTATCGAAGTACCAGCCCATACGCGGGCCACTAGTTGGGAATTATCTTCCTCTTCTCCTTCTTTGGGCTCATTCCTTAATCGGCTGATTAGTTTCGAAGGCATAACACCAATGTCCCCCTTGGGCTTTCGAGACTTCCTCGCTGGTTTTTTCTTTTCCGAGCCCGGGGAACTCAAAGCCCCTTTTCTCTTCTTCTCTTTAGCCTGCTTCGGAGTAGGTGGAAGGAATTCTTCGTCACCAGATGGGGGCCTCATTGCAACATTCTTTCCGAGGCCTGGAAAAGAAAAAAGATGAGTAAGCTCGAAGAAAAGCATAAACAATCACCATTCTAAGAAGGAAACCGAAAAGCTTCCCTCAGATCCAAAAGAATCGAGGGCCCTGCGCACGAAGCAGCATGATTCAACTTGTTCGAAGACAGAACCTTGTTCAGAAGAATGTTCGATGGCCCACTAGTGATATGTCTAGGGCCGGGCAACACCGAGTATGTTTTGAGGAAAGTTCACGAGGGCACTTGCGGAAATCATTCCGATGTCGGATCATTGGTTGAAAAAGGTAATCAGAGCTGGCTATTACTGGATTGACATGGAGAAAGATGTGAAAGAGTTTGTTCGAAAATGTGACAAATGCCAAAGACATGCACCAATGATTTACCAACCCGGGGAGCTACTCCATTCGGTCTTGTCACCATGGCCATTCATGAAGTGGGGAACGGACATCGTTGGCCCTCTTCCATGTGCACCAGGTAAAGCTTAATTTATTTTATTTATGACTGATTATTTTTCCAAGTGGGTTGAAGTATAGGTCTTCGAGAAAGTTAGGGAGAAGGAAGTCATCGACTTCATTTAGGATCGCATCATATATCGATTCGTGATGCAATCCAAAATTATGTGTGATAACGGAAAACAGTTCATCGGCAGCAAAGTAACCAAATTTCTTGAGGATCACAAGATCAAAAGAATACTATCAACACCTTATCATCCTAGAGGAAACGGGCAAGCCGAATCAACCAACAAAACCATCATCCAAATCTTAAGAAGAGGTTAACCAACGCCAAAGGAAAATGGAAGGAAATTCTACCCGAAGTTCTTTGGTCATACCGCACAACTTCGAAGTCCAGCACCGGCGCAGCACCGGCGCTACTCCATTCTCTTTTCCTTCTTCGAGCTCGTTCCTTAATTGGCTGATTAGTTTTGAAGGCATAACACCAATGTCCCCTTTGGGCTTTCGAGACTTCCTCGCCGGTTTTTTCTTTTCCGAGCCCGAGGAACTCGGAGCCCCTTTTCTCTTCTTCTCTTTGGCCTGCTTCAGAGTAGGTGGAAGGACTTCTTCGTCACCAGATGGGGGCCTCATTGCAACATCCTTTTCGAGGCCTGCAAAAGAAAAAAGATGAGTAATCTCGAAGAAAAGCATGAACGATTACCATTCTAATAAGGAAACTTACCATGATTACGGGCCTCCTATCGACCCTTCGACAACTCTATCCAAGCACTCTCTGAGTACGGCCTCTGTAACACGAGGCCTTCGACCCACTTTCTAAGATCTGGAATTAGGTCCTGCATCTGGGCCACAACTGTAACGCCAAAAAATATCAATAAAGAAAGAAATAAGAAGTAAAGCAACGAGATTAAACCTTCTAAGAGAAGTGCTACTTACGTTTCATATTCATATTCCATTTCTCGGGAAATGGCATGTATTCGGTAGGGATTAGGTCCGAAGTCCTTATTCGAACAAATCGGCCCATCCAACCTCGGTCCCGACCTTCATCTATGCCCGAGAACAAAGCCTTATTGGCTCGGCGAGAAAGCTTGATCAACCCCCCTCGATAAATTTGGGGACTGTAGAGGAGCATAAGGTGGTCGAGGGTAAAGGGACATCCCTCGATTTTGCTCATAAAAAATCGGAAGAGAATCACTATTCTCCAGAAGGAGGGGTGGATTTGGCCGAGGGTCACATCATACCTCATTCAAAAGGTAATAATGATGGAGTCTAAGGGACCCAACATAAAGGGATAAGTGTAAACACTTAGAAACCCCTCCACGTAGGTAGGGATCGAGTCCTCGGGCGAAGGAACCACCACATGCTTATTGACCCAGTTGCAGTCCTGTTTAACAATAGGGAGGAGTTTTTCGGTGATTGTGGATATGTATCTCGAGACCGGTTCACATCGGCCCACTACCAAGGAGGCCTTTTCAACCCTAAAATCAGTAACAGTCGGGCACCCTGCCGGAACGAATTCCTCAGGGCGGGGTTCAGCCGCAGCCTCATCACCGGTGGGCTGTGATGAAGAAGCAACCTCTTTTTGCGGTACTATCTTAGAAGTTTTCGCCATTAAAGAACAGGAGAAAAGAGAATTAAGATAGTATACAGATTGATGAGAATTCAAGAAATTTGGGTGCAGAAGTTGTAAAGCAAATGGGCATTTTGAGAAAGAGCAAGAGCAAGAAGAGCTTTTGAGCGTGAAAAGTTTTGAATGAGGAAAAAACTAGGGTACCTATAGCTTGCTGGTGATGGTTTAGAGCCGGTAGTGGCCGACCAACGACTGACAAGCATTCAATGCCTTGATAGCTGGACCGACGGGACATTTTGAGTTGTTGCTTACATCATGATTGGGTATACAAGTGACGTTCTTTGCTTACATCATTGCCCGTCGAGACGGAACTCGAAAATTCATATCGTTTCTTGTCATCTTCACTCCGAGAAATGGGGGGACTATCTGTATACGGTCGAAACCGGGCTTGCCTTTTGCATGACTTATCAAGAGTAGAACATGATAGTGCTAAGTTCAAACTCATGTTATATCGAACCATGGTACGATGGCAGATTGCCGAGCTCGTGACTCAGAGATCAATTAAGATCGGGGTCGGCCAAGATCGAGACTGAGCAAGATCAGGTCGGCCAAGATCGAGACTGGCCAAGATCGAGGTCGGCCAAGATCAAGACTGGCCAAGATCGAGATTGGCCAAAATCGAGACTGGCCAAGATCGGGACCGAGCAAGATCAAGTGAAGCTTACCGAGCCAAATAATAAAAAACCAAAATATCCGCAATCAGGCGAGAATCATGGCAGAAATCACAGCGCAAATCAAGGAGCGGCCGACTAATTAGCCTATCATGAGATTCCTAATTGTATTGGCATTGTATCAACAATAGGACTCCCCCACTATATAAAGGGGGTTTAATCATTTGTAAAGACATATCTTTTCAGGCAATATAAAGAAAAATACTACCTTCTTCTAGCTTGCAATATCTTTATATTCTGTTCTTATATTACTTGAATCTCTACTTGGTTTGAGAGTGATCGAACTCGAGGGCCAAGGATATTCGATTCGTTTGGTTTGCGTTCATTTCTTTTACAGTCAATTTCAATATTAATATACATATACATTTTCTCAATTTGTGCAAAGCTATATCACGTATCCTTAAAACTACATATAATTTTAATTGTTATCCGTTTTTCGGGTAAATAAATATACTCCTCCAAGACCTCCCCCTCTCAACCGCATCCTCTATCCTTATCTTCATGTCCTCGAACAAATTCAACATAATGAGATCAAGATTCATATATATGTTAAAAACTACAATATATTAATTTACATTTGCTTTGTTATTAATATACTTTTTGAAGCATTCCGTTATATTATCCAAAGGCTTAGAGAAAGATGCAGAGCTGTTACAAATTCAAAAGAACAAAAGTGTGCAACACAAAGGAGCAGAAACTAGTACCACAGTTGTTGATTGATCAAACTAGAACTCGATTACAAAGACAAAGCCAGATGAAATATCAAATGTCGAAATTACAATAAAAGGAAGTCTGGAACTAGCAGTAACTAATGATAAAGGAACTAGAAGGAGATGAGGAATACAGAAGAACTGGGAAGAGAAATAGAATCATTCATAACAACTAAATTGCCTGCCTCGCAATGCCGATTTCGTGGTGCCTAATACTGTTGCTCAACCAATTTTACCCCTTGTCACGTTCATTTTTCCCTTTCCAGACATAGTCCTCAAGTCGTTTACGCGGAATGATCATTCTAGAAGTCTTGCATGGCATTCCCATGTGCTCTGCTTGCGTGGCTTCCACGTCATCTCTATTTTCATTCACAACAATAGCACTTTTGACACTTTCATCGAATTTATTTATGTTTGGCAAACGAGTAAGTACTGTGAAACTTTATCTTGCGGTGTTCCAAAACACACAAGATATGAGTGAGTCACTAGGATAAAGATTTTCCTCTGATTTATTTTCTTCTCGTCATTACATATGATGAGCATATTATGAGATAAGCGAGAGCAAAAACTTTGAAGCATTCAATTCATTCAGTGCCTTCTCCTAATTAACAAACAACGGTTAGAATGATTCATGAAAGGATCGAAATGGAAGTTGGAGCAACTGCTGTGAAGGTACGGGCTGTACTGAACGTAGGCATTAGTGTTCGAATTTTCAAGAGTCAAATGAGTTTATTTTACTGCGATATTTTAATAGAACTTTTTAGTATTTTGAATTACTAATTATTGTGACTACGTATTTTTTAAATATATAAATTTTATGTCAAAAGAGATTAAAGATTTTATGCTTAAATTCACGGTAAAAATTATATAATTTAAATATCGAAAGGGGAAAAATGCCACATAAATTGAGACACAAGGAGTACTTTAGTAGTTGAAAAAATAATTACTTTTGGCAGAAGTTTGTCCATCTATCACTTTAGTCCCTTCTAGTTTCTATTATGTTTTTAGTGTTACGTAGGGATGGCAATTTGAGCTCAAACCCAGTTAACCCTCCCAAAACACTGTTACGCATTTGCCCCCATTCATTTACATTTAGTTCCTATCTAGTGACTAGGAGTGTACATGGACCGACTTTGTTTGGTTTTTATCAAAACAAAATTAAACCAATTATATCGGTTTGGATTGGTTCGGATTTTTTGGATTTTTTTGTTACATGAATATTATTTCAATCTTACTTTATTAAAGTTACAGATAAAATTTTGATAAGTAAATTGTATGAGGTAAAATTGGTTAATAACAGATGGTCGAATGTTAACATGACACGTGGAACTGAAGATACGCAAGGGACGTGCCAGGAAACAGCCAATATCGTATATAACGGGTGTGGCCGGTACCGGATAGATTTCGAAGGCAACGCAGTCGATGATAGAAGTATAAAGATTTGCCATCGGATAACATTCAGTGAGGGAATATTCGCTAACACTAAATACGCGGCCGTTACAGAGAATATTTGCATTCAAGGCTTGCCGTTATATGTTCATCAATGACTTTTTTATTATCATTTAAGAGGAGCTTGATCCTAGGATCTTGTTTCCCTAGGTAGAGCTATATATAGCGGGGCAACATCCATTGTAAGGACATGAAACATTCTGTGCACAAAAACTTTATTTTACTATCTTTGCTCTCAATTCAACAGCTTTCTTTTCACTTTGTCATTATTTTCTATTCTGCTCTCGGAGATGCTGAGCTCGAAGCTAGACTTGTTATCTTCTTTAATTTCAGTCATTAAATCTTAATTTTAATCCTATATGTTTATCATTTTTAGATCAAATCAATTTGCTTGTCTATAAACCACATAATAAATTTAACTGTACCATTTTACGGGTAAACAGTTTGGCGCCCACCGTGGGGCTTAGACAGCCGCGCAATTGCTTTGATTCATTTGTTTATTACTAACTAGTTTTGGTTCTCTCCTTAGTAAACATCAGATATGGCAGCTAATAATGTAAACAACACATACAACGTTGAAACACGTGAAGAATTGTTCCAACGTGATGACTTAATCAGTGAGACTCGCAGCGAAAGGGATGAGGCGGCCCCGCTTTGAGATGGTCAATATCCTCGGCATGTATGGGAGCCAACCCCTGATGATGTAGTGGAGGAACACGTTATAGAAACAGTCAAACTGTTGAGGGAGCAGCAGAAAGCAATTATGGACCATCTCTCAAGACAGGATCGGGAGATGACAGAGTTAAAACAAGCAGTGTCCGACGCCTCCAATAACGTGAACGGAAGACGCCTGATTCCTCCAGTGTTCCCCCAAATCAAACGGCTCAGAGAATCGATAACAACACCCCAAGGGGTGAAGTCAGTTTCGACGAAGCCAGAGGGACCGGTAGAGGATCTGGGAATTAAAACGAGAATGTTCCCTTCAAAATCGAGCTCATGAGGTTTATGAGAGAAATGAACGAACGAATGGATCAGAATGCAAAGGAGTTTCACGTTCGGATGGATTAGATTCCAGGCGCATCACTAGTGCTAAAGGGTCCAGATTCGAAAAAATACACACAGTTGTGGTTTAAGCCGAGTGCAGCATCCGCACTAATTTCGAAGAGGTTCAAGATGCCAGACATACCAAAATATGATGGGACTTCGGATCCACAAGAGCACATCACAACCTACACCACGGCTGTGAAAGGAAATTATTTGGCTCAACATGAGATTGAGTCGGTCTTGTTGAAGAAGTTTGGTGAAACCCTCACAAAGGGGCCTTAACATTTTACTCTCTCTTACCCGAGCATTCAATTGATTCTTTTGATATGCTTGCAGACTCGTTGATTAAGGCCCATGCCAAAGCAAGAAAGGATCAGGCCAGAAAGGCAGAGATATTCAGAATTTTGCAGGGCGAATTCGAGCTACTACGAGAATTTGTGATCCGGTTCCAGAAGAAAAGGATGCTATTACCGGTGGTTCAAGAGGAGTGGGCAGTAGAGGCGTTCACGAAGGGTCTAAACTCGTTGAGTTATATGCCTCCCGAAAACTAAAGGAATGCCTGCTCGAGTTTCAAGCAACCACATGCCTCCCAAAAACTGAAGGAAAGCCGGAATGACCTCAAATTTTGCACACAAGTCCCAAATGACATAACGAAGCTATTCCAATTCCCAGAATCACAATCCGAATCTGATATCATTAAAGTCAACCCTCAGTCAAACTTATGAATATTCCAAATCTTCAAATTGTCAACTTTCGCCAATTAGCGCCAAAACCTTCTAGAAACATCCAAATGTAAATCCGGGCATATGCTCAGGTCCAAATTCACCATTCGGACGTAAAGGAACCATCAAAACTTTGATCCGAGGTCAAATACTCAAAGGTCAAACTTGGTCAACTCTTCCAACTTAATGCTTCCTAGTTGAAAATCATTCATCCAAATCAATCCCGAATCACCTGAAAACCAAAACCAAAACCAAAAATTCACACAAGTTATAATACATCATATGAAGCTACTCAAGACTTCAAAAAACTGAACGGAATGCAAATGCTCAAAAAACGACTGGTTGGATCGTTCCTCGAACATGCCAAGAGTTGTTCCAAAGCCATCAAATCACTATGTAAACTCAACTTGCACATACCCGGGAGTTATCCCACGTTACCCAAATCCATATAAGCCTGACAATACAACATAATTGAAGATCCATACTTCAACCTTAGTCCGTAAAGCTTAAAACCCAATTTCCAACATCCAAAATTCGTTAGAAGACCTAAATCTCGCTTCTACACACTGTATAAGTCAGAACAAGGTGTATCAAGACATAATCATAACCCAAGATATAATTACATGATATACCACATAACTCGCATACTTGTAGTAATAATTTCCAATCACATTAGCTCCTCAAAAACAAACCCGTTACTTATAATACACATCATATCAAATAAACCTCGATCAAAACCTTCGTACACTGCCGATAATGAAAGAAACACGCAGATACTCATAACCACTCATTAGATCAACAAGTCATGGAGCTCTCTCTCTCTCGTCTGACAAGAACCCAAGTTAGGTTCTAAGCCGACTTCCAATATTATTCTTCCAAACATACCATAATCAAATCCGATGGCACCCATTCTAGGTCCAATGCCTCATCTCATCAAACACAACTATTCTACTAACATGCCATACCAATACAACCTAAATTCACAAACTGTGCAATCCGTGAACAATTAAGCAACAATTCAAATGTATTCAAATGAGAGAACCGTCCCGCAAGCTCAAAGAGTACCACCACAAATGCAATGCTATGAACCCATCACACATAGTAGAGCCAAGACACACGAATCTATCACAACAGATCATATCCCAATAAAATCCCTGCTTCAATGCGTGACCCCATCCAAACATCGGTCCATATGAAATACCTCAAGCCACAATGCTCAAAATCAACAACCACATAAAATTCGACATCAAGTACACAAAGTGCATAAACATAACCATGGAGAAGTGAATAACACAATATTCCACAACCTTGAAAGACCATGACCGAGGTGCAATCAACCATTCAACCATTCATGTGTGCATACAACCAATAGATTGCAACCCATCATATCATAGAAGAGTAACACATAGAACATATCAGAACCTGAACAAGCTCAACTCTAATCGAATGACACACCTTTCAACACTAACAGTGCCGAGTCAACAAATCCTACCCGGTGTAGAATACACATCCTCATTGGGCATAGTAATGAGCCCGCAAATCAACTCCAGTAATTCCCAAATTGATAAATAACCCTCCAAAAGCCCACAATGACCTAACCATAACACATACTACCATCTGGCTAACTTTGGCCACATCTTCACAGTCCGCAACTGCGAAACAATCTGCTTCTAAGAACTCCCAGTCTCCAAATCTATAGAACACATGAATTACCATAGCTGATCCCAACTCCACCACTCGAATGACTAACACATATCTCAAACAAAATCATCCCACGAGAAATACTTCTATAATTCTCCCATGCCACGTAGCAAAATCTGCATATACGCCGTCGATCAATGAGGCGAGTATCGCAATACCAATGAAGTATCTGAAGTCAGAACACAATGCACCTTCTGAAATGTGCACTTCTCAGGTAATACCAATTAGTGACAGGTGTTCATCTAAATATTTGAGACCGTCCATGCCATCTAAAATTCATGGTCTTCGCTCCAAAACTGAACTGCCACCTTGTAAATGAAAATCTCCATCCCACACGACGCACCGCATCTATTATGCCATCATATGAAAACACGAGAACCCCATTATCAACTTTGAGTAATAAGTATAATACATACCCGATTAGTCAGAATCCTTCCACTTGATCTCATCCAGGAAAAAATCACAATACTCAACATACTCCTCATGCCGGTAGAAAAATCCATTTCAAACCATGGTAGAAATCATCGAGAACTCTACGAAACCCATATGCTCATAACCAATCCATTAGAACTGAATCCCTCTGACTCAACCAAGTTACGCAGGTCGCCAAACCCAAGAGTATTGCCACAAGATACCTGTAGGGACTCACCCCATCATAAGAACCAAAGGAACTGCTTATATCCATCACCATGCTGATCCGAACTACCACCAAGCTGTCATATTTCTCCGACTTTCTTCCAATATACCTTCAAGTTAACACTTCCCCTTGCCAGTACATGACGACCCTTGGCCCAACGCTCACCACAAGAGATCTCAGTATGAAACCGCATTGCCCTAAAGCCCATAAGTCATTGTATTCCCTCTTAAGCGCCCCAAAGTACCATAACCGAGATACCCAATATGAGGAGACATTCTATGAATCTGATGTTGTCTTCTTAGCCTCTCTGATGGTGAAATGTAGAATCCATAATGATATAGAAATACCACGGGCCTCGACACCATCCAACGCAAATCTCAGATTCTAGCCATATACAAATCCGAAAAATTCTCAATTGCCATATATGAATCTTAAATGCATTAGAACCTTCCCGAGAGTTATCCACCCTATTCTAATCTCAAATGCACCGCCCAAACGAGCCAAACGATCTGTGCTCCATTAGCACACCAATACCCAAAGAAGTAATACACACCTCTAAGCACCCGAGTGGATCCCCTTTTCTTAGTACATTACCTCCATCACGAATGACAAACCTAAACCATTCCGAGACTTCCATATATCCATAAGGTGTAATACATCATCCATCCAGAAATTTCCTTGCTTAAGTTATCCTCAAAACCAACCTCTGCAAGTCATAACCGATCCACAAGCATGCCTCGGACCGAAACCAATACAACACATAACCATGCAATCAAATCGTCGATAACAGACTCCCCCACTTGGCTCGATAACATAGAAAAAAACATCTGATAACTCACAATACCCATACTCTATTACTGCCATAATCCCGCACAGAAATTCAACTAAATCCTTCATAAGCTCATGCAACACAAGCCATAAAATACTTTAAATCATCTGCTGAATTCAAATTCATCCTTATGACAATCACTCAAATTGCAACACATATAACCCATTGATAGAAAGAAATTCTCCACATAACATCATAAGGATTGTATATTTGTACACCACCCCGCAGGACATACCCCACATGCTTAGTCTCAAACTAGCATTTCTTTATGCCTTTTCATGGCAACAACCTCTATGTAATCACTAAATCTTCCTGAGTTCGAACTCGTCAACAAGACATAAGAATTCACTTCATCCCGTAATTGGACAACATGAAAGATCCCTCAACACAATCATAACTTGAGACTGTACAACATATCAAAATAGAAATCAAGCATCCAA
Source organism: Nicotiana tabacum (assembly GCF_000715075.1). NCBI lineage: Eukaryota > Viridiplantae > Streptophyta > Magnoliopsida > Solanales > Solanaceae > Nicotiana > Nicotiana tabacum. The sequence goes on from NC_134092.1 coordinate 71,471,969, forward strand.
TAGTCCTTTTCACATCATAAACAACCCATCTCGTCACATCAAAGCCATCTGAACACATCCCGTCGTCACCTTAAATTCATCATATAGCTATCCAACCACTATAAGACCAAAAGCACATGTTTACACAATTGAAAACACCGAGCCCAAGCTACGGTCCATCCCCAGACTCAAGTTCTGAATATCTCTGCCTTTTTGGCCTAACACAAAAACACAGAAAACACATCTCACACCTCATCCATGGAATCACAAGCCATCGACGCACAGATGATACTGAGCGCTCACATACGCATCCGAGTGAGTGGAAGGAATTCAAAGAGATATGTTTCAAGCTGAATCAACATCGCACGATAAGGAAAGATAGATGGAAAGTTCATTCTAAATGACATGTAGCCTCTCGAAGATAGGCATGGACGTCATCATACCTATCCGTAAGACTCTACTAGACATTTGCTCATAACTGGTAGAACCTATGTACCTAGAGCTTTGATACCAGCTTGTCACGACCCAAAATCCATCTAGTTGTGATGGGACCTAACCCAACCTGCTAAGTAAGCCAAATGATAGACAACACAACTCAAATAGGATAACAAAAATCAATAAATAACATAACTGAGCTTTCTATACAAAATTCCAAGGATTGGTAGTACAAGTCATGAGCTTCTAAGACTTAGAATTTACAAAGTTGGTACGAAGTAAATACATCATTTGTTCAAAATATACATAAACAGATTTATAAATCTAAAACTATAATGAACAAGAGGTAGCTATAACCGGAACACAGGTACATCTTCAATGCCCAATCCCGCCATACACAGCAACATGAACTCTAAAATTTGCACGTAAGGTGCAAAAGTGTAGTATGAGTACAACCGACCATATTTACTCAATAAGTAACAAACTTAACCTTAGGTTGAAAGCAGTGGCGAGCTCAGAAAATGGCCAGAGTCCAACACCAATAGCCAATATTAACTCATAAGAATATAATGGAGGCAGTAAAAGTAATATCTCAAAAGATATTATGCTCAGCTCATTCAAAGGTTCGGAAAAGTAGACATGCTTTCCGGGTATAATAGTCAAATCCAAATATTACAACTGAAAGTCAACTTAACATGAGTTTATCAATAGAACTGTATTTCCAATTCACAACACCAAATAAGAATTTTCATTCACCAATTAGCATGAGGAAAATATGTCTCTATGCCTACATGTCAATATGCATGCCAAGTCATCAATTACCATATACCGTCTAGCATAAAGGATATCCATATCTATGCCTATATGTCAAATGTACATGTCAAATCATGAATGTCACAGTACAGTCTAGCATGAGGAAAAATGCATCTATATGCCTACATGCCAAGTATGCATGTCAAATGAACGATTTCACAGTGATATTCCCAGGTATTATCACCCTCAATATACTCAAACTGTCTGTCTCAAATTTCCACTTCATCACACACATACACACAATCACTCCGCACTGTACGGTTGCCTGGCTCATAAGTCCCTCACCAAAGCACATGTATATATATTTCACTCTACCTGCGCTCACTCCTAGTATGTCAGACTCCAGAGGGGCGGATCTTACCCATGCGCTAATCAAAAGCCTATAAGGCCTGTTGCAGCATGCAACCCGATCCACAATAATAAATAAGTGAATAAGGCCTACTGCAGTGTGTAGCCTAATCCATATTAATAATAATAGAAATAAAGCCAATATGGCCCGCTGTGGCGTGTATCCCAATCCACAATAACACCCTCAACACGACTCTAAGGCCCACTTCAGTCATCAACCTCTCAAGTCTCATGGGCTTACAAATATCATACCACTCAGCCCAGCAACTCCACATATGGAAAACCAATGATAACATGTAATGTAACAATTAATGATGAACAAAGACTGAGATACAATATGCAAATGATGAATCATGACTGAGTGTATAATTACAGTTACATCAGATAACTCAAAATAACATAAATAGTCTCATTAGGTCTCAACAAAATAATCACATAGCCTAAACATGTCTTCTAACATGATTCACAACTCAGATAATCAAACAAGTAGGGAGAATATGGATGCAACAAGATATAACAGTAAAACAAGTCCGGTCATAGTCTAACAGTCAACTTGAATCATGATTACCCCGGTGCATGCTGACACGCTCGTCACCTAGCATGTACGTTACCCCAATACATATCTTTTAACATAGTTTCCAAGGTTAAATACCCTCAAATCCAAGTTTAGATATGTTACTTACCTCGAACAAGCCAAACAACACTCTACAAATGCCATCCCACATAAATCAGCCTTCGAACGGCTCGAAACTAGCCAAAAGCAACTCAAAAACATCAAATAATGCCTAAGGAAAACAATCCCAAATGATAAAGGTTGAATCTTTAATCATTTACTCAAAGTCAACAAAAAATTCAAACCCAGGCCCGTACCTCAGAACATGACAAAACTCACAAAATCTGACAATCCATTCAATTACGAGTCTAACCATACAAAGTTTACTCAAATTCGACTCCGAATCGATGTTCAAAACTCAAAAATTCACTTTAGGAAAGTTTAGACAAAACTCCCCAATTTCTCTTTTGAAATCATCAATCAAAGGCCAAAACTGAAGATGGAATCACAAAATATAATAAACAACGGGTAGAAAACACTTACCCCAATCCATTTGGTGAATATCGCCTCCAAAATCGCCCAAATCCGAGCTCCATAGCTCAAAATATGATAAAATGTCTAAAACCTTCGAAATAGAGTACTTATAATGAATGAACAGTCATACCTATCGGTGAAATATTTTCTTTGCGATCGTGAAGAAAAAACTCCACTACCCAAAAATGCACTACACGTTCGCGATACAGCCCATGCGAATGCACTGCCCAAAGATGCCAAAACTCTGCGAACGCGACATGACTTACGCGAACGTGGTTAAGGATCCATCAACTGTCAGCTCTCATTTGCGACTCAATACGAATGCGGTAATATGATGCGACCGCGAAGACCAATCCTCACAAAGCTATATGAATGCGACGGGAATTCTGGGAACGTGATGAAACAATTACCCAGCTCCAGATTACACATCGCGATTGTATCCACAATATCACGATCGCGAAGACCATCTGAGACATCAAAAAACCAGCAGTTCAAAATGAAAGGAAAAGGTCTGAAATCGATTCGAAGCTCACCCGAGCCCCTCGGGACCCCATCCGAACATACCAACAGGTTTTAAAACATAACACAGACTTACTCGAGGCCTCAAATCACATATAATAATATCAAAATCATGAATCGCACCTCAAATCAAACTTTATGAACTTTCAACTTCCAAAACTCGTGCCGAACCATATCAAATCAACCCGTAATGACCTTAAATTTTGCACACAAGTTACAAATGACATAATGAAGTTATTCCAATTCCCAAAACCACAATACGAACCCGAAATCATCAAAGTCAACTCTCAGTCAAACTTATGAACATTCCAATCCTTCAAATTGTCAACTCTCGCCAATTAGCGCCAAAACATTTTAGAAATATCCAAATGCAAATATGGGCATACACCTAATTCCAAAATCACCATCCGGACCAAACAAAAATATCAAAACTCCGATCGGAGGTCAAATACCCAAAGGTCTAACTTAGTCAACTCTTTCCAACTTAAAGCTTCCTAGTTGAAAATCAGTCTTCCAAATCAATCCCGAATCACCTGAAAACAAAAAACCAACGATTCACACAAGTCATAATGTATCATATGAAATACTCAAGACTTGAAACAGCTGAACGGAACATAAATGCTCAAAACGACAAGTTGGGTCGTTACCTTAGGCCTGAGTTTGAGTAATACTTTCCTGTAAGTGCTTGAGTAATGAATAAAAGAACGGACTTTCTGACACCTAAGCTCTGAGTTGTGACTCTGTATATAGATTATTCTTATTTTGGCATTCGCTATGATCCTGTCTATCTTAGAGTAGAATTGATCCATCTTGATTGATAATTGTGCCATATGGGGTGAGGATTTCTTAAATATATTCTATGTTTTGCATCATAGTTTAGTACTTGCCCTGCATATTATTGAAGTAAAATAAAAATGTTGCTCTGTTTAGAAGATGATGATAGGATTTCTTTGATATGTCTTGTAAATTTTAGCCTTTTCAGATATTGTATCACTAGTAAGCCCTTTAAGCCTATAACAACTTGACCAGTCATTTTGTGTATTTAAGATCTATTTCCCCTTTTGATTCTCCACACATTTGTATTTATGGTTTCATGACTTGCGGGGTTGGTTAGTTTCCTTCTGAGAAGGTTTTGGATTGACTTGGACCCTTTGGTTCTTGGTTTTGAAGCCTCAATTTAAAATATTGACCAAAGTTTGACTTTTGTGAAACGACCCAGGAACAGTGTTTTGATGGCTTCGATAGGTTTGTATAGTGATTTTGGAATGCCCGAAATCAAATTTGGATGTCCCTAGGCTGATGTGACTTGTTTTGCCGAATGTTGGAAATTTGAGTTTTAGAAGTTTTCCCAAGTTTGACTGTAGATTGACTTTTGGCTATCTGGTTCAGAATTTTATTTTGGGACTTGAATAGGTTCGTTATGATATTTGGAACTTGTCTGCAAAATTTGGTGTCAATCGTAGTTGGTTTGATAGGACTCGGATGCTTCGTTGCATTTCTAGAGGTTCTTGAACTATTCTTCAAAATTCATGCGTTTTGATGTCCGATTTGTAGTTCTAGATATTATTTTTGTATTTTGATCGTGCGAGAAAGTTTGTATGATATTTTTAGACTTGTGTGGATGTTTGGTTTAGAGCTCCAAGGGCTCGGATGAGTTTCGGTTGTGTTCCGGGATGGTTTTGAACTGAAATAGGACTGTTGGTGTGCTGATGCCTCATGTGTCGCAATTGCGAACACCAACATCGCAATTGCATAGAAGGTATGGAACATGGTAGGCTCGCTTTTATGATGGGGATGGGCTTCGCAAATTGAAGCCAATATCGCATTTGTGACTTCCTCTTAGGTTATCCGGAGCCTCAATTCCGAGGCGTTCTTCGCACATGCGAACCCAGTGTCGCAATTGCGGCATCTGCATTTGAACAAAAGGGTTGGGAGTCAGGATTTCATCTCATTTTCTCTCATTTCAGAACCCTAGACTCGGTAGGAGGCGATTTGGAGAGGGTATTTTCATCTACAATTATTGGGTAAGTTATTCTAATCAATTTTCAACTATATTTCATGATTATATATGAGATTTAACATCAAATTTATGAGAATCAAAGGGAATTTTTAGGGATTTTTGTCTATGTTTTGAAAAATGAATATTTGTGATTTGAGAGTCGCTTTGGACTCGAATTTGAAAATAAAACACATATATGGACCTCATGGGGTGTTATGGGTAGTCAGGAGATACCCTTGGACCCAGGTTTTGACCGAGCGGGCCCGAGGTTGACTTTTGTTGCCTTTTAGGGATTAGTGAAAAATTCATAGCTTTGTTAATCGTAATTGGTTTCCCTTTCATTGTTTGACGTTATTAAGTCATTTTTTGTTAGACTCTTAGGGGAAAAGCCATTTTTGAGGGTTGATTTAGCCTAGTTGAGGTAAGTATCTTACCTAACTTTGTATGGGTGAACTACCCCTTAGAATTTGGGTTTATTGTGTTATTTGAATTATGTGGAAGACGTGTACACGAGGTGACGAGAGTGTACACGAGCTTATATGTGGTACCTTGACCGGTTTAGACTCTTAGGCTCTTTTATGCATTCAATTGACACTGTCATACCAAGTTATATCTTCCATTATTAAATCTAGTCATACGTGTTTTACTTGATGTTTTCAACACATGTTCTATCTTCTATTGTCAAACTTGCTCTTATATGCCTTGATTGACGTTGTTACCTCTTTTATTGTCATGTGTCTCTTTTATTGTCGAATTATTCTTATTTGAAGTGTTATCTCATGATATCTCTTTTATTGTTGAATTACTCTCATGCATTTAGACGTAGTAGCTATTTCATACTATCTTCTCGTTGTTAAGGTTATTTTATACACTTGGATTGGATGTTGTCATTTTGTGGAAACACCTCCATTTCTAGTCATTGAAGTTGAAGTCATGAAAACTAATACCACATTGAGGTTGAAGTTGTTGATTACTGAAATACCTTTCCGTGTTGAAAAATTCCCATTCATTCTTAATATTATTGAGATACTTGTACATGTTTTTGTCGAGCTGTGGGATATTTGTTATGGTAACATTGATATTGTTGATTTTTGCATATCGTGGCATATGGGCATGTGTGGTGGAAGTTGTTATCGTGTTATGATATTGATGTGCATGAGGTGGTACAAGGATAGGGGTTGATGTGCATGCGGCGGAATAAGGCGGGACTTATGTGCATGTTGCTAGTAAGGGAATTACATGAAGCCACGCGACGACATAAAGGGGCTAAAGCGCGTGTAGTTATTTTGGAAAAAATGTTTTCAAAAATATCTGAATGTAAGGCTCACTCAGGGATATGAGGAGATATTGTGATTGTAAATTGTGAAATGTGAATATGACACGTGGTACCTCGATTGTGATTCTTGTTGTACATTCTTGTTAAAGAGGCTTGTTGGTTGACTAGTTTTGGTTATTTCCTCATTTGACTTGCTGTATTTGTCCACACTGAGTTACTTGTTGTCCTATTCATGTGTTCACTCCTTGTTGCCTTTATTGTCTTAAATTCTATTGTTAGACTGTATTATTGTGCTATTTGTTATTGTAACGACCTGGCTGGTCATTTTGTATATTGTAGCCTTGTTTCCCTATTTATTGCTTATTCTATGTTTATTTGTGGCTATGTGACTTATCGTGGTGGTTGATTAGTTCCAGGGATATTTTAGAGTGAATTGGGATGCTTAGTCCCAAGGTTGGAAGCTTAAGTTGGAAGAGTTTACCGGAGTTTGACTTCTGCGTTTATGACTCTAGAAAGGAGTTTTGATGGCTCTAATAGCTTTGTATGGTGATATTTGACTTCACCGAACATCCGGATTTGGATTTGGAGGTACGTAGGTTGATTCGATGATTTTGGCGAAAGTTCGGAAGTTAAAGGTTTGGAAGGTTGAGAGGTTTGATCAAGAGTTGAGTTTGTTGCTATCGGGTTCAGATTTCGGTTCTCGGACTTGGATTAGGTCTGTTGTGTCATTTATTACTTGTGCGCAATATTTGAGGTCATTCAAAATTGGTTTGATATGATTCAACATTAGTTTTAGAAGTTGGAAGTTCATTAGGTCATTAGGTTTGAATTGGGGTGTCATTCATGATTTTGGCATTGTTTGATGTGATTTGAGGCTTCGAGTAAGTTCGTGTTGTATTTTTGGACCTGTTGGTATGTGTAAGGCCCCATAAAATTTTACCAAAAACCCGGGGTTTTGCTTATTATTCCGGTTGAGACTATTGAGGTTAATGAAGAATTGATGTATGAAGAAATTCCAGTTGCCATTCTTGATAGGCAAGTTCGAAAGTTGAGGAACAAAGAAATTGCCTCCGTGAAAGTGTTATGGTGAAGCGAACAAGTCGAAGAGGCCACTTGGGAAGCCGAGGAGGAGATGAAGCAGAAGTATCCTAATTTATTTGAATAGCTATGTAATTGTGTCCATAGTGTTGAAAGCTAACTTTCTATAAACTATATTTCCCCTTTACGACTTATGTTGAGGTTGCTCCTCCTTGGTAATGTAATGTTTAATGGCATTGTGGCTGGTGTTGTTTCCCTGTTGTTTTATATCGTTGTGTTGTGGATATGTTGTTAGGAATGGTTTTGGGATTCTCTGGCAGGTAGATAGGCCCCAATTACAGGGGAGACTCTGGCGAAATATTTGGGAATTTAGGGAGTTAGTCAAAAATTGATACTGCTGGTGTGTGTTATAGCAGCTGAGTCGCATTGGGTGCTAATGCTGAATTTTGACCCTCATTCGAGGACGAATAATCCTAAGCGGGAGAGGATGTAAGGCCCCGTAAAATTTTACCTAAAACCCGGGGTTTCGTGGTACCAAAGTAGACTTATGTGTTGACGAGTGTTCAGACTTTTGTGGTTGAACCGTGCGTTGGGGAGTTGAAATTGTTTTTTGGAAGTGCATGGCATTTCTACGATCCACTCTACGGTCACTGAACTAATTTGCAGACCGCAGATTTGCCGCAGACTGAGGCAAAAATCTGGGCAAATTTTCGGACCATTATGCGGTCCATTATGCGGGTCGCATGTACCATCAAGGGTAGTGAGAGGATTGTTGAGTTCATTTGGGTAAACTTTGGGTAATGGGATGAAAGAATCCACCATAGGAGGACCGTGAAACCTTAATGCACACCTAGTATTTGATAAAATGCTCAAATGAGTTGAAACCATGAATATCTTCCTAAATTGTGTTCAATTTTGCTATGTCTCTAAATAGATCGAAGTTGCTAGGATTTTCGTAACTGTGTAATGAATTAAGGAAAGCTCAAATCAAGGTATGAAGGCTAAACTCTTCTTCTAATTTTGGAATTCCCGAATCCTTGTAAACTTCTATCATGCCTAGTCGAACTTGAAACGCTATTGATGTGGGGTATTCAAACTAGTAAAATTGATTCCCGATTGGCATAACGTGCTAGAATCCTCGTGTGTTAATGATTCTCTATTATTGACTTAATTATGTTATACCCCCTTTTTGGGAGGAGATCTTGTATGAAATCAATGTGATTAAACACTTATTTCTCATATGATGAGACCTTGTGAGCTTACACTTGCTAAGGCCAAAGGTGCCAAATGGTTGATTTAAAAGGGAACTCTCTTGTACAAACTATTATCATTTTGGGAATCCGAAGTGTGGTATTATGAATACACCTTCACTCGTATACATTGGGATGAGGCGGCGGGGCCGCTTTGTGTAGAGTAATGGTATTGTGAATACACTTCCACTCGCATACATCGGGGTGAGGCGGTAGGGCCGCTTTGTGTAAAGTTTGTGGCATGGTGGATGCACCTCCACCCGCATACATTAGGGTGAGGCAGCAGGGCCGCTTTGAGTAGAGTTTCTGGTATTGTCATTGCACCTCCACCCACATACGCTGGGGTGAGGCGGCAGGGCCGCTTTGTGTAAAGGTAGTTGTAGCGGATCCCCGACTTATGAATTTATAAATATTATTGAAAGCTCTTAATAAATTTTCTATGGCTTTAATGGCCAACTAAGCCTTTTATTGTTACCATGATTCATCATATCCATGTTGTAATTCCAAGTCCTTGCATATGTTTCGGTTTTATACTAGAACTATTCGACATGTACTAACGTCCCTTTTTGCCGGTGGTGCTGCATCTTTAATGGATGCAGGTGGTTCCATAGCAGGTGGTATTGATCAGTGATAGAAGCACACCCTCTCCTCAGCTGACTTGGTGAGCCCCACTTCATTCTGAGGTCATGTATCTCTTGTTCCATGTACATAGTGTTTTGAGGTATGCCGGGGCCTTGTTGCCGGCACTGTTGTAGTACTATTTTGTTTCTGTTAGAGGCTCCGTAGACATAGTGTGGGTTGTATCTTGTTTTGGGAAGATTGAACTAAACTTGTTGTAATTGTATCACCTGTCCCACTTTAGCTACGAATGTATAGTGTACTATTTTGGGGACTTGTTAATGACGTAATGGAAGTGAACTGTGTTATTCACATGACCTCTTAATGTTTAATTAATGTTATAAATGTATCTTCTCTTTATTCATGGGCGAGTTGGGTAGAAGGTATTGTTCAGGCTTTCTCGGTCGGGGTATCTCGGTTGAGCGCCGGTCGCGCTCCCCAAGGTCGGGGCATGACAATATGATTGGTTGAGGTCCCAGGAGCCTCAAGTGTATTACTGATGAGTTTTAGACCATTCTCTTCATGTTTGGATAGCTTGTGAGGAAGGGAACGCGTTCGCGAAGATTTGGAGGTTAGTGCCCATCGCGAACGCGAGAGGGTGGTCGTGTTCGTGTAGAAGGGAGGTTAGTTGAGGGGCACTGGGATTTAAGCCTCCAGGTTCGCGAAAAAGAATTTTGGTTGAAGGCGAAGTTTTGCTTCGCGAACGCGAGGCTTCTTGCACGTTCACGAAGGGTAAGCACCTAGCAGAATATTAAAAAGCCATTTCGAAGGTTAGAGTTATTATATCATATTTTGAGTTCTACAGCTCGGTTTTGGGAGAATTTGGAGGAGCTTTTCACGTCTTGGATTGGGGTAAGTGTTTTTGACTCGGATTTGTTATTTACCATGATTACATCCTCGTTTTTATCATTTATTTGGTGATTTGGAGTAGAATATAGGGGATTTTATAGAAACCTTTCAAAAATGAAAAATGGAGATTTGAAGGTTGATTTGAAGTCGGAATTGAATGATTTTGGTATGGTTGAACTCGTAATCAAATGGATGTTCGAAATTTGTGAATTTTGTCGAGTTCCGAGGTGCGGGCTCGGGGTTGACTTTTTGATTTAGGTTAAAGATATTAGCTTTATCATTTGGAATCAATTTCTATGGCTTTTATTGATTATATTAAGTTGATTTGGCTAGATTCGGGTTGTCCGGAGGTTGATACACGTGGGAAGGGCTTGTTAAAGGAGTAATTTGGTGTGCTTGAGGTAAGCATCTTATCAAAACTTGGTTGAAGCACTAGTTGCCTAAATTATTTATGATATCTAGGTGCTATGGGTGCGCATATGTGTGGGGTTTGAGCTCCTGTGTTATCACCGGGTTATTTATCCATGCTTGGGTAGTGATTAGGCTATGATATGACAGGGTTGACTGTTAAGATTTAAGCTATACTATGTGTCATACTTGTAATCTTTTTGTGAACTATTTGAGCCATGTTTGAGGCTACATAGAGGCTAAATCACTGAATAAACCTGATAAATGCTATTTATGTGATGAAATTGCCGATTTGAGCTATGATAGCACACTTTGCACGTGCCTACACTTTAGCATGTCAGTTATACCAGTCCAGGAGCACGAGATCTATTATTCATCCATCACATACATGTATTCTTATTTATTTGCTCCTGTGTGATATGACTGGATTGTATGCCTGTTACCACGTCGAGCGAATTTTGTTGTTATGCCTGTGACCACACGGGGCGGGTTGTGTTATTATGCATGTTACCACACCGGGCAGATTGGGTTGTTTCGCTAGTGACAACGCAGGTCGGATTGTGTTGTTCTACCTGTGACGTCGGGCGGATTATGTTGTTATGTCTGTGACCACGTTGGACGGATTATGATATTGAGCCTGTAACCACGCCGGGCTGGTAGCACGTTGAATTGGCGGTGCTTGCGTGTGGATATGGATCAATCCCCCTAGGGCCAGCCTTTCATGTTTCTCTCTTGATGGTGCACACGCAGATATTGAGGAAAATTGATCCGTGGTTTGGTACGAATATGGAAAGGTTGGGGAAATCTTGCTAGTGTTTTGTTTGGATTTTGCATTTCATCATTCCTTGCAATCTCCGAGGTTAATTACCTGATCTAACTGCATATCATCTCTATATGATGAATATTGATTGATCAGAGTATTTGAGTAACTGTACCACACACACACACACATGAATGCTTCTTTCTGTGCTTTATGACTTGATTTCATTATTGTTCTGTACTTGTTAAAATGATGAAACTGTACAGGTTGTAGCAAGTATGATTTTTAGTTCTCGCTTTTTTTACCTCGCCGGGGTTATTTACGATACTTATTGAGTACATTGGGTCGGTTGTACTCATACTACACTCTGCACATTATTGTGCAGATCTAGGTGTGGAGACCCAGTAGATTTGTTTGTTAAGATGAGCTTCGAGAGGTGAGGTAGAGGTGCATTCTTGGCCGCAATTTTGACTTGTCTTTTCTTATGTACTATTTTTTTAGTTCAGACAATATTGTTATTTGGTTTGAAGACTTGTATTCCGTTGTAGAGCTCATAACTAGGTATTTACCAGTTTCTGGGGGATTTATCTTTTATTAGCAGTATTTTGTTATATTGAGGTTCAAGCTTATGTTATTTCTACAAATTATATTGTGGTTCTTTATTGTTATGTTTCGACTTTCCTAGCCGGTGTATTAGACGCCATCACGATGGGTTGGGATTTTTGGTCATGACAAGTTCATATTATAGCCCTAGGTTCATAGGTATTATAAGTCATGAGCCAGTTTAGTAGAGTCTTGCGGATCGGTACATAGACATTTGTACTTTTCTTCGAGAGGTTATCGAACTGTTAGGAAACTTCACTTTCTTTTATTCTTATCATGTGGATTTGTTATTTTTGAAATTTGATATTGACTATTCTATTCTCTCACAGATGGTGAGGACACATGCTACCGGATCAAGCGGACAGCCACCAGTACCACCAGTTAGGGTCGCGAAAAGCTGGGGCCACAGTAGAGGCCGAGGTGTGGCTCGTACTACATCCAGAGTAGCACCTGTGGAGCCACCAGTTGCTCCAGCTCAGGAGCAGGTACCATATGTTGTTGAGCCAGTTGGACCAACTCAGGAACCTGTAGTGCCCATTGTGATCCCAGGCCTACACAAGAGGCCTTAACTCAGATTTTGACTGTGTGCACAAGCCTAGCTCAAGGAGTCTTAGTTCCAGCTGCCCCAGCCACTTCAAGAACATGGAAGATGCCCACTCTCCTGCCGCCCGTACTCCAGAGCAGCTAGTTCAAGGACTCCAGACACTGGGTGTATTGCCAGTTCAACTGGTTTGCAGGCAGGAGCATGAGGAATATGAGGCCAAGAGACCTTATAGTTCAGGTGGTTTCAACAGTGCCTCCTATGGAGGTCAGTCCCATTAGAGTAGAGGTCATTCTTCTAGACCCATTCATGCAGCTCGCCATGTTCCTCGTGGTTCTTTAGTTATCCACAAATCCTACAGTGCGAGCCCAACTCAGTCATTATTCAGTGCGTTGCCAGCATAGAGGCTTCAACAGCCAGTTCTTCGAGCTATCAAGATCAGTAGCCTTTTAGGAGGGTTTGCTATGAGTGCGGAGACTTGAGTCACCTCAAGAGAGATTGGCCTAGACTATTAAGTAGGATCTTACGGCAGAGTTCTCATCCTATGATTTTAGCACCAACTGCTACACCACCCGCACAACCAGCTCGAGGTGGGGCTCAGTCAGCTCGAGGTCGCCCAAGAGAAGGAGGTCGATCAGGTGGTGGCCAGGCCCGTTGCCATACATTTCCAGCCAGGCCATAGGCAGTTGCCTTCGATGTCATGATCACAGGTATTGTTTAACTATGCCACAAGGAGACTTCAGTATTATTTAATCCGGGTTCCACTTATTCATATGTGTCTTCATACTTTGCTCTTTATTTGGATATGCCCCATGATTCTTTAGCTATGGATGTTCATGTATCTACACCGGTGGGTGATTCTATTATTATGGACTGTGTGTATCGGTCGTGTGTGGTGACTATAAGGGGGTTATAGATGAGAGTTGACCTTTTATTATTTAGCATGGTTGATTTTGATGTGATTTTAAGCATGGATTGGTTGTCACCATGTCACGCTAAGACTGTGACATCGACGATGTCGGGGTTGCCTAGTGTTGAGTAGAGAGGTTCCTTGGATTATGTTCCCAGTAGAGTGATTTCATATTTGAAGGCTCAGCAGATGGTTGAGAAGGGATGTCTGGCATATTTGGCTTTTTTGAGGGATGTTGGTGCTGCTACTCCTACCGTTGAGTCAGTTCCGGTAGTGAGAGATTTCCCATATATGTTTCTTGCAGACCTGCCAGGCATGCCACCCGACAAGGACATTGATTTTGGTATTGACATGGTGCTGGGCACTCAACCTATATTTATTCTTCTGTATCGTATGGAACTAGCAAAGTTGAAAGAATTAAAGGAACAACTTCAGGAGCTACTTGATAAGGGATTCATCAAGCCTAGTGTGTCACCTTGGGGTGCACCGATTCTGTTTGTGAAGAAGAATGATGGCACTATGCAGATGTGCATTGATTATATGTATGTAATACCCCGAAAAATTTCAAAATGTTTTAAGACCATTAAGAAGATTGGCAGGTACTAATTATATTAATTCGGGTATGAACAAGACTAATAATATGAATGATATCAATTGATCATGATAATATATGTATGAGGTGCATTAAGAATGGTTTATGGTCTAAGAAGAGCCCCAAGGCTAAGTCAAGTTGGAAATTATACGATGGGGTAAAGTTTCTAGTGAGTTCGCACAAGACCTAACTTCTATAACTCTCAAGATATGAAGTTTTATATGGTGTATAGCCCATCAAATGAAAGTTCTATGTGTCTAGTTTCTAATTCTTTAAACCGTTCGTCATTTGGAGATTCCTACAAGAAGTTATGACCTTTTTACAAAAGGGTTACAGAAAAACTATGCGAGTCTTGCGTAGCCTACACACCATAGCAGCGTAGCCTACGCACCACTGCGTAGGCAAATCCAGCAACTTCCAATTGAAGGGAAATGGAAGTCCACCATGCGTAGCCTTTGTGCGTAGCCTAGAGAGAATGTGTTACTTCTTCATCTTGGAATGGATTTCAAGAGAGAAGGAGGAGCTCTTCCACCATGGATACACTTCAAGGTATGTTGTTTTGGCACAAGGATGATTATATAACATCATTTAGTAATAACACTAACATTATTATGGATCAAATCTATAGAAAATGGGTTGAATCTTCAAGAACACCAAAAAGAGGAAAAGTGAGATTCTTCCACCAAGAGTTAATCCCTTCACTTGAGCTTTATATATATGTCATATTGGAGTATGGGTAGCATGTTTATGAGTTTTATTTGAAGTTATAAAGGGATATTGTATGAACCCTAAGGGTGGGTCTTGAGAATGCCATTTTTGGGTAAAGAAGAAGATGAATAATGATGAATTGATATAAATACATGTTTTGAGTTTCTAATGATTCTAATAGACTTGATAACTTAATTGATGAATGAATTCAATTGGGAATCACCATTTGGATAAGATACAACACTAGTTATTGAAATGGATGTACTTGAACCTAGAGTTTTGTTGGAGAAAGCAATGAATAGTGACTTGATGATGTCGGGTAATTAACATAGTATTATTAATGACTCCAAATGAGTATTAAATGATAAGAATTAAATTGAATAGGCTAATGGATGAGCCTATTGGATAATTTGGGATGGTTGAAGGCTTGTTGCCGAATTGTGAAGCCTAAATGGATATTTATGAATCATTTCGTATTTATTTTGATGTAGTTGGGATATCTAATTGTAGGTATTGAATTGTGGGTGATATTTGGAAATTTTAATCAATTGGAGCATTGTAGTATTTTCGGAGCTTGAAGGTTGAGATTGGGATTGCTAGGATTTTTGGAGCATTGTTGTAATTTAAGAAAAGCACAAATAGAGGTATATTGGCTAAACTACTGTCTTAGAATTGAATTCCACGGTATTCATGTAATTTATGTAAGTCCCAAGTTGCTCACTATAAAAAAATTGGCTATTCCGAATGAGTTGTGTTGAAATATATATGTTCAATATGTATACCAAATGATTTTATCATGTTATGTTATCATTTGAGAATGTGTTCAAACTATGAGTTGTGCATAATAAATGTTTTGACTTCAAGCCAAGTAGAAACGAAGGCTATTATGCCAAATCTTGTGAAAAATCTCTATGTGCCTAAGACTCTTAAGTGCTCACATGTGTACTAAGAATGTCGATTTGAAATGCCTTGTTGTGGATGATGATGATGATGTTTGAAGGTGAAAAAGGTGAGCATGAAATACTAAATACGCCCGACGTGCTAAATTCTTTTTTATAATTATGGCCACTAGTGCCAATAAAATGAAAAGATGTGAAAAAATTATGAAATGAGATGATTGGTATAAAAAGGAAGATGTCTCGAATGAGATGGCCTAGCCAATCGGGTCTTGATCGGACGTCATGCCGCACACATGATGGTGATTGTGCTAGAAATTATAAATTGAAATTGTGATTGTGGTTGATCTCTAGAATGAGATGGCCTAGTCGATTGGGTTGTGATCGGACTCCATGCTAAAAGTACGGTGGTATTGGTATTGTGAATATTGGTATAGTGAACGGTGGTATATTGGTATTAACGATCTCCCAACTTAAGATATGGAAATTAATTTGAACACAGTCTTGATCCTAATTTGAGGTTTGATATTGTTTATGGCTTCTAGTGATATTATGATTGTTATTCCTTGTATTATTTATCATTCTATTGAGAGGGTATTTTGTCATTCATACTAGTACTATTCCATATGTACTAACATCCCTTTTGTTGGGGGCGTTGCATCTTCAAATGATGCAGGTGGTTCCACAGCAAGAGACATTGATCAGTGAGAGCGGTACACCCTCTTCCCAGCTGACTTGGTGAGCCCCACTTCATTTCGGGGTCATGTATCTTTTGTTCCTTGTGTATTGTATTTGAGGTATAGCCGGGGCCTTGTTGCCGTCATTATCATAGTACTTTTATGTATCTATTAGAGACTCTGTATATAAAGTGTGGGTTGTATATTGGTGCTGGGGATGTCAAACCATGTTATGTTGTGTTGGAATTACTTATTCCACTTTAGACCATGAAAATGTGTGTAATTGGAGACTTTAAAATGAACTAACTTATGGTAATGAATTGGTATTGTACACGTGGTCTCCTTATCATATAATTAACGAAAATATGTATTTTTTTTGTATTCATAAGTGAATTTGGGTAGAAAGTATATAACAGACTTGCTTGACCGGGTTCACTCGGTTGAGCGCTAGCCGCGCTCCCCGAGTTCGGGACGTGACAAACTTGGTATCAGAGACTAAGGTTTTAAAGTGTCGTAGGATGTCTCGGAGCCGTGTCTAGTAGAGTCCTTCTTATTGGTGTGTTGTCGAACACATCTATAATGGGGAGGCTACTTGGCAATTTAGGAATGATACCCTTCTTTCATGTTCTTGATCATGCAATAGAGCTGATTGTAAGATTGTTCCTCCTTTAACTCGTACATTGGTCTAAATTTCCATACATGGCACCTAAGAATAAGGCAAGAACTAGCCAGAGAGCCAATGTTGCCCCAGGAGTGGCAGTTGATCCTATATTTGATGATGCGGGTGAGCACCCAAGGGGTGAGGATATTCCCCCAATTACTACACTGCATGATTCTACTATAATTGATCAGACTGCACCTGTCCCTACACCTACTGAGGGTGCAATGATCCCTCCAACTGATATTCCAGTTCCACCTCCAGCTCCAGCTTTCGATTCTGGTGTTTCTGATGTTGACTTAGGAGAGCCATACAGATGTTGGCTCAGATAGTGTTTTCCCAAGCCCAGAGATCGAATGTTGCACCCACTTATTCCAGTCAGCCAGAGGATTCTCCTAGTTCCAGGGTGAATAGGTTTCGCCAGTTGGATCCTCCAGTATTCACGGGTACTAGCACAGAGGAGGACCCTCAGGACTTCATTGATGAGATGCACAAGACTCTCCGAGTTATGCGTGCTACTGAGATGGAGGCAGTAGAATTGGCCTCCTACCTCCTGAAAGAGGTGGCATATTCTTGGTTTGAACTATAGGAGGATTCTCGTGAAGAAGGGAGCCCTCTGGCGAGGTGGGGTGTGTTTGCCGATGCCTTTATTGATCATTTCTTGCCTGCCGAGACTAAGGTAGCCCGTGCCGCTGAGTTTGAGAGCCTGAGGCAAGGTAGCCTGAGTGTGTGGGAGTACCATAAGAGATTCGTGAACCTGTCCAAGCATGTTATTTACATGTTGCCCACTATGGAGGATAGAGTGCGCTAGTTTGTGCATGGACTTAGTCCCTTGGTAATTAATAAGGCCGCTACAGTTGCCTTGAATTCTAATATGAACTATGGGAAGATGATGGAGCGAGAGGGTAGCAATAAGGCTCGGTCTGTGGGCAACTTTGGTGGTTCTTCTGGTGGAGGCAGGTCAACGTTCAGGGAAGGGTCATCAGGGTCATCTCAGTCCATTGCTCAGTCTTCAACTAGTGCACCGCCATCAAGGCCCATTCAGCAACAGCAGTAGTGGAGCCGTTTCAGGCCCAGTTAGGGCAACAAGGGCTCCTATCAGCAGGCTTATCATGGTGGTAGATTTCGGTAGCAGCGGAGGCCCCCATGCCCTAGGTGTGGAAAGACGCACTTAGGAATATGTTATATGGACTTACCCGTATGCTACGGATGCGGATTGAGGGGCCACATTCAGAGGGATTATCATTCGTCCCGCCAGAGTGCGGGTAGGGGCATAGCACAGCCAGCCAGTTCTGCAGCTACTACATTCGCAGCACCTCCTCCACCTCGAGGCACTCCAACAACCATAGGGCGTGGTGCAACTAGGGGTGGAACACAGAATTCAGGAGGATCCGACCGTTTCTATGCTATGAGGGGTCGCCAGAATTCAGAAGCTTCTCCAAACATTGTCACAAGTATATTGACTGTCCAATCGCATGATGTGTATGCTCTTATTGATCCCGGTTCCACTTTGTCATATGTCACTCCATATGTTGGTATGAAATTTGGGATAGAACTGGAACAGCTTCATGAGCCATTTTTTGTATCTATTCTGGTTGGTGAGTCTATTTTGGCCGCGCGGGTTTATAGGGATTGTGTTGTCATATTGCGCGGTCGGGACACCATGGCCGATATTATTGAATTGAGAATGGTCAATTTTGATGTAATAATGGGGATGGACTGGTTTTATTCATGTTTTTCCAAGCTTGATTGCCAAACCAGGACCGTTAAGGTCAAATTTCCAAATGAGCCAGTTATTGAGTGGAAGGGGGATGATGTGGTGCCAAAGGGTAGGTTTATTTCTTACCTTAAGGCCATGAAGATGATCAACAAAGGGTGTATTTACCATTTGGTCAGTGTTACGGACATCGATGTTGAGGCACCTGCACTTGAGTCCGTGCCTGTTGTGAATAAAGTTTCGGGAGTCTTTCCGAATGAGCTCCCTGGTATACCAGCAGACATGGAGATTGATTTTGGGATTGATGTGGTGCCAGACACGTAGCCTATATCTATTCCACCCAATAGAATGGCACCGGTAGAATTGAAGGAACTAAAGAAATAATTGAGAGATTTGTTAGAAAAGGGTTTCACCCGGCCGAGTGTGTCGCCTTGGGGCGCACCGGCTCTCTTTGTAAGGAAGAAGGATGGGTCACTACGAATGTGTATCGACTATCGGTAGCTCAACAAGGTCACAATCAAGAATAAATACCCACTGCCAAGGATAAATGATTTATTTGATCAGTTGCAGGGTGCTAAGTACTTCTACAAAATTGATTTACGATCTAGGTATCACCAATTGAAGATCAGGGAGCAGGATGTTCCGAAAACAACTTTTAGAACCCGATATGGGCACTTTGAATTTTTGGTGATGTTTTTGGGGCTAACGAATGCCCCGGCGGCATTCATGGATCTTATGAATCGAGTTTTTAAGCCTTTTCTCGACTATTTTGTGATAGTGTTTATTGACGATATCCTTGTATATTCACGCAATCGAGAGGACCATGCCGATCATCTCAGGGTAGTTCTACAAACCCTATATCAGCACAAGTTATATGCAAAGTTTTCAAAGTGTGAATTTTGGCTTTAATCTGTCACATTCTTGGGTCATGTCGTCTCTAGTGAAGGAATTAAGGTTGATCCTCAGAAAATTGCAGCTGTGAAGAATTGGTCGAGGCTTACAACTCCAACAGAGATTCGTAGTTTCTTAGACTTAGTTGGGTATTACAGAAAGTTTGTGGAGAGGTTCTCTACTCTTGCCTATCCATTGACTAAATTGACGCAGAAAGTGGTTAATTTCCAATGGTCAGATGCTTGTGAAAGGAGCTTTCAGGAGTTGAAATTGAGATTGACTACTGCACCAGTGTTGACCTTACCAGAGGGTACAAATGGGTTTGTAGTATATTGTGATGCTTCGAGAATCAGACTTGGGTGTGTATTAATGCAACATGGCAAGGTGATAGCTTATGCTTCTAGGCAACTCAAGAATCATGAAAAGAACTATCCAACACATTATTTAGAACTTGCGACGGTGGTATTTGCATTGAAAATTTGGCGTAATTATTTATATGGGGTTCGTGTGGATATATTCACAGACCATAAGAGCCTTCAATATATTTTCAAGCAGAAGGAATTGAATCCAAGGCAGAGAAGATGGCTTGAGTTACTCAAGGACTATGACATTGATATTCTATATCATCCAGGAAAGGCTAATGTTGTGGCAGATGCTCTTAGCCGGAAATCTATGGGTAGTTTAGCACACTTGGAGGCATATCAAAGGCAATTGGCCAAGGAAGTTCACCGATTGGCTAGTTTGGGAGTTCATCTTGCGGACTCTAGTGAAGGAGAGGTGATTGTGCAAAATAGGGCTGAATCATCACTTGTTGTGGAAGTTAAAGAGAAGCAGTACAACGATCCATTGTTAGCACAATTGAAAGAGGGGATTCACAAACATAAGACCATGACCTTTTCTCTTGGCATGGGTGATGGTACACTAAGGTACCAAGGGCGTTAATGTGTTCCAAATGTAGATGGTCTCCAGGAGAGAATCATGACCGAGGCTCACACCTCTAGGTATTCCGTGCATCCGGGCTCTACAAAAATGTATCATGATCTTAAGGAAGTCTATTGGTGGAATGATATGAAGAGAAATGTGGCGGACATTGTGGCAAGATATCCAAATAGTCAGCAAGTGAAGGCCGAACACCAAAGGCCGGTGCATTGGCACATAACATAGAAATTCCAATGTGAAAGTGGGAAATGATTAATATGGACTTTGTGGTAGGACTACCTCGCACTCCTCGTAAGTTTGACTCGATTTGGGTGATTGTGGATCGACTCACGAACAGTATGCTAAGCTGTATATCAAGGAAATCGTCAGACTGCATGGCACTCTAGTTTCCATCATTTCTGATCGGGGGGGGGGGGGGGGCACAGTTCACGACTAATTTTTAGAAGAAATTTCAGCAAGGTTTGGGTACTCATGTGAATCTTAGTACAACCTTTCACCCCCAGACTAACGGACAGGCAGAGCGGACTATTCAGACGCTTGAGGATATGTTGCGCGCTTGTGTTCTTAACTTCAAAGGTAGCTGGGATGATCATTTCCCACTCATAAAATTGCCTACAATAATAGTTATCATGCTAGCATTCATATGGCACTATTCGAGGCTTTATATAGTAGGAGATTTATATTCCATTGGGTGGTTCAAAATTAGGAAAACAGAGTTGCTAGGGTCAGACCTCGTGCTTCAGGCTATGGAAAAAGTTAAAATCATTAAGGAGCAGTTGAAGACTGCTCATAGTCGTCAGAAGTCCTATTTGGATGTTCATCGTAGGGATTTGGAGTTCAAGGAAAATGATTGGGTATTCTTGAAGGTTTCCCCCATGAAGGGTGTAATGAGATTTGGTAAGAAAGGGAAATTGAGTCCGAGGTATGTCGGACCGTACAGAATCATTCAAAGGATTGGTGAGGTGGCACACAAGCTTGAGCTTCCACCTGAGATATCATTAGTGCACCCGGTAGTTCATGTGTCTATGTTGAAGAAAGTAGTTAAAGAACCGACATTCATTGTTCCGGTTGAGACTATTGAGGTTAATGAAGAATTGACTTATGAAGATATTTCAGTTTCTATTATTGATCGGCAAGTACGAAAGTTGAGAAATAAAGAAATTGCCTCTGTTAAAGTGTTATGGCGAAACCAGCAGGTTGAAGAGGACATTTGGGAGGCCGAGGAAGAAATGAAGAAGAAATACCCTCATTTGTTTGAATAGTCATGTATTTATAAAGTTGTGTTCTATGAAAATGCTAAGAGTCACTTTCTATGATTTATGTATCAATTGTATAGCTGATGTTAAAAGTGTTCCTTTTTTGTAGTATACTGCTCGTGAGGCCCCGGTTGGCATTGTTTTAATGTTATGTTGCATCGTTGGTTCATGTATATATTGTTAGGACTGGTTTTGGTGATTCTCTGGTAGGTGGTTAGGCCCAATTGCAGCGGACACTCTGCCGAAATTTCTGAATATTTTGGGAGTTAGCCAAATTTTGGGGCCTTAAGGAAGTTGAAATGTTGGAAGAATATCTAAGATCTATATGAAGTCAAGAACGATTAAAGAAGATGGTTAAGGTGAAAGGGGGATAATAATGTGCCTAATAATGACTTGTAAAAAATTCGAGGATGAATGTTCTTAAGTGGAGGAGAATGTAACACCCCGAAAAATTTCGAAGTGTTTTAAGACCATTAAGAATATTGGCAGGTATTAATTATATTAATTCGGGTATGAACAAGACTAATAATATGAATGATATCAATTGATCATGATAATATATGTATGAGGTACATTAAGAATGGTTTATGGTCTAAGAAGAGCCCCAAGGCTAAGTCAAGTTGGAAATTATACGATGGGGTAAAGTCTGAAGTGAGTTCGCACTAGACCTAACTTCAAACGTGCATAACTCTCAAGATATGAATTTCATATGGATTATGACCTTTTAAATGAAAGGTCTATGTGTCTAGTTTCTAATTCTTTAAACCGTTCGTCATTTGGAGATTCTTACAAGAAGTTATGACCTTTTTACTAATGGGCGACAGAATAGCTACCGCGAGTCTTGCGTAGCCTACGCACCATAGCAGCGTAGCCTACGCACCATTGCGTAGGCAAATCCAGCAACTTCCAATTGAAGGGGAATGTAAGTCCACACCGCGTAGCCTTTGTGCGTAGCCTACGCAGCTTCAAGGGTCATTTTAAGGAGCTGAAAACGTGGGTTTAGAAAGAGAATGCGTTATTTCTTCGTCTTGGAATGGATTTTTAGAGAGAAGGAGAAGCTCTTCCACCATGGATACACTTCAAGGTAAGTTGTTTTGGCACAAGGATGATTATATAACATCATTTAGTGATAACACTAACATTATTATGGATCAAATCCATAGGAAATGGGTTGAATCTTCAAGAACACCAAAAAGAGGAAAATTGAGATTCTTCCACCAAGAGGTAACCCCTTTACTTGAGCTTCATATATATGTCATATTGGAGTATGGGTACTATGTTTATGAGTTTTATTTGAAGTTATAAAGGGATATTGTATGAACCCTAAGGGTGGGTCTTGAGAATGCCATTTTTGTGTAAAGAAAAAGATGAATAGTGATGAATTGATATAAATATATGTCTTGAGTTTCTAATAATTCCAATAGACTTGATAACTTAATTGATGAACAAATTAAATTGGGAATCACTATTTGGATAAGATATAACACTAGTTCTTGAAATGGATGTTCTTGAACCTAGGGTTTTGTATGAGAAGGCAATGAATAGTGACTTGATGATGTTGGATAATTAACATAGTATTATTAATGATTCCAAATGAGTATTAAATGATAAGAATTAAATTGAATAGGCTAGTGGATGAGCCTATTGGATAATTTGGGATGGTTGAAGGCTTGTTGCCGAATTGTGAAGCATAAATGGATATTTATGAATCTTTTCGTATTTATTTTGATGTAGTTGGGATATCTAATGGTAGGTATTGAATTGTGGGTGATATTTGGACATTTTAATCAATTGGAGCATTGTAGTATTTTCGGAGCTTGAAGGTTGAGATTGGGATTGCTAGGATTTTCTGTACATTGCAGTAATTTAAGAAAAAACTCAAATCGAGGTATGTTGGCTAAACTCCTCTCTTAGAATTGAATCCCATGGTATTCATGTAATTTATGTAAGTTCCAAGTGGTTCACTATAAAAAATTGGCTATTCTGAATGAGTTGTGTTGAAAGATATATGTTCAATATGTATACCAAATGCTTTTATCATGTTATGTTATCATTTGAGAATGTGTTCAAAGTATGAGTTGTGTATTAAAAATGTTTCGACTTCAAGCCAAGTCCAAACGAAGGCTATTATGCCAAATCTTGTGAAAAATCTCTATGTGCCTAAGACTCTTAAATGCTCACATGTGTACTAAAAATGTTGATTTGAATTGCCTTGCTGTGGATGATGATGATGATGTTTGAAAGTGAAAAAGGTGAGGATGAAATACTAATTACGACCAACGTGCCAAAAATAATTTTATAATTGTGGCCACTAGTGCCAATGAAATGAAAGATGTGAAAGAAGTATGAAATGAGATGATTGGTATAAAAATGATGATGTCTCGAATAAGACGGCCTAGCCGATCGGGTCATGATCAGACGCCATGCCGCATACATGGTGGTGATTGTGCTAGAAATTGTAAATTGAAATTGTGATTGTGGTTGATGTCCCGAATTAGATGGCATAGCCGATCGGGTCGTGATATGTTTCCGTGCTAAAAGTACGGTAGTATTGGTATTGTGAATATTGGTATCGTGAACGGTAGCATATGTCACGCCCCGAGCCTGGGGGCGAGACCGGCACCCGGTGCCTCATTTATCTTTGCGTACCAATTTGCGACTAATGGACTCTGAACATATAATGTCATACCTTAGCCATGGGCCACATTGCAAGACAATTTGCGAACACTGACTAAACATCAACATAAAGCTGGGCCGACAAGGCCGTCATAACTACTTCAGCTAACAACCCACAAAATATACATACAAGGCCTACAAGCCCAACATACTACGCTAACTGACAGGATATGTCTACAAGCCACTACTGATGGATGTACTGTGATCGGAACAGAGCCCCGACCTACCCATAACATATATATACATATATACACAAGATGTACATAAAACTCTAGATCCAGCAACTCCGAAGGACGTGGAGCTTACCGATAAAGCTGAACTCGGACAACACCTACTTAGGAGGTCTACCCGTCTGTCTGTTTGAACCTGCACGCATGAAATGCAGCATCCGCAGAAAAGGGATGTCAATACAAAATAATGTACTGAGTATGTAAGGCAACAGAATAACTGAAAGCTGAACTGAACTGATAAAATAATAACTGAAAGTAACTGGGAGTCAAAGATAATCTGAAGATACGCTTACCTGTTGGTACTGACTCAGCTCTCTCAATATAGTAAGTAAAATAGTTGTTCGACCCTATAAGGATCGGTATATATAACTGCTCTGCCCTAGTAGGCTTGCTCATAGGCGCTCGGCCATACTAGGCTCTGTAGCTTGGCCATGCTGGGCTCGCTCATAGGCACTCGACCATAGTAGGCTCGGTATATAACTGACCATCTAATAAGAGATTGCCCAATAGGGGCCTGCCCACCGGTTATAGCTCGATGGTGGTAAAAATACTGTAATACTGTATATATATATATAGACCCCCTTCTCTCTTGACCGGAAGAAGACAATACTCAATTGAATATAAAGTCCCAATACGGGAGAATACTGTAACTTATGAGACTAGGATAGTGTATACAAATTCGGGAGTATGAACTTGTCTTTATGCCTCGTTATCAAACACATGTAATTACGAGATCATGCCAAAATGAAAGAAGGGCTTAGCCTTAACATACCTGAGCCGATTCTCTTGACAATACCTCTAACACACGTCTTTTGTGAAGAACACATAACGGCGGATCGAAGTAGGGTAAAATCCGTATGATATTCTTGAGAAAGATTGCACCGTGCTCTCATTGAATCGCAAATTCTCACGTTGCTAAGTAGTCTTGTATGAATTTTTGTATCAAATTCCATATGATCTCTTTTTGAATTTAATCATAACCTTGTATTATATTTGCTGAAGCCATCACATTGAGATTATGGCTTTGTGAATTCCATCCATAAGCTTAGCAAGCTTATAGATCTTCCTTAATTGTTTTTATCAAAGTGGGTGCTCATCAATTGTGCCACCTAGCTTTATAGTGTAAGAGTCACTCATTTGAGTTTTAATTCCCACCTAATTTGCAGCCACGTTTTGGGACACCTTAAGCTTTATCCATAATCTTAATTACTTAATTAATCTCCCACTAAAAATTCATTATTACCCAATTATCCACATAATTAAGAGTTATCTCAAATTACATAAAATACTACTCACTTTTAACACATTTTATATGTCTTACTATCATGGTCATGTGGTACCTTGTATGACACTAGTCCATAAATATCGGGTATTATAGCTCGGACCGTATTTTATCCCAAAATGTCAAACTTCGACGAATTTCATTTTCTTCGATTTGCTTGCCCTCCCACCTTCACGAATTTACTCATTACTTGTTTGAAGTTGCGTAATGCTTATAATCTCCAAATAATATCATTCCCGAACTTACGTCGATTAACTTACGACGAAACTTTAACGTACGAAAATGCGAGATGTAACATCTCATTTTCGAGTTTATATCAATTTACTTATGGTGTACTTCCACGTACGAGAACATGGGGTGTAACATCATTCCCCCTTTTGGAACATTCGTCCTCAAATGTTAACTGATACACTTATCATTTTAATAACTTATGTCTTCTGAATACTTTAGTACTCTACTTGCCATCTAGGCAACTGTTCTGTGAATAATTCTAAAGGCCAGGGCATTCCCCCCTTTAGGCCTCTTTTTCACACCACGACTTGTAGTCGGAATCCTTTCAATCTCGTAACTGTTGCTACCTTCTATCATGCAACCTGTACGACACTGACCTTATACGTGCGCCTATGCAACTCTTCTCTCCTTTTTGCTCCAGCTTCTAGCTAATCTCTAGGCCTCACTTTGCAAACATATACAGAGCTTGATAAAATGTCCCTCTGGGCATCTATAGGTATTCTTAAGTTCTTCGCTAGGTACGTTGTCGAACTTACGAATATTGCTATACCTTATTTCATAGATCTGTTTATCCATCCGTATGACTTTACTACAACTAGGTAGGGCATACTATACCATAACTCTTACTTTGATATATCGTTACTGAGGTGTGCTACCAAACTATAGGTTACTCTCGTTGCTTATCCTTAAGACTGATGGCCTAATCTCATCTCATACTTTGTAACTTTTATCCATCCATTGTTGATTCACCTCAATATTGATTTACAATTTACCACTGATAACTTGAAACTTTTTACGTAATCACTAGGGCTGACGTCTCATCGGGAAACGTCTGAAATGATTAGACTGATCCACCTGGGGGCGATACCATGCTTCCATAACCGTGTTTCATAGCATCCCAATGTGATTTACCTTACGTGGGTATTTAAATTCCGTACAATTCATGAATTCTTTCTTTTTTTCTTTTTTTTTTCAAATCATTACTCAATCGAAGGACCAAATGTCATCCTTTATCTATCACAATTACACCCTCATTTTACTACCAGGGTAGCATTTCATCTCTCCCAAATTCTATTAGTCTTAGGCTTCTTTAAGTTCGTTCAGGCTATGCTGAGCTTTCTATAACTTAGAGAAACCATTAGCTCTCTTGTTTTCATGGGCTTAATCCTGAGGACTTATCCATTTCTCGTCACCTTCTCACTCGCCCTTTCTTATCTTTACTCCTGTCATAATACCTTGTCGCTCTACTATACTTTAACTTGCGACCTATATATATCTATTTATACTACTCGCAACCTCCCTTCATCTTACTTGTACCATAGATTTCCTAATGTTATTTTGGAACATCAAGCGAGACATCACATCGTCTCTAACTCTTCTTTACTCTCTTGGATAGATCTCTTGGTACCTAAAAACCATAGGCTGGAAGATATGCCACTAACGACGCTGCTATCATTCCTGGATACAGAATCTCTGCGCTTCTAGACTTCTATCTGAAGTATGAACTATTCACAACTTTCTGCATTTGAGTATTTCACATGTTGTTTATCTTTACCTTAAAATCTCACATCATATCTTCTATCTTTTTCATGAACTACCCTCCACATAGGTATAATTCACATCCACAACTTGAAGCTCTTATTATAACACTTGTACCTTTGGTGCATACACGATCCGGTGAGAGCTTCATATTGACTTCTTATCAGGCTGGTACTTTTCCAACTAACTTTATCGTAGAGCCGTTATAGAATATGGCTACTGTACTATCTCTCTTGTACCTCTTATATTAAGAGTGATTCTGCAATGTTCTTAATCACGATTTCTAAAAAAATTTGGGTCCAATAATCAGACTCCTGATTTATTTGGTTGATGTAACTCTTTAGTTTCCTCTTCCTTCTGATCAGCCTTCATGAAGGCTTAAGCTATCTTCCGATCTGCGGCTCCTGGTATTAGTTATTACTTTAGCCTTTCATGGTCGCTATGGAATATCTATGATACAATCTTCTAACAATTCAATCCTTTTTCTATGCCCTGGGCTCAATTCTTTCTTTTAACTTATACCGGAGTCTTCTACGGCTGTATGAATGTCAGTATATATGCTGCATGGATAATATTCCAAAATCTTAAGTGCATTCATAACGTAACTACTCTGGATCATTGATCGAATAGTTCCTTTCATTTCTTCTCAACTTTGTAAGCAATTACTTATCCTGGTCTTTCTGTACCCTTGTTGCGTGCATACATAGCTTATCTTAGTTCCCACACATGCCGAAGTTTTTGTGCAACTTCATACGATCTCGGATATTAATTTTGATTTTTCTTCCCGTTCAGTAGCCACAGTAGGTGCCACTTTCTCATGGAGTGCGTACAATGTTGTTGTGAGACTGTTTTTACATGACCATTTCTCCTTCAAGTTACCATGTTTAGGTTGAAGCCTTCTTCCTTATTTCTTCATCTAGTCTTTTATTGTAGTACTTAGGGAGGACCTTCTGACTCTTGTAAAGCTGCGAGCTTATTATATCGTATCCGACGGAATTTTTGATGTCCTTCCTTGCCTATAATTATTCGTAGTTACCTACCTCCATGCCCCTATGCTTGTAGGGTTGCTTCTGAACTAACATTTTGACTGTCTTCCCAGTGGCACTCTCTTTTATTTCCGTAACACTCATACGGTACCTTTAACTTTCCCAACTCTTATTTGAATATACCTCAAGTATTACAATGTCATATCTGCGAGGCAGAATTCCCCACGTTGGGGTTCACTATGTTTATCTTGCACGATCTGTTGATTTGTCTGTATTCTCTTGTCTAGCCATAACTAGGCTCTTCCTGAATCAACTACTAACTATTCGTTGGCCCATTCTTATATCAATATTCCGCGTAATCTTTTTTGGATTATTTCCTTTGTCTTAACTTACGTCTCCTACTGGCTCGTTATTTATCAATAACATCTCGGGCAGGAACCCTTACTTCCTCTCCTTGACGTCGTGTTTGCATATTGTTCTGGAATCATAGCATATCTATAGGCTTTAAATAGGTGCAATTTTATCCCTTTCTCATTTTTATCGCATTCCTTCTTTACCATTCCATAGTTACTAGAACTACTTAATTCTGACTTAATAACACGTTACTCCATATTCCCCCTTTTTGGGGAGTACTAAGAGTTGGAGCTACGACAATCTACCTATAGATGTTTTACCTCTTTATTTTTGGCGTCTTTTCATATCATCGATGACCCTTACTCGCCTTGCGGTAATCCTTCTATACTAAGGATAACGAAATTCCTTACTCGCGAGGGTGACAATTACTATAACTGGCACATATAGTCTCTTAAGCTTAACTTTGCTCGCATTGCTTGCTTTAGGGAAGCATTTTCGTAAATTCTCTGAATTTCTCATGAATCTTCTTATGTTGTCCATTCTGTTATCGCCGGAACGAAATCTGAAATTCTCATGATGTCGACCACTATCAAATCACTTAGCCCCTAATTCATGTTTAGTTTATCTTGTTCACCAGCCCATACTGATTTTTATTATTCTGAGGTCTAACTTTTCCTTCTGGTAGTCGCGTTTGAGTCACGAACTTATTTCTTGAAATGAGGATATGACTTTATGGCCTATACTTTTTAGTTGTCTTAAGGCCTGTCACTTCTCGTCTTTTCCTTCCCTTGACCATAGACTCTGTAAT
Organism: Nicotiana tabacum; assembly: GCF_000715075.1. NCBI lineage: Eukaryota > Viridiplantae > Streptophyta > Magnoliopsida > Solanales > Solanaceae > Nicotiana > Nicotiana tabacum. The sequence continues at coordinate 71,501,842 of NC_134092.1, forward strand.
ACTGTCATTTTTTGATCTACCGTTGTCATCCATGTATCACGTCTTACTCATAATGCTCCATTAACTCTCCTCTTATTTCTTGCTAACATTTCTGTCAATCACTTTATTCCGAAAACTTCGACAAGACATTTTTTTGCTTTTAGCTCCCCTTGCTCACTCCACGGGCTCTTCGGGTTGCCTAACATTCTCTCCCTACTAACTCAAAAGGCTTACATTCCTATGCCTGAATTGTAAATACTGATAATCTTCATTAACTGGGCTCCTCGTACCCTTTTTCATCTTGCTTCTTTTACTTGTTGAAACTTGTATCTCTCTTCTGAATCTCTCATTGCCTTTCACCATAGGGGTGGATAGATATTCTTGCCTTAAGGCTCCTTATCAAGAGGCTTACACGTCTTAGTACACACATGATCTACTGAAGACCTTACATTTACTCATCATAAACATCATGAAAAATTGAGTTCCTCTGACTCAACTCTTCCATAGCCACATTCAATCTCTTACCAACTGTAGGTATCGTCTTGTTACGAATGAAATAGAAGCTATGAGTTTGAATTCTTATAAGTGAGCTCTACCACACGATCTAGAGTAAGAAGAAAGAGTGACAATCCTAAATACCCTGTAGCCTCCTGCTTATAAGTGTGGTGCACTACACACCCATAAACAAGACTCTACTAGACACGACTTGTAGACTCCCTAGGACAGAACTGCTCTGATACCACTTTTGTCACGTCCCGAGCCTGGGGGCAAGACCGGCACCCGGTGCCTCATCTATCCTTATCCTTGCATAACAACTTGCGACTAAGGGACTCTGAACATATAATGTCATACCTTGGCCATGGGCCACATTGCAAGACAATTTGCGAACGCTGACTAAACATCAACATAAAGCTGGGCCGTCAAGGCGGTCATAATTACTTCAGTTGACAAGCCACAAAATATAAATACAAGGCCTACAAGCCCAACATACTGTGCTAAATGATAGGATATGTCTACAAGCCACTACTGATAGATGTACTGTGATTGGAATAGAGCCCCGACCTACCCATAACATATATATATATATATATATATATATATATATATATATATATAAGATGTACATAAAACTCTAGACCCAGACAACACCTACATATGAGGTCTACCCGTCTGTCTGTCTGAACCTGTACGCATGAAATGCAGCGTCCCTAGAAAAGGGACGTTAGTATGAAATAATGTACTGAGTATGTAAGGCAATAGAATAATTGAAAGCTAAAACTGAACTGATAAAATAATAACTGAAAGTAACAGGGAGTCAAAGATAATTTGAAGATATGCTTACTTGCTGATACTAACTCAACTCTCTCAATATAGTAAGTAAAATAGCTGTCCGGCCCTATAAGGCTCGGTATATATAACTGCTCTGCCACAGTAGGCACGCTCATAGGTGCTTAGCCATACTAGGCTCTATATCTCGGCCATGCTGGGCTCGCTCATAGGCGCTCGACCGCAGTAGGCTCGATATATAACTTACCATTTGATCAGAGGTTGCCCAATAGGGGCCTGCCCACCGATTATAGCTCGATGGTGGTGAAAATACTGTAATACTATATATATATAACTATATATATACACTCTCTGCTCTCTTGGCTGAAAGAAGACAATACTAAACTGAATTTAAAGTCCCGATAAGGGAGAATAATAAAGTCCCGATATGGGAGAATACTGTAACTTATGAGACTAGGATAGTGTGTATAAATTCGGGAGTATGAACTTCTCTTTATGCCTCGTTATCAAACACATGTAATTATGAGATCATGCCAAAATGAATAAAGGGCTTAGCCTTAATATACCTGAGCCGATTCGCTTGATAATCCCTCTAACACACATCTTTTTCCAAGAAAACATAACTGCAGATCGAAGTATGGGAAAATCCGTATGATATTCTTGAGAAAGATTGCATCGTGCTCTCTTAGAATTACAAATTCTCACGTTGCTAAGTAGTCTTGTATGAATATTTGTAGCAAATTCCATATGATCTCTTTGTGAATTTAATCATAACTTTGTATGATATTTGCTGAAGCCATCACGTTGAGATTATGCTTTGTGAATTCCATCCATAATCTTAGCAAGCTTATACATCTTCCTTAATTGTTTTTATCAAAGTGGGTGATGACTTGGCCACCAATCTCATTAATTGTGCCACCTAGCTTTATAGTGTAAGGCTCACTCATTTGAGTTTTAATTCCCACCTAATTTGCTGCCACGTTTTGGGACACCTTAAGCTTTATCCATAATCTTAATTACTTAATTAATCTCCCACTAAAAATTTATAATTACCCAATTATCCACATAATTAGGAGTTAGCTCAAATTACTTAAAATACTACTCACTTTTAATACACTTTATATGTCTTATTATCATGGTCATGTGGTACCTTGTATGGCACTAATCCATAAATACCGGGTATTATAGCTCAGACCGTATTTTATCCCAAAATGTCAAACTTTGATGAAATTCATTTTCTTCGATTTGCTCACCCTCTCACCTTCACGAATTTACTCATCACTTGTTTGAAGTAGTGTAATGCTTATAATCTCCAAATAATCTCATTCCCGAACTTACGTCGATTAACTTACGACGAAACTTTAACGTAAGAAAATGCGGGATGTAACATCTCATTTCCGAGCTTATATCAATTTACTTAAGGCATACTTCCAGGTACGAGAACATGGGGTGTAACATCTGGTATTAAAAATCTCCCAACTTACGATATGGAAATTAATTTGAACACTGTCTTGATTCTAATTTGAGGTTTGATATTGTTTTGTGGCTTCCACTGATATTATGATTGTTATTCCTTGTATTATTTATCTTTCTATTGAGAGGGTGTTTTGTCATTCATACTAGTACTATTCCATATGTACTAACATCCATTTTACCGGGAGCGCTACATCTTCAATGGATGCAGGTGATTCCACAGTAGGAGACATTGATCAGTGATAGCGGTTCCCCCTTCTTCCCAGCTGACTTGGTGAGCCCCACTTCATTTCATGGTCATGTTTCTTTTGTTCCTTGTGTATTGTATTTGAGGTATAGCCGGGGCCTTGTTGCCGACATTATCATAGTACTTTTATGTATCTATTAGAGGCTTTGTAGATAAAGTGTGGGTTGTATATTTGTGTTGGGGAAGTCAAACCATGTGATGTTGTTTTGGAATTACTTGTTCCACTTTAGACCATGAAAATGTGTGTAATTGGAGACTTTAAGATGAAATAACTTATGGTAATGAATTGGTATTGTACACATGGTCTCCTTATCATATAATTAACAAAAATATGTATTTGTTTTGTATTCATAAGTGAGTTTGGGTAGAAAGTATCTAACAGGCTTGCTTGACCGGGTTCACTCGGTTGAGCGCCAGTCGCACTCCTTGAGTTCGGGGCGTGACAAGGTAGTTGAACAAAGATACAATCAAGAACAAGTACACATATCATGCATTGATGACTTATTTGACCAGCTTCAAGGTGCTAGAGAGTTGTCCAACATTGATTTGAGGACTAGATATCATCGGCTGAAGATTCAGGATTCTGATATACTGAAGACGGCATTCAGGACCCTCTATGGTCACTATGAGTTTCTTGTGATGTCTTTTGTGTTGACCAACACCGCAACAACCTTTATGCACCTGATGAATAGTGTATTCCAGCCATATCTTGATTCGTTCGTCATAGTATTCATTGATGATATACTGGTATACTCACGCAGCCAAGAGGATCACGAGTAGCATCTGGGGATTGTACTCCAGATGTTGAGGAAGAAGAAGCTTCATGCTAAAATCTCCAAGTGTGAGTTTTGGCTTGATTTTGTGGTGTTCTTGTACCACGTAGTGTCAAGTAAGGGGATCAATGTGGATTCGAAGAAGATTGAGGCAGTTCAGAATTGGCCCAAACCGTCTTCAGCTACTGAGATTCGTAGTTTTCTTGGCTTGGCCGAATATTATTGCCGATTTGTGGAATATTTCTCTTCCATTGCTTCACCTTTGACTAGATTGACCTAGAAGGGTGCTCTATTCAGGTGGTCAGATAAGTGTGAGGAGAGTGTTCAGAAGCTCAAGACTGCCTTTACAACAAGTCAAGTTCTAGTTTTGCCTTCAGAAGCAGGTTCATATACGGTTTATTGTGATGCTTCTCGGATTGGTATTGAGTGTATCTTGATGCAGAATGGTAGGGTGATTGCTTATGCTTCACGCCAATTGAAATCCCCTGAGAAGAACTATACCGTTCATGATCTAGGGTTGGTAGCTATTGTTCATGCACTGAAGATTTGGAAGCATAATCTCTACGGCGTGTCTTGCGAGGATTCACAGACCATCAGAGTCTACACCACTTGTTTGAGCAAAATGATCTAAACTTGAGGCAGCAGAGGTGGTTACATTTGTTAGAAGACTATGATATCATTATGCTGTATCATCCTAGGAAAGCCAATGTGGTGGCTGATGCCTTGATTAGGAAAGCAGAGAGTATGGGTAGCCTTGCATATATTCCAGCTGGTGAGAGACCATTAACATTGGATGTTCAGGCGTTGGCCAATCAGTTTGTGAGATTGGATGTTTCGGAGCCTAGCCGGGATCTGGCTTATGTGGTTTATCGATCTTCTTTGTATGAGCGCATCAGAGCGTGTTAGTATGATGACCCCATTTGTTTGTCCTTAAGGACATAGTGCACTACAATGATGCCAAGGAGGTTTCTATTGGAAATGATAGGGTGTTAAGGAAGCAGGGTCGGATTTGTGTGCCGAATGTGGACGGGTTGCGTGAGTTGATTCTTGAGGAGGCCCACAGTTAGCAGTATTCCATTCATCCAGGTGACGTGAAGATGTATCATGATTTGGGGCAGCACTATTGGTGGAGAAGAATGAAGAAAGATATAGTAGAGTATGCGGCTTGGTGCTTGAACAATCAACAGGTGAAGTACGAGCATTAGAGCTCGAGTGGTTTGCTTCAGAGACTTGAGATTCCTCGGTGGAAATGGGAGCATGTTACCATGAATTTTGAAGACATTTGACGTAGTTTGGGTGATTATGGACTGATTGACTAAGTCTGCACACTTCATCCCGTTGGCAACTTTTTATTTTCGTAGAGCGATTGGCTCAGATCTAAATTTGGGAGATCATCCGTTTGCACAGCATGCCCTTCTCCATCATTTTTGATCGGGGCACATAGTTCACATTGCAGTTTTGGAGATCAGTGTAGCGAGAGTTGGGCACACGGGTTGACTTGAGTACAACATTTCACCCCATACGAATGGGCAGTTCGAGCACACCATGTAGATCTTTGAGGAAATGGTATGTGCTGTGTTATGGATTTTAGGGGTTCTTGGGATCAGTTTCTACCGCTTGCAGAGTTTGCCTACAGCAACAGCTACCAATCGAGTATTCTGCTGGCTCTTTATGAGGCCTTATATAGAAGGCGGTGTCGTTCTCCAGTTGGTTGGTTTGATCCGGGAGAGGCTCGGTTGGTTGGTACTGATTTGGTTTAGGCTGCCTTGGAGAAAGTCAAGTTGATTCAGGATCGGCTTCATACCGCACAGTCCAAGCAGAAGAGTTATGCTGATAGAAAGGTTCGTGATGTTGCATATATGGTGGGTGAGAAGGTGTTACTCAAAGTTTTTCCCATAAAGGGTGTGATGAGGTTCGAAAAGAAGGGCAAGTTGAGCCCTCGGTATATTAGTCATTTTGAGGTGCTTGAGAGGATTGGAGAGGTGGCCTACAATCTTGCATTGCCACCTAGTCTATCGGGTGTCCACCCAATGTTTCATGTTTCTATGCTCCTGAAGTATTATGGTGATCTGTCACATGTTTTGTATTTTAGCACGGTTCAGTTAGATGGGAATTTGACTTATGATGTGGAGTCGGTGGCCATTTTAGATCGGCAGGTTCAAAAGTTGAGATCAAAGAATATTGCATCAATGAATGTTCAATGGAGAGGTCATCCGGTCGAGGAGGCTACTTGGGAGAGGTCAGCCGGTTGAGGACACCAAGCGGGAGAAGCAGAGTAGTTATCCACAATAATTTGAGACTCTAGGTATGATTCTAGACCCGTTCGAGGGTTTAAGTGGGGGAGAATATAACGACCCGGCCGATTATTTTGTGCATTGTAGCCCTGTTTCCTATTTTACTACTTATTCTATGTTCATTTGTGGTTATGTGACTTGCCAGGGTGGTAAATTTTGTTTCGGGGATGTTTCAGAGTGAATTGGGACACTTAGTCCCAAGGTTGGAAGCTTAAGTTAGAAGAGTTGACCAGAGTTTGACTTCGGTGTAAATGACTCCGAAATAGAATTTTGATGTTTCTGATAGCTTCGTATGTTGACATTGGACTTAGGCATATGTCCGTATTTAGATTTGGAGGTTCATAGGTTGATTTGATGATTTTTGGCGAAAGTTTGGATGTTGAATGTTTGAAAGGTTGAGAGGTTTGACCGAGAGTTGACTTTGTTGATATCGGGTTCAGATTTTCGTTCCGGGAGTTGGGGTAGGACCTTTGTGTCATTTATGACTTATATGCAAAATTTGAGGTCATTCGGAATTGGTTTGATATGATTCGGCATTAGTTTTAGAATTTGGAAGTTCATTAGTTCATTAGGCATGAAATGGGGTGTGATTCATGGTTTTGATGTCGTTTGATGTGATTTGAGGCTTTGTTGTGTTTTAGGACTTGTTGGTATTATTGGTTGAGGTCCCGGGGACCTCGGTTATGTTACAGACGAGTTCCAAACCATTCTCTTCATGTTTGCATAGCTTATATGGTGTATGGTGTGTGCTTCTTCGTGTTTGTGAGAAAGGGAATGCGTTCACGAAGATTTGAAGGTCAGTGTCCTTCACGAATGCAAGAGGGCGGTCGCGATCGTGTAGAAGGGAGATCGAGTGAGGGGCAGTGGGGCTTAAGCCTTCACATTCGCGAGGGAGGTCTCGCGTTCGCGTAGGCATTGTCTAGGTGGTCATCGCGTTCACGACTGGTACGTGGTGATCGCGAAGGAGAATTTTTGTTGAAGGCCAAGTCTTGCATCGCGAATGCGAGGCTTCTTCCCCGTTCGTGAAGGGTAAGCACATGGGCAGAATATTAAAAAGCCATTTCGAGGGTTAGAGTTAATACATCATATTTTGAGTTGTAGAGCTTGGTTTTTGGAGATTTTGGAGGGGATTTTCATGTCTTGGATCAGGGTAAGTGTTTTTTACTCGGATTTGTTCATTTATCATGATTCCATCCTCGTTTTTATCATTTATTTGGTGAATTGGAGTTGAAAATTTAGGATTTTGTAGAAACTTTTCAAAAATGGAAACTAGAGATTTGAAGTCGGAATTGGATGATTTTGGTATGGTTGGACTCGTAATCGAATGGGTGTTCGGAATTTCTTGATTTTGTCGGGTTCTGAGGTGCGGGCTCGGGGTTGACTGTTTGGGTTGACTTTTTGATTTCGGTCAAAGATCTTTGCTTTATCATTTGGAATCAATTTCTATGACTTTTATTGATTATATTTAGTTTATTTGTCTAGATTCGAGTCGTCTGGAGGTTGATACACATGGGAAGGGCTTGTTGAAGGAGTAATTTGGCTTGCTTGAGGTATGTATCTTATCAAAACTTGGTTGAGGCACTAGTTGCCTGAATTATTTATGATATCTATGTGCTATGAGTGCGCATATATGTGGAGTTTGAGCCCATGTGCAAGCATTGGGTTATTTATCTATCATGCCCCAAACCTGGGGAGGCATGGTTGGCACCCAGTGCCATACTGGTCAGAGCTAACCACTCTGTAACTCATGATCGTTCGACAAAAACCAGAACATGCATAGGTTGAGTTGGCTAAACTCATTCTTTATGTAACCATCATGGGCCAACATGGCCATAACTCGTAATGCATACCTGTAAGTGGGCAAACATTATATCAGCGATCCAGCTCAAAAGGATCATGGAGCAAAACCGCGAATGTCACGACCCAAACCGATGGGCCATGACGAGTGCCCGAGTCCTACCTGTCGAACACCCCTAAGCATGCATCAAAGATATAAACATGAATTAAGGGTAGGTAATGAATAACATCTGTCAATAAACTGCTGTATCACGTGAATAACATACTTGAGAAAAACATGTCCAAAATACATATATACATATACATGCGGAATACGGTAGGGCAAGCCGACAAGGCTGCTATAGACAACTATATATCCAACACTAGAAGCCGACAAGGCCACATATTTTCCAACTATACATGACTGTATACAAACCTCTAATTGAAGGACGGGACTGGGCCCTGTCGTACCCATATCTACATACAAAAATGCATACCAAAACTAATAACAGCTCCGGATCAAGTGGAGCACACCAACTCTTGCTGATCAAGGATCCTAAAAAGGGGGTTCGTCAGCCTGTCTACCTATACCTGCGGGCATGAAACGCAGGCCCCGGGAAATAGGGGCGTCAGTACGAATAATGTAGCGAGTATGTAAGGCATGAAAATCAGTACATAAAAGAAACATGGAGTAAAGGAATCCTCCTGTAAGTCTAAATAACTTTGTAAATACTTAAATATTTATAATATCATGCATGTGTATATAAATGTCGTATCATGCATAGGTATATGTGTACATAACATCATCAAGCCTTTGAGGGCATCCTGTCATATCATCTCGGCCTCTAAGGGCTAAATCATCAACGTATACCAACTGATCAGGTGGTGATGCATATATAATGCAATAACCTTTTCCCATATCCCATATATATATATATATATATATATATATATATATATATATATATATATATATATATATATATATATATATATATATATATATATATAACGCCATCTGGTCATGGGTCAATGTACATGTATAAATGAATGAAATGCATAAGAAGTAAGTTAATAAGATTTCTCGGAATGCCATAAGATCAATACACCTTCGGATAAGTTTTATCAATTACGTATTTCTCTTAGACACATGAACAGAAGATATAATAATAAGACACATGGGGAATCAAGAACATAGGCACCCCTAGTGCTTGTATAAATAGAGACATTTATGAAAGTTGTGCGTTTACTCGTTTCGTTTGTATCATGTGGATCATGCCAAAAGGAAAGAAGGGATAGCCTTAACATACCTGAGTCGATTATCTTGTCAATCCTTCTAACACACGTCAATCATGATAAAACACATAACGGCGAGATCGAAGTAGGAAAAAAATCCATATGATGTTCTTGAGAAAGGTTATACCGGGCTTCCTTAGAATTGCAAATCACGTTGCTATTACATTATGTAGTCTCGTATGAATTTTGTTATAGATTCATCCGTTACTTTGTTGATGCTCTCATCCATCTCCCTTTGAATTAGGGAGGTTTCTTATTATAGTTGTTGTGGGGCCCACTTGATAAAGATTAATTTGCCAACATCCCCCAAATAATGCCACCTTGCCACCTAGCCAAAGAGTAACCATTAGGTTTTTGATCCATATTTTCACTTGCTTCCACGTATGGGCAGTGATTCCACAAAATATTTATCCACAAATTTCTAATTAATTTGTTAATCTCCCACTAAAAATATTAATTAACCCATTACCACATAATTAAGAATTTTTTCAAATTACTTAAAATACTAATCACTTTTAACATACTTTATATACCTTACTATCATGGTCATGTGGTACCTTGTATGGCAATAGTCCATAAATACGGGGTATTATAGCTTGGACCATATTTTATCCCAAATTGACAAACTTCAACGAATACTCATTCTTTGATTTGTTTACCCTCTAATCTTCACGGCACTCACTTATCACTTGTTACAAATAACATAAATACTTATAACCTTAAAAATAATCTCATTCCCGAGCTTTCATCGATTAACTTACGGCGAAACTTTAACGTACGAAATGCGGGATGTAACATCCTTCCCCCTTAGAAACATTCATCCTCGAATGTTTAACTCTTCGGGGTCTATATAAATTTTTGGCAGAGTCGCCTTTTTAACAGTACTACTACCAACCCAACCTGTAGAAAACTCAATAATTCAATGCCACATAGGGCCACAATCATCAATAACGACAATAGCCTCACACGACCAATGATAATAACTAACACAAGAATCCATACACGAACCTTAAGGCTGTGATGTCTCATTCGGATCCTCCTATGGAAGAGGAAATAAGTGAGGATACCTAGACTTCATGTCTTCTTCGCCTTCCCAGGTCATTTCTTCCACATTATTATTTCTCCAAAGTACTTTCACTGAAGCTATGTCTTTAGTCCTGAATCTCCGAACCTATCTATCTAGTATAGCAATGGGAGCTTTCTCGTATGATAACTGATCTGTGACCTGAACATCATCAACTGGCACAATTCTAGAAGGATCTTCGATACATTTACGGAGCATAGACACATGAAAGGCTAGATGTACAGACTCTGTGTCAAAAGGCAAGTGTAACTCATATTCTACCTGCCTACCTTATGTATGATCTTATATGGTCCAATGTACCAAGGGCTAAGTTTTCCTTTCTTACCGAACCTCATAACGCCTTTCATTGGTGATACATTTAGGAATACCCAGTCGTCAACCTAAAACTCCAAGTCTCGTCGTCGATTATCCGCATAATACTTCTGATGGCTTTGAGCTGCTAATAGCCTTTCCTGTATAATTTTAATCTTCTCGATTGCCTGTTGTATCAACTCTGGTCCTACTAACTTAGTTTCCCCAACATCGAACCATCTTATAGGCGACCTACACTTCCGTCCGTAAAGAGCTTCGTATGGAGCCATCTGAATAATGGAATGATAGCTATTATTATACGCGAACTCAATAAGTGGCAGATGATCATCCCACCTACCCTTGAAGTCTATCACACAAGCCCGTAACATATCCTCAAGTGTCTGAATATTACACTCAGTCTGTCCATCTATCTAGGGATGGAATGTTGTACTAAGACTTACTTGAGTCCTCAATCCTTTTTGGAAGGACCTCCAGAAATTAGCTATAAACTGAGCACCTCTATCTGCGATAATAGATATAGGGACACCATGAAGTCGTACTATCTCCTTAATGTAAAGCCTTGCATAATCCTCTGCGGAATATGTAGTCCTAACATGCAGAAAATAGGCCGATTTTGTAAGTCTATCAACAATCACCCATATAGAATCGAACTTACGCTGGGTACTAGGTAAACCTATGATGAAATCCATATTAATTACTTCCCACTTCCAAGTTGGAATATCTATAGCCTGCAATAATTCACCGGGTTTTTGATGCTCAATCTTAACCCGCTGACAGTTAGGGCACTAAGCAACAAAATATGCTATATCCTTTTTCATTCCATCCCACCAATATATTTCCCTGATATCATGATACATCTTTGTTGCTCCTGGATGGACAGAATAACGAGAATAGTGAGTCTCTCCCATAACCTGCTGATGCAGCCCTGCAATATTAGGGACACATAATCATCCTCGATATCTGAGGACCCCATCTCCTGTAATCTCAAATGGTGTCTTCTCCCTCGGAGGGGATGTATCTCTATAATGAGCTAACACAGGATCATCGTACTGATGTTCCTTCACTTTATTTACTAAAGAGGATGTTGCCGTGTCTTGAATAGTAACTCCAGTATCACCTGAGTCCAGTAATCGAACTCCAAGACTAGCTAGATGATAAATCTCATGGGCTATCCCCCTCTACTCTAGCTATAAATATGATAGGCTACCCATAGATCTACGGGTGAGGGCATCGGCTACTACATTCTCCTTCCCTGGATGGTATAAAATATCAACGTCATAGTCTTTCAGTAGCTCCAACCATCTCCTTTGACATAAGTTCAATTCCTTTTGCTTGAAGATATACTGAAGGCTTTTATGATCCGTATAGATATCAACATGAATGCCATACAAATAGTGACTCCTCATCTTTAGTGGATGAATCACCGCGTCTAACTCTAGATCGTCGGTCGGGTAATTCTTCTCGTGCTTTCTTAGTTGTCTAGAAGCATAAGCTACAACCTTCCATGCTGCATCAGTACACAACCCAATCCAACGCCCGAAGTGTCACAATAGAATAACCATCGGTTCCCTCTGGGAGTGTTAGAACCGGTGTTGAAGTTAATATGTCCTTCAATGCATTGAAACTCCGCTAGCAAGCATCAGTCCATTGAAACTTAGCTCCCTTCTGAGTCAACTTTGTCAATGGTGCTGAAAGAGAAGAAAATCCCTCTACGAATCTCCTATAATAACCTGCCAAGCCGAGGAAGCTACGAACCTCCGTCGGTGTAGTGGGTCTAGCCAAGTCTTTATTGAACCAAGTTCTAACTTGCACTTTCCAAGTCTTATCTTCTACCAAACACATCAACCACAATAGCAATAGTGTTATTAAGTTATTTCTACTGATTTCCAGCCATAAAACATCAAGAATTCAACTCCAAAATAGTCCAGTAACTACAACACTTCAATCATGAAGTTCAAATTACTTCACAAGTTTCCTTTATCAAATTAACTAAATATACATAGATGATCTTAAATACATATAAGAGAAGTTAAACCTTACCTTGGCAACAAGAATACTCATCCAACTAAGCTTTACTTCAAGCTCAAATAAGCTCTTTACCCCAAACCACAAAGTAGAGAGATAACTAGGTGATCTTGATCTTCCAAGAGAGAAATCATATTACCAACTTGTGGATTTGGTCTTGAACCCTAGGAAAGAACTGCTCTGGTACCACTTTTGTCACGACCCAAACCGATGGGCCATGACAAGTGCCCGATTCGTACCTGTCGAACACCCCTAAGCATGCGTCTAAGATATAAACATGAATTAAGGATAGGTCATGAATAAAATCTGTCAATAAACTGCAGGATCACGTGAATAACATACTTGAGGAAAACATGTCCAAAAGACATATATACATATACATGCAGAATATGGTAGGGCGAGCCGACAAGGCTGCTATAGACAACTATATATCCAAAACTAGAAGTCGACAAGGCCACATATTTTCCAACTATACATGACTGTCTACAGACTTTTAATAGAGTGTACAACTTTATGAAGGATGGGACTGGGCCCCGTCATACCCATATCTACATACAAAAATAGCGTACTAAAACTAATAACAGCTCCGGATCAAGTGGAGCACGCCAACTCTTGCAGATCAAGGATCCTAAAAAGGGGGACGCCAACCTGTCTACCTGCATCTGCGGGCATGAAACGCAGGCCCCGAGAAATAGGGGCATCAGTACGAATAATGTACCAAGTATGTAAGGCATGAAAATCAGTATATAAAAGAAACAAAAGAAACATGGAGTAAAGGAATCCGCTTGTAAGTCTAAATAACTTTGTGAATCCTGAAATATTTATAAAGTCATGCATGCGCGTATAAATGTCGTATCATACATCGGTATATGTGTACATAACATCATCAAGCCTTTGAGGGCATCCTGTCATATCATCTCGACCTCTGTGGGTGAAATCACCAACGTATACCAACTGATCAGGTGGTGATGCATATATAATTCCATAAACTTTTCCCATATCCCATATACATATAATATACGCGTATATAACGCCATCTGGTCATGGGTCAATGTACATGTATAAATGAATGAAATGCATAAGAAGTAAGTTAATACGATTTCTCGGAATGTCATAAGATCAATATGCCTTCGGATAAGTTTTATCAATTACGTATTTCTCTGAGACCCATGAACAGAAGATATAATAATAAGACACATGGGGAATCAAGAACATAGGCACCCCTAGTGCTTCTATAAATAGAGACATTTATGAAAATTGTGTGTTTACTCGTTTTGTTTGTATCATATGGATCATGCCAAATGGAAAGAAGAGATAGCCTTAGCATACCTGAGTCGATTCGCTTGACAATCCTTCTAACACACATCAATCGCGACAAAACACATAACGGCGAGATCGAAGTAGGGAAAAATCCATATGATATTCTTGAGAAAGGTTATACCGGACTCCCTTAGAATTACAAATCATATTGCTATTACATTATGTAGTCTCGTATGAATTTTGTTGTAGCTTCATCCGTTACTTTGTTGAAGCTCTCATCCATCTCCCTTTAATGAATTAGGGAAGTTTCTTATTATAGTGGTTGTGGGCCCCACTTGATAAATATTAATTTGCCAACATCCCCCAAATAATGCCACCTAGCCAAAGAGTCACCATTAGATTTTAGATCCATATTTTCACTTGCTGCCACGTAAGGGTAGTGATTCCACCAAATATTTATCCACAAATTTCTAATTAATTTGTTATTCTCCTATTAAAACCATTAATTAACCCATTACCACATGATTAAGAATTATCTCAAATTACTTAAAATAATAATAACTTTTAACACACTTTATATACCTTACTATCATGGTCATGTGGTACCTTGTATGACACTAGTCCATAAATACGCGGTATTATAGCTTGAACCGTATTTTATCCAAAATTGACAAACTTTAACGAATACTCATTCTTTGATTTGTTTACTCTCTAATCTTCACGGCACTCATTTATCACTTGTTACAAATAACATAAATACTTATAACCTTAAAATAATCTCATTCCCGAGCTTTCGTCGATTAACTTATGGCGAAACTTCAACGTAGGAAATGCGGGATGTAACAGTCAAGGCCTCTGACATACTATACATAATGAACCTGTTTCTACAAATCCTCTGAGAGTATTCGACATCAAATGGGACAGGGTATCGTCCTACCAATAAGTCTGTAGCAAAACTCTGACACGATGACTTATAAACTCGGCTGCACTCCGAATGAAGTGGAGTCTTACCGATGCTTCGCTGAATGCTAACCTCATCTACTATGAGGGCTCACCAAACTGACTATCTATACCTACAGGCATGAATGCAACATCCACAATAAAAAGAACGTTAGTACGAATAATGTACCGAGTATGTAAGGCGGAACTGAAACATAAGAATAAGTCAACATTAATTAAAACGATATAATAATCAAACTAAATCTCTGAGGTGCCACCATATATGCATACTAATTATGTATGTATGTATGTATGTATATATATATATATATATATATATATATATATATATATATATATATATAAAATTCTTCTCGTAGGGACTATTATCCATATCGTAACATGACTACCCAACTGATCAGTGGTAACTGCCCGACCGACCGTAGCTAAGTGGTAAATGCATGACTACCCGACTAGCCGTAGCTCGGTTGTAAATATGTGACTGCCCGACCGGCCGTAGCTCGGTGGTAAATGCGTGACTGCCCGACCGGCCGTAGCTCGGTGGTAAATGCATGACTGCCCAACCGGCCGTAGCTCGGTGGTAAATACGTGTCTGTCCGGCCGGCCCTATCTCGGTGGTAAATACATGACTGCCCAATCGGCCGTAGCTCGGTGGTAAATAAATGATTTCCCAACCGGCAGTAGCTCGGTGTTAAATGCATGACTACCCGACCGGCTGTAGCATGATGGTAAATAAAGATATATGACTGCCCAACCGGCCGTAGCTCGGTGGTAAATGTATGACTGTCTAACCGGTCGTAGCTCAGTGGTAATTGCATGACCGTCCGACCGGCTATAGCTCGATGGTAAATGCATGACTGCCCAACTAGCCGTAGCTCGGTAATAAGTGAATGACTGCCCAACTAGCCATAGCTCGGTGGTAAATGCATGATTTCCCGACCGGCCGTAGCTCGGTGGTAAATAAATGATTGGTCATCCGGCCGTAGCTCGGTGGTAAATACATGACTGCCCGACCAGCCATAGCTCTATGGTAAATGCATGATTGCCCGAATCGGCCGTAGCTCGATGGTAAATGAATGACTGTCCAACCGGCCGTAGCTCGGTTGTAAATGCATGACCTCCCAAGAAACAACGCAAGATAATCACCTAAACCCCTACTAATCTCACCTTAATCCCATATTTGCCTACCAAAAAACCTTAAAAAATTATCTACCCATACCAAGATAAAATTCCACATATTTCCATGCTATCCGGGCCCCACTTTCACATGCTTCAACATGCTTCGTCACATGGAGCACCCTACTTTCACATGCTTTCACATGCTCCCACATACTTCAACATGCTATACCATGTATATTTCACTTCTTTCACATGTTTTAAGGAGCTTTTTAGTTTATATTAGTTGCTTTGCCTAAGGTCCTTCACATGTAAAAAGGGACCCACTTGTAGATAGGTTTTCCATATAAGATAGGTTTATTTTATAATATAAGTTTGTCTTGTAATAACCTCCTAACCCTATATAAAGGAGGCAATGTAGTAGTTGTAAGATCATCTTGTAATCTTGTAACCTTTGTAAATCTTTGTGATATATTACATATGAGTTCTTTCTAAATTTCCATTTGTTCTTTCTTTCGAATGGATGAAAAGGCTGGTCCATGTATGAAAATACAGTAAGAATACTCTAAGAAAGTTAGCTTACTGTAGCACGAATGTTTTCTAAGTTATAACAGCTAATGTTGGTTATAGTACAAAAGTTTTTTGAGTTGTGTAGCTTGGCAAGTTGTCCCTTATGGGTTGTTGAAGCCAGCCCCTTTGTAGGAAAATTTTTGTGACTAAAAGCAAATTTACTGTTTGTGTAGCTTAGCAAGCCGTCCCTTGTGGGTTGTTGAAGCCAGCCCCTTTGTAGGGAAATGTCACGAACCAAAATTCCGCCACAGGCGTCGTGATGGCACTTAGTCTTTAAGACTAGGTAAGCCGATTTTATAACAATTCAAGCCATTTTTTTTATATATAAACCAACAGCGAAAATAATTACAAATATAACAACCTCCCAAGACTGGTAATACTGAGTCACAAACTCTAACTGAATACATGAAATGATCTCAAAGATTGAATACTCAATACTGTTTGAATAATAAATAACAGTACAATAATATGGAAAGACTCCAAGGAACTGCGACGACCAGGCAACTCTACTTTGAATCCTTCCGATCCAACTCTAACTCTGTTCGAGTCTGATATCTCCAATACCTGGCTCTGCATAAAAATGTGCAGAAGTGCAGTATGAGTACACCACGGTCGGTACCCAGTAAGTATCAAGACTAACCTCAGTAGAGTAGAGACGAGGTACAATCAAGACATTCACTAGTCTAATAACCTGTGCAATATACAAAATAATAGGAAACAAATAACAATAAGGGCAACACAAATCAACCAGTGATATGCACAACAGGGCAACAAGAACACCATTAATATCGCTCAACAAATAGTAAATACAAGTACACCGAATTAAATCAAGTCCTTCAAATAAATATCTTTCACATATATTCTTCCAAATAACTCTCTTTCAAATATAATTTCCTCAGAGAAATATCTTTCAAATATAATTCTTTCAATAAATCTCTTTCAAATATAATTTCCTCAAATAAATATCTTTCAAATATAATTCTTTCAATAAATCTTTTTCAAATATAGTTTCTTTCAAATACTACTTTTTGAATAAAACTCCTTCCAAATAAATATTTTAAATAAAATTCTTTCAATTAAAAGTCACCATGTGACACCTAATTTCATAATCATAAAAATACGGGTCTCAGCCCACTTTTATATTTTCACGGCACTTCGTGCCCATAATTAAGTTATCATATTTCCCCGGCACCTCGTGCCAACTTTGCATATCACATCTGCACGGACAATTCACGTGCCAATAATAAAACCATCATATTTTCTCCGGCACTTCGTGCCCACGTTTCATATCTCAATTGCACGGACAATTCATGTGACAATATCATCATTATTTACTCACAGAACCTCGTGCCCACATTTCTTTTCATAATCCGCCTGGCAATAGCCAGAGGCTCCCAATTTCAACATAAATCAGACTATTATCAATTTACCAACAACAAGACAAATTGCACAAGGTATAAAAATGAACACAAGAAAAATCACAACATTACATAAAAATCACCAATGCAACCACCCCACATCATCACATATCATCCCTGACAATAGCCACCCTTATCTCTCCTATAGCCACCCTTATCACTCCTATAATAGCCTCCCTTATCCCTCCGCCCTGACAATATCAATAGCCACCCTTATCACTCCTATAGCCACCCTTATCGCTCCGCCCAGACAATATCCCAAGACACATAACAACAGTGAAATGCCTCCCTTATGCCCACATAATATCAACAGTGAAATGCAACCCTTATATCCTCAAAATAATAACTCAATTAACACAACAATTTACACGGAATATTATCACAACAACATAACAAATTCAATTCATACCACAATTTGCCCAATGGACACAACCAATTCCAAGGATATAACAAAATCAATTAATTTCACAACAAATAGCCCAAGGCTCGACACAATGTATATAAAACCTCAAAAACAATCAACAGAGATAGAAAATAATCAGCATAGGGCAACACCTTCATTAATCCAAATTTTGATAATTATATTAACACTTCTTCTTAAACTTAATTAATTAATTATTTACAGAGGAAAAATCCATAATGAGATTAAATTCCAAGAAATATCAAACCAACAAACTCACGGAATTACATAAATATTCAAATAACAATCACATCAAATTGTCTTATGAAAACAAATTCAACAAACAAGGATTTAGGCATGGCAAACAGATGATTTAAGAAATGCCAACGATTATCCAATTTACTTCACAATAATGCCTAAGACTTTAACCCAATAAAATTTGCTCATATAAGACCGAGTACGTACTCGTCACCTCACGTACACGGATTTTTCACATTTCACAAATGACACATAAGACACGATGGCTAAGGGGTAATTCCCCCACTCGAGGTTAGGCAAGATACTTACCTTTTTGAAGTTATGCCGATTTTCAAAAATTGCCTTCTTGCTTGAATTGACATCCTAATAGCTCAAATCTATCCAAATTAATTGTACAACTTCATTAAAATTCATCAGAAACAATTCCGGATAATAATACGTCGACTTAAAATTTTATTCCAAAAAGTCAACAAAAGTCAACGTGGGGCCCGCCTCTCGGAACTCGACATACTTTTTATGAAACCCGAACACCCATTCCGATACGAGTTCAACCATACCAATTTTATCGAATTCCAATAACCACTCGACCTCCAAATCTTAAATTTTCTTTTTTGGAAGATTTTGCAAAAATCTTGATTTCCTCCATTTAAATCCGAATTAAACGACGAATATAACCATGGATTCATGAAATATAATCACTTTAGTATATAGAACACTTACTTGAGTTGAAATCGTGAAGAAACACTCAAAATTGCCCAAGAGCCGAGCTCCTAAAATTCCAAAACGAAATGGCAAAGTGACTGATTTTTGGTCCTTATGTTTCTGCCCAGTTCCGCTTCTGCGAGCACTATTCACGCTTATGCGGGCACTGTTAACGCTTCTGCGCTGCCTCCGCTTCTGCAAGTACTGTTCACGCTTCTGTGATCACTGTTCATGCTGCTGCCCATAAATTCCAGCAACTTTTCTTCAAGTCCAAATTGATCCGTTAACCATCCGAAATTGACCCGAGGCCCTCAGGACTTTAACCAAATATACCAACATGTTCCAAAATACAATACGAACTTAGTTGAGGCTTTAAACCACGTCAGACAACGCCGAAATTACGAATCGCGCATCGAATCGAATTATGAGTTTTCAACTCTTCCAACTTCTATATTTTGCGCCGAAACGTATCAAATCAATCCAAAATGACTTCAAATTTTGTACACAAGTCATAAATGACAAAATGGAGCTATTCAAATTTCCGGAATCCAAATCCGACCTCGTTATGAAAAATTCAACCTTCGGTCGGACTTTCCAAAAATCTTCCATTTTCCAACTTTCGCCAAAATACGTCGAATTGTCCTACAGACTTCCAAATCCAAATCCGAACATATGCCTAAGTCCGAAATCACCATACGAAGCTATTGACATCATAAAAATTTTATTCCGGGGCCGTTTGCTCAAAATTCAACTCTCCGGTCAACTCTTTCCATTTAAGCTTCTATATAAAAATTGTTCTTTTATTTTAACTCTAAATCTTCCGAAAATCAAACTCGACCACACCCGTGGGTCATAATACATATTATGAAGCTGTTCGAGACCTTAGTCATTGAATGATACGTTAATTCTTAAAACGACAATTCGGGTCGTTATATTCTTCCTCTCTTAAACATACGTTCGTCCTCGAACGTGCTTAAGAATTATTCTGATGACATTAATTTGATGAGGGCATTATTTCACACATACTCACGGGTGATTCTACGTCACCGTAAATTTAACAGGGGTCCGACAACATCATCTCAGTGGAGATTATTTCTTTTATTCACACTTATAAGCCTTTAAGCCAATTCCTTACACTCCAAACATTTTCAAAAGGCATGATTTTTACATCAACGCACGGTATTAGTCTCAACTGGCTATAGCAACGCGTGCCTACGCACACATCAACTTTCTTGATAGTATTGAAGTTCTTCGAAATTTTACTGGGGTGTTACATTCTCCCCCGCTTAGGATCATTCTCCCTCAAACACATAACATAATTTATCTCTTCTTTTGCACGTCTCAATCCCACAAATTTTATTAACTCCCAAATTTTTCAGAAATTTCGGCAGAGTCTCCCCTATAAATGGGCCTATCCACCTGCCAGAGTAACACCAAAATAATTCCTAACAATACATCCACGACCCAACAAAGCACCACAATGTATATATCAATAACACTAATCTCAGCTTTACAAGCACTGCGTTATCAAAATGGTATCACGACATGAAACACACCATATGTATGCCCATCACCACATTTCTGGTATTAATAGTTGTTCATAATCGATTACAACATCGCCAATTAACCTCATCTTAACCCAAACCTCGTTTAAAATTTTCACAACACTAGTAGTAAAATATGAGGCATGAAGACATCATAACTATTTACCCGACTTAACGAGCCACATTTAACGCCGCTTGGGAACTCATCTCGTAGGTTAAAACTCAATATTTTTCTCATAATTATGGATAAATATGCACAAAAACACATAAAAGAATTGTCAAATAAGCCTAATAGACATGTGTCTATATTAATACTATAGTACAAATTTTAATTTAACAAAAGGAGAATTTAGACTCATATAATTTTCACCACAAGGACCTCATCCTTATATAACTTCCACCACAGCTCGTAGCCCAGTTTAAATGTTTTACATCATATAAAAATGCGAGGATCTCGTCCTCAACTCCGAATCACAAGTATTATGAAATTTTCAATTTCCTTTCTTTCTTCTTTTCAATAAATTTCGTAAATATTTTTCATAACACATAATGAACCCTCATACCGGTAGGGAATATAATTCATAAAATTGGAATCAGTTATTCCTAAAACACATCAAACCCACTGTAATGAATGATAAAAATTACTTTTAGTCTTATAGCCCTCAATGGTGCCAAAAAATAAAAATGACAGACACGGGCTCACATCTTCAAATCTCCCAACAAGGATAAACATATAAGTGGATCACAAAATTACGAAGCTCACCCATAAGCGGAGCATAATAGGAGGACTCACCTCTATATTCAGATTCGAATCAAATTAAGGGAAACTATTCTTTTATAACAAATCGGGATCGTACCTGTAACGACACCATCTAGTGTATCGGCCTCACCCAAATCATTGTGATTATATCAACGGGCTGGCCCTCCCCCTCTTTGGCGCCCTCTACCCTCCTATCCTCCACCCCTAACTGGCTGTGCACGTGGAGTATTAACTGGAATAAAGCTTGTAGCCTAAGTATTCTGATGAAATCTGCCTCTCCCAAGTCTGGGACATTATCTCATGAATTGCCTAGTACAGTCACACCAATAACAACCCCTCTGCGGGTTCGGCTGCTCATACTGAGTCTCTGCCAGATAACTGGAATAACCATTATAGGAACCTTGTGTCGGTGGTGCATTAAAAGAACTTACTATAGCACCCCGACTATTCTGAAATTATTTCTGTGACCTCGTTGGTACTGAAATCTAGAATTATTAAGGAAGCGGGAATACCGCAAATCCTAGCATCATCCCATACAAATCTCAGCTCTTAATCATATACAAATTTCGGAGAACCTTTCAATACCACATAAATACATCTTAGGCCAAAACAGATATAACACATGACCCCACAATCTGATTGTTGATAGTGGAGTCCTCTCACTTGGCGTGAAGCTATAGGGCACAGTCCGATGATCCATAACACTAACCTTCATCGCTCGTACGACACCGGTCATAAGACACCTCAAGCCATTTATTTGGCGCACGACATCCTCGTGACAGTTAAACTCGCTTCCTCCAGTGCCTTGGCTGCTAGTTTGTACCCTTCGCTAAATAGAAATCCCATACGAACTACATAGTCTCTAATACCACCAACTATCTTCAGATCTACATCCACCTCGTGAACCAACCACGATGGTGATGATTAGGCAATTAATCAAAGCTTCTCAAGATCATAGTTATCAACCAGATGTCAGAACCTGTTGCAACCCCATGTGCACAACTGAATGATCTCTCAATACTTCCGCATCCTCGATCTGGACAACACGTTATAACAATGGTTGAGCAACCCTGGCTCCCGTATAACCCCTATGTAGTATCATGAACCGTTGGCGCATAGTTGATACCGAGTGTGCAATTTCATACCCGAGTGGATGCAAAAGAACATAAGATATATGCTTCAAGCTGAATAAAATGTCGCACGATAAGGATTGAAGGAAGTGGAAATTTTCCTACTAGCTCTGTATCCTCTCGAAGATAAGTACAGACGTCTCCGTATCGATCCGAAAGGCTCTACTAAAATCGTTCATCACTCGTAGAGCCTATGAACCTAGAGCTCTGATACCAACTTGTCACGACCCAAAATCCCGTCACAGGCGTCGTGATGGCACTTAGTCTTTAAGACTAGGTAAGCCGATTTTATAACAATTCAAGCCATTTTTTTTATATATAAACCAACAGCGAAAATAATTACAAATATAACAACCTCCCAAGACTGGTAATACTGAGTCACAAACTCTAACTGAATACATGAAATGATCTCAAAGATTGAATACTCAATACTGTTTGAATAATAAATAACAGTACAATAATATGGAAAGACTCCAAGGAACTACGACGACCAAGCAGCTCTACCTTGAATCCTTGCGATCCCACTCTAACTCTGTTCGAGTCTGATATCTCCAATACCTGGCTCTGCATAAAAATGTGCAGAAGTGCAGTATGAGTACACCACGGTCGGTACCCAGTAAGTATCAAGACTAACCTCAGTAGAGTAGAGACGAGGTACAATCAAGACATTCACTAGTCTAATAACCTGTGCAATATACAAAATAATAGGAAACAAATAACAATAAGGGCAACACAAATCAACCAGTGATATGCACAACAGGGCAACAAGAACACCATTAATATCGCTCAACAAATAGTAAATACAAGTACACCGAATTAAATCAAGTCCTTCAAATAAATATCTTTCACATATATTCTTCCAAATAACTCTCTTTCAAATATAATTTCCTCAGAGAAATATCTTTCAAATATAATTCTTTCAATAAATCTCTTTCAAATATAATTTCCTCAAATAAATATCTTTCAAATATAATTCTTTCAATAAATCTTTTTCAAATATAGTTTCTTTCAAATACTACTTTTTGAATAAAACTCCTTCCAAATAAATATTTTAAATAAAATTCTTTCAATTAAAAGTCACCATGTGACACCTAATTTCATAATCATAAAAATACGGGTCTCAGCCCACTTTTATATTTTCACGGCACTTCGTGCCCATAATTAAGTTATCATATTTCCCCGGCACCTCGTGCCAACTTTGCATATCACATCTGCACGGACAATTCACGTGCCAATAATAAAACCATCATATTTTCTCCGGCACTTCGTGCCCACGTTTCATATCTCAATTGCACGGACAATTCATGTGCCAATATCATCATTATTTACTCACAGAACCTCGTGCCCACATTTCTTTTCATAATCCGCCTGGCAATAGCCAGAGGCTCCCAATTTCAACATAAATCAGACTATTATCAATTTACCAACAACAAGACAAATTGCACAAGGTATAAAAATGAACACAAGAAAAATCACAACATTACATAAAAATCACCAATGCAACCACCCCACATCATCACATATCATCCCTGACAATAGCCACCCTTATCTCTCCTATAGCCACCCTTATCACTCCTATAATAGCCTCCCTTATCCCTCCGCCCTGACAATATCAATAGCCACCCTTATCACTCCTATAGCCACCCTTATCGCTCCGCCCAGACAATATCCCAAGACACATAACAACAGTGAAATGCCTCCCTTATGCCCACATAATATCAACAGTGAAATGCAACCCTTATATCCTCAAAATAATAACTCAATTAACACAACAATTTACACGGAATATTATCACAACAACATAACAAATTCAATTCATACCACAATTTGCCCAATGGACACAACCAATTCCAAGGATATAACAAAATCAATTAATTTCACAACAAATAGCCCAAGGCTCGACACAATGTATATAAAACCTCAAAAACAATCAACAGAGATAGAAAATAATCAGCATAGGGCAACACCTTCATTAATCCAAATTTTGATAATTATATTAACACTTCTTCTTAAACTTAATTAATTAATTATTTACAGAGGAAAAATCCATAATGAGATTAAATTCCAAGAAATATCAAACCAACAAACTCACGGAATTACATAAATATTCAAATAACAATCACATCAAATTGTCTTATGAAAACAAATTCAACAAACAAGGATTTAGGCATGGCAAACAGATGATTTAAGAAATGCCAACGATTATCCAATTTACTTCACAATAATGCCTAAGACTTTAACCCAATAAAATTTGCTCATATAAGACCGAGTACGTACTCGTCACCTCACGTACACGGATTTTTCACATTTCACAAATGACACATAAGACACGATGGCTAAGGGGTAATTCCCCCACTCGAGGTTAGGCAAGATACTTACCTTTTTGAAGTTATGCCGATTTTCAAAAATTGCCTTCTTGCTTGAATTGACATCCTAATAGCTCAAATCTATCCAAATTAATTGTACAACTTCATTAAAATTCATCAGAAACAATTCCGGATAATAATACGTCGACTTAAAATTTTATTCCAAAAAGTCAACAAAAGTCAACGTGGGGCCCGCCTCTCGGAACTCGACATACTTTTTATGAAACCCGAACACCCATTCCGATACGAGTTCAACCATACCAATTTTATCGAATTCCAATAACCACTCGACCTCCAAATCTTAAATTTTCTTTTTTGGAAGATTTTGCAAAAATCTTGATTTCCTCCATTTAAATCCGAATTAAACGACGAATATAACCATGGATTCATGAAATATAATCACTTTAGTATATAGAACACTTACTTGAGTTGAAATCGTGAAGAAACACTCAAAATTGCCCAAGAGCCGAGCTCCTAAAATTCCAAAACGAAATGGCAAAGTGACTGATTTTTGGTCCTTATGTTTCTGCCCAGTTCCGCTTCTGCGAGCACTATTCACGCTTATGCGGGCACTGTTAACGCTTCTGCGCTGCCTCCGCTTCTGCAAGTACTGTTCACGCTTCTGTGATCACTGTTCATGCTGCTGCCCATAAATTCCAGCAACTTTTCTTCAAGTCCAAATTGATCCGTTAACCATCCGAAATTGACCCGAGGCCCTCAGGACTTTAACCAAATATACCAACATGTTCCAAAATACAATACGAACTTAGTTGAGGCTTTAAACCACGTCAGACAACGCCGAAATTACGAATCGCGCATCGAATCGAATTATGAGTTTTCAACTCTTCCAACTTCTATATTTTGCGCCGAAACGTATCAAATCAATCCAAAATGACTTCAAATTTTGTACACAAGTCATAAATGACAAAATGGAGCTATTCAAATTTCCGGAATCCAAATCCGACCTCGTTATGAAAAATTCAACCTTCGGTCGGACTTTCCAAAAATCTTCCATTTTCCAACTTTCGCCAAAATACGTCGAATTGTCCTACAGACTTCCAAATCCAAATCCGAACATATGCCTAAGTCCGAAATCACCATACGAAGCTATTGACATCATAAAAATTTTATTCCGGGGCCGTTTGCTCAAAATTCAACTCTCCGGTCAACTCTTTCCATTTAAGCTTCTATATAAAAATTGTTCTTTTATTTTAACTCTAAATCTTCCGAAAATCAAACTCGACCACACCCGTGGGTCATAATACATATTATGAAGCTGTTCGAGACCTTAGTCATTGAATGATACGTTAATTCTTAAAACGACAATTCGGGTCGTTATATTCTTCCTCTCTTAAACATACGTTCGTCCTCGAACGTGCTTAAGAATTATTCTGATGACATTAATTTGATGAGGGCATTATTTCACACATACTCACGGGTGATTCTACGTCACCGTAAATTTAACAGGGGTCCGACAACATCATCTCAGTGGAGATTATTTCTTTTATTCACACTTATAAGCCTTTAAGCCAATTCCTTACACTCCAAACATTTTCAAAAGGCATGATTTTTACATCAACGCACGGTATTAGTCTCAACTGGCTATAGCAACGCGTGCCTACGCACACATCAACTTTCTTGATAGTATTGAAGTTCTTCGAAATTTTACTGGGGTGTTACATTCTCCCCCGCTTAGGATCATTCTCCCTCAAACACATAACATAATTTATCTCTTCTTTTGCACGTCTCAATCCCACAAATTTTATTAACTCCCAAATTTTTCAGAAATTTCGGCAGAGTCTCCCCTATAAATGGGCCTATCCACCTGCCAGAGTAACACCAAAATAATTCCTAACAATACATCCACGACCCAACAAAGCACCACAATGTATATATCAATAACACTAATCTCAGCTTTACAAGCACTGCGTTATCAAAATGGTATCACGACATGAAACACACCATATGTATGCCCATCACCACATTTCTGGTATTAATAGTTGTTCATAATCGATTACAACATCGCCAATTAACCTCATCTTAACCCAAACCTCGTTTAAAATTTTCACAACACTAGTAGTAAAATATGAGGCATGAAGACATCATAACTATTTACCCGACTTAACGAGCCACATTTAACGCCGCTTGGGAACTCATCTCGTAGGTTAAAACTCAATATTTTTCTCATAATTATGGATAAATATGCACAAAAACACATAAAAGAATTGTCAAATAAGCCTAATAGACATGTGTCTATATTAATACTATAGTACAAATTTTAATTTAACAAAAGGAGAATTTAGACTCATATAATTTTCACCACAAGGACCTCATCCTTATATAACTTCCACCACAGCTCGTAGCCCAGTTTAAATGTTTTACATCATATAAAAATGCGAGGATCTCGTCCTCAACTCCGAATCACAAGTATTATGAAATTTTCAATTTCCTTTCTTTCTTCTTTTCAATAAATTTCGTAAATATTTTTCATAACACATAATGAACCCTCATACCGGTAGGGAATATAATTCATAAAATTGGAATCAGTTATTCCTAAAACACATCAAACCCACTGTAATGAATGATAAAAATTACTTTTAGTCTTATAGCCCTCAATGGTGCCAAAAAATAAAAATGACAGACACGGGCTCACATCTTCAAATCTCCCAACAAGGATAAACATATAAGTGGATCACAAAATTACGAAGCTCACCCATAAGCGGAGCATAATAGGAGGACTCACCTCTATATTCAGATTCGAATCAAATTAAGGGAAACTATTCTTTTATAACAAATCGGGATCGTACCTGTAACGACACCATCTAGTGTATCGGCCTCACCCAAATCATTGTGATTATATCAACGGGCTGGCCCTCCCCCTCTTTGGCGCCCTCTACCCTCCTATCCTCCACCCCTAACTGGCTGTGCACGTGGAGTATTAACTGGAATAAAGCTTGTAGCCTAAGTATTCTGATGAAATCTGCCTCTCCCAAGTCTGGGACATTATCTCATGAATTGCCTAGTACAGTCACACCAATAACAACCCCTCTGCGGGTTCGGCTGCTCATACTGAGTCTCTGCCAGATAACTGGAATAACCATTATAGGAACCTTGTGTCGGTGGTGCATTAAAAGAACTTACTATAGCACCCCGACTATTCTGAAATTATTTCTGTGACCTCGTTGGTACTGAAATCTAGAATTATTAAGGAAGCGGGAATACCGCAAATCCTAGCATCATCCCATACAAATCTCAGCTCTTAATCATATACAAATTTCGGAGAACCTTTCAATACCACATAAATACATCTTAGGCCAAAACAGATATAACACATGACCCCACAATCTGATTGTTGATAGTGGAGTCCTCTCACTTGGCGTGAAGCTATAGGGCACAGTCCGATGATCCATAACACTAACCTTCATCGCTCGTACGACACCGGTCATAAGACACCTCAAGCCATTTATTTGGCGCACGACATCCTCGTGACAGTTAAACTCGCTTCCTCCAGTGCCTTGGCTGCTAGTTTGTACCCTTCGCTAAATAGAAATCCCATACGAACTACATAGTCTCTAATACCACCAACTATCTTCAGATCTACATCCACCTCGTGAACCAACCACGATGGTGATGATTAGGCAATTAATCAAAGCTTCTCAAGATCATAGTTATCAACCAGATGTCAGAACCTGTTGCAACCCCATGTGCACAACTGAATGATCTCTCAATACTTCCGCATCCTCGATCTGGACAACACGTTATAACAATGGTTGAGCAACCCTGGCTCCCGTATAACCCCTATGTAGTATCATGAACCGTTGGCGCATAGTTGATACCGAGTGTGCAATTTCATACCCGAGTGGATGCAAAAGAACATAAGATATATGCTTCAAGCTGAATAAAATGTCGCACGATAAGGATTGAAGGAAGTGGAAATTTTCCTACTAGCTCTGTATCCTCTCGAAGATAAGTACAGACGTCTCCGTATCGATCCGAAAGGCTCTACTAAAATCGTTCATCACTCGTAGAGCCTATGAACCTAGAGCTCTGATACCAACTTGTCACGACCCAAAATCCCGTCACAGGCGTCGTGATGGCATTTAGTCTCTAAGACTAGGTAAGCCAATTTTATAACAATTCAAGCCATTTGTTTTATATATAAACCAATATCGGAAATAATTACAAATATAACAACCTCCCAAAACTGATAATACTGAGTCACGAACTCTAACTGAATACATGAAATGATCTCAAGGATCGAATACTCAATATTGTTTGAATAATAAATAACAGTACAATAATATTGAAAGACTCCAAGGAACTACGACGACCAAGCAGCTCTACCTTGAATCCTTGCGATCCCACTCTAACTCTGTTCGAGTCCGATATCTCCAATACCTGGCTCTTCACAAAAATGTACAGAAATGTAGTATGAGTACACCATAGTCGGTACCCAGTAAGTATCAAGACTAACCTCAGTGGAGTAGAGACGAGGTACAATCAAGACATTCACTAGTCTAATAACCTGTGCAATATACAAAATAATAGGAAACAAATAACAATAAGGGCAACACAAATCAACCAGTGAAATGCACAACAGGGCAACAAGAACACCATTAATATCGCTCAACAAATAGTAAATACAAGTACACCGAATTAAATCAAGTCCTTCAAATAAATATCTTTCACATATATTCTTCCAAATAACTCTCTTTCAAATATAATTTCCTCAAAGAAATATCTTTCAGATATAATTCTTTCAATAAATCTCTTTCAAATATAATTTCCTCAAATAACTATCTTTCAAATATAATTCTTTCAATAAATCTTTTTCAAATATAGTTTCCTTCAAATACTACGTTTTGAATAAAAGTCCTTCCAAATAAATATTTTGAATATAATTCTTTCAATTAAAAGTCACCATGTGATACCTCATTTCATAATCACAAATATACGGTTCCCGGCACCTCATGCCCACTTTTCATATCACATTTGCACGGACAGTTCACGTGCCACTAATAAAACCATCATATTTTTCCCGGCACTTCGTGCCCACGTTTTATATCTCAACTGCACGGATAATTCACGTGCCAATATCATCATTATTTACTCATGACACCTTGTGCCCACATTTCTTTTCATAATCTGCCTGGCAATAGCCACAGGCTCCCAATTTCAACATTAATCAGACTATTATCAATTTACCAACAACAAGACAAATTGCATAAGGTATAAAAATAAACATATGGAAAATCACAATATCACATAAAAATCACCAATGCAACCATCACACGTCATCACATATCATCCCTGACAATAGCCATACTTATCTCTCCTATTGCCACCCTTATCACTCC
The DNA here is from genome assembly GCF_000715075.1 of Nicotiana tabacum. Classification (NCBI taxonomy): domain Eukaryota; kingdom Viridiplantae; phylum Streptophyta; class Magnoliopsida; order Solanales; family Solanaceae; genus Nicotiana; species Nicotiana tabacum. The sequence goes on from NC_134092.1 coordinate 71,532,229, forward strand.
TATAATAGCCTCCCTTATCCCTCCGCCCTGACAATATCAATAGTCACCCTTATCGCTGCTATAGCCACCCTTATCGCTTCGCTCAGACAATATCTCTACACACATAACAACAGTGAAATGTCTCCCTTATGCCCCCATAATATCAACAGTGGAATGCCACCCTTATATCCTCAAAATAATAACTCAATTAACACAACAATTTACACGAAATATTATCACAACAGCATAACAAAATCAATTCACACCACAATTTTTCCAATGGCCACAACCAATTTCAAGGATATAATAAAATCAATTAATTTTACAACAAATAGCCCAAGGCTCCACACAATGTATATAAAATCTCAAAAATAATCAGTACCGGGCAACACCTCCATTAATCCAAATTTTGATAATTATATTAACACTTCTTCTTAAACTTACTTAATTAATTATTTGCAGAGAAAAAACCCATAATGAGATTAAATTCCAAGAAATATCAAACCAAAAAACTCACGGAATTACATAAATATTCAAATAACAATCATATCAAATTATCATATGAAAATAAATTCAACATACAAGGATTTAGGCGTGGCAAATAGATGATTTTATAAATGCCAACGATTATCCCATTTACTACACAATAATGCCTAAGTCTTTAACCCAATAAAATTTGCGCATATAAGCCCGAATACGTACTCGTTACCTCGCGTATACGGCTTTTCACATTTCACAAATTGCACATAAGACTCGATGCCTAAGGGGTAATTCCCCCACTTGAGGTTAGGGAAGATTCTTACCTTTTTGAAGTTATGTCAATTTTTTAAAATCGCCTTCTTGCTTGAATTGACATCTTGATAGCTCAAATCTATCTAAATTAATTGTACAACTTTATTAAATTTCATCAGAAACAATTCCGGATTAATACGTCGACTTAAAATATTATTCCAAAAAGACAATAAAAGTCAACGCGGGGCTCGCCTCTCGTAACTCGACATAATTTTTATGAAAGCCTAACACCATTCCGATACGATTTCAACCATATCAATTTTATCTAATTCCAATAAAAACTCGACCTCCAAATCTTAAATATTCGTTTTTGGAAGATTTTGCAAATCTTGATTTTCTTCATTTAAATCCGAATTAAACGATGAATATAACCATGGATTGATGAAATATAATCACTTTAGGATATAGAACACTTACTTGAGTTGAAATCGTGAAGAAATACTCAAAATCGCCCAAGAACCGAGCTCCAAAAATTCCAAAACGAAATGGCAAAGTGACTGGTTTTTGGTTCTTATGTTTCTGCCTAGTTTCGCTTCTGCGAGCACTATTCACGCTTCTGCGGATACTGTTCATGCTTCTGCGAGGTACTGTTCACGCTTCTGTGCTGCCTCCACTTCTGCGAGTAATGTTCACGCTTCTGTGTGCACTGTTCATGCTTCTGCGATCACTGTTCATGCTTCTGCGATCACTGTTCATGCTGCTGCCAAGAAATTCCAGCAACTTTTCTTCAAGTCCGAATTGATCCGTTAACCTTCCGAAATCCACCCGAGGCCCTCGGGACTTTAACCAAATATACCAACATGTCCCAAAATACAATACGAACTTAGTCATGGCTTTAAACCACCTCAAACAACGCCGAAATTACGAATCGCGCATCGAATCGAAGTATGAGTTTTCAACTCTTCCAACTTCTATATTTTGCATTGAAACGTATCAAATAAATCCAGAATGACTTCAAATTTTTCACACAAGTCATAAATGACGAAATGGAGCTATTCAAATTTTCAGAATCGAAATCCGACCTTGTTATCAAAAATTCAACCTTCAGTCGTACTTTCCAAAAATCTTCCATTTTTCAACTTTCGCCAAAACACGTCGAATTGTCCTACGGACTTCCAAATCCAAATCTGAACATACGCCTACGTCCGAAATCACCATACGAAGCTATTGACATCATAAAAATTTCATTCCGGGATTGTTTGCTCAAAAGTCAACTCTCTGATCAAACTCTTTCCATTTAAGCTTCTAAATAAAAATTGTTCTTTCATTTGAACTCTAAATCTTCCGAAAATCAAACTCGACCACACCCGCGGGTCATAATTGTCACGCCCCGAACCTAGGAGCGAGACAAGCACCCGGTGCCTTACCTAACCTGGCGTACCAAATTGCGACTAAGAGACTCTGAACATATAATGTCATACTTTGGCCATGGGGCCACCTTGCTAGACAATTTGCGAAGCAAAATATAAAACTGAATGGAAACTAGCGCTAACTAAACATCAATATAAAACTAGGCTGAAAAGGCCGTCATAGCTACTACAGCTGACAAACCACCAAATTATACATACTAGGCCTACAAACCCAACATACTGCACTAACCAACAGGATATGTCTACAAGCCTCTACTTATAGATATATTGTGATCGGAACAGGGCCCCGACCTACCTATATTATATATATAAATACATACATAAGATGCACACAAAAACTTAGACCCGATAACTCCGAAGGATGTGGAGCTTACCGATCAGGCTAAACTCTGGAAACACCTACTGAGGAGGTCTACTCGTCTGTCTATCTGAACCTGCATGCATGAAATGCAGCATCCCCGGAAAAGGGGCATCAGTACGAAATAATGTACCGAGTACATAAGGTGATAACATAACTGAAAGTTGAAACTGAACTGATAATATAATAACTGAAAATAATTGGGAGTCAAAGATGATCTGGAGATATACTTACCTGTTGATACTGACTCAACTCCTTCAATATAGTAAGTAAAATAATTATACGGCCTTATAAGTCTCGGTATATATAACTGCTCTGCCGTAGTAGGCTCGCTCATAGGCGCTCGGCCATACTAGGCTATGTATCTCGACCATGCTGGGCTCGCTCATAGGCGCTCGGCCACAGTAGGCTCGGTATATAACTTTCCATCTAATCAGAGGTTGCCCAATAGGGGCCTGCCCATCGATTATTGCTCGATGGTAATGAAAATACTGTAATACTGTATATATAGGCTTGCTGCTCTCTTGACTGGATGAAGACAATACTAAATTGACTATAGAATCTCGATAAGGAATAATATTGTAACTTATGAGACTAGAATAGTGTGAATAAATTCATGAATATGAACTTCTCATTTTGTCTCATTACTAACACATGTAGCTACGAGATCATGCCAAAATGAAGGAAGGCTTAGTCTTAACATACCTTATCACAATCTTTCCAATCACCAAGTTGAACTCACCTCTTCGCACCTTAATCTACAAGAATGATAATAATACTATCGTTAAGTTACGAAAGTTACAACTATCGCACAACGAACGACAAACTTATTTTGTATTAAAACGGGCAGCATCTTCCCTATAATCCTTACTTCCTCCAAATTCAAGATAACACCAACAATACAAGAACAGAACAATGACAACATATATACATCATTTTCCAGCCCTATATACACCATCAAATACTACAAAACAGCCCAACACACCCCAATCTCTTCATACACAAAACGACCACCGTAGTAGTGTCAAACGACCCGAAAATGTTATGACGAACGACCAGCCAACCACCCTACATTTATATGGTGTTTCTACACCCCCTTACTCCTCCAAAACTCCACAAAACAGTAGTAAAACACGCAGCTCAACAGCAACACAAAACAGTCCACAAAACAGTCCGCTACAAGTGAATAACTCGAACTCACGGCTTCCGATCACCGTCCCGTGAGTTCTCACAAGTATAGAACGACTTACCATGAATTTATAGAAGAAAAACTGGATGAAAGAGAGCAGTAAACTCACCTTATTTGTTGGATAACTCAGCTCCTATCTCAAACTCTAGGTTTTACCTCCAATTAGAACTTGAAAGGGAGAGAAAATCAATTAGGGTTTGTGGGAAATTATTTGGGAGGATTCTTTGCAGAGCTTATGTCTGGTTATTATACTCTATTTTAAGTCTAATATATGAAGAAAATAGGCCTTTAAAAGGCCTCTTTGGACGACCCGAAATGGCCCCTTTTTGGGCTTTCATTTAAGCAAGTAGGTGACACACCTACTTGTCACCTAGCAGCTTGCGCAGTATCGCAAAAATGCCCATATCTCTCTACTCCGATGTTGTATTGACAAACGGTTTAATGTGTTGGAAAATAGACTCATAGATCTTTAATTTGATGGGTGGAACACCCCATAACTCTAAGTATATTGGGAGAAAATTGCAGTTAGATTTGACCCAAAGTTTCAGTAAAACTTATGAGTGTAACTTGTGATGACTTTCATCGACTTTTGTTCCACAACTCGCTTGACATTAAAACATAACACACGGATGTCATACGACTAATATAAATCATAACATAATCTCCTTATCATGTTAATCACCCTAGTCTCACCCCAAAGGTACATGTTATAACATTCCCAACTTGTCGACTTTCGACAAAACATTGTTTTATTCAATTGCTTTAGCTTCTGAACTGTCCAACCCTCTTTGTACTTGTTGTTCATGATCTTCAATATTTGTAACCTCATAGGTAACATGATTAACTTACTTTATATACTTTTAAATATTATCTTATTTTTGGTCCTACATTAGTTTGCTTACGACGCATTTTTACGTACAAAAATATAGGGTGTAACAATAATACATATTACGAAGCTGATCGAGACCTTAAGTCACTGAACAGGGTGTTAATTCTTAAAATGTCAAGTCGGGTTGTTACATTCTCCCCCTCTAAAACATACGTTCGTCCTCGAACGTGCTAAGAATTATTCTGATGACATTAATTTGCTGAGGGAATTATTTCACACATACTCATGGGTGATTCTACGTCATCGTAAATTTAACAGGGGTCCGACAACATCATCTCAGTGGAGTTTATTTCTTTTATTCTCACTTAAAAGCCTTTAAGACAATTCCTTACACTCCAAACATTTTCAAAAGGCCTGATTTTTACATCAACGCTCGGTATTAGTCTCAACTGGCTATAGCAACTCGTGCCTACGCACACATCAACTTTTTTGATAGTGTTGAAGTGGTTCGAAATTTTTCTGGGGTGTTACATTCTCCCCCGCTTAGGATGATTCGCCCTCAAACACATAACATAACTTATCTCTTCTTTTGCACGTCTCAATCCCCTAAATTTTACTAACTCCAAAATTTTTCAAAAATTTCGGCAGAGTCTCTCCTGTAATTGGGACTATCCACCTGCCAGAGTAACACCAAAACAAGTCCTAACAATACATCCACAACCCAACAAAGCACCACAATGTATATATCAATAACACTAATCTCAGCGTTACAAGCACTGCGTTATTATAATGGTATCAGGACATGAAACACATCATACGTATGCCCATTACCACATTTCTGGTATTAATAGTTGTTCATAATCGATTACAATATCGCCAATTAACCTCATATTAACCCAAACCTCGTTTCGAATTTTCACAATACTGACAGTAAAATGTGAGGCATGAAGACCTCATAACTATTTACCCGACTTAACGAGCCACATTTAACGCCACCTGGGCACTCACCTCGTAGGTTAAAACTCAATATGTTTCTCATAATTATGGATAAATATGCACAGAAACACATAAAAGAATTATCAAATAAGCCTAACAGACATGTGTCTATATTAATACTATAGTACAAATTTTAATTTAACAAAAGGAGAATTTAAACTCATATAATTTTCACCACAAGGACCTCATCCTTATATAACTTATACCGCGAATCGTAGCCCAGTTTAAATATTTCACATCATATAAGAATGCGAGGATCTCGTCCTCAACTCCGAATCACAAGTATTTTGCACATTGTGCCAACTGAAATTTTCAATTTCCTTTCTTTCTTCTTTTCAATAAATTTCGTAAATATTTTTCATAACACATAACGAACCCTCATACCAGTAAGGAATATAATTCATAAAAATTAGAAATCAATTATTCCTAAAACACATCAAACCCACTGTAATAAATGATAAAAATTACTTTTAGTCCTATAGCCCTCAATGGTGCCCCAAAAACAATGACAGACACGGGCTCATATCTTCAAATCTCCCAACAGGGATAAACATATAAGTGGGTCACAAAATTACGAAGCTCACCAATAAGCGGAGCATAATAGGAGGACTCACCTCAATATTCAGATCCGAATCAAATTAAGGGAAACTATTCTTTTATAACAAATCGGGATTGTACCTGTAACGACACCATCTGGTGTATCGGCCTTAGCTAAATCATAGCGATTATATCAATGGGTCGGGCCTCCCCCTCTTGGGTGCCCTCTACCTGCCTGTCCTCCACCCCTAACTGGCTGTGCACGTGGAGTATTAACTGGAATAAAGTTTGTAGCCTAAGTATTCTGACGAAATCCGTCTCTCCCAAGTCTGGGACATTCTCTCATGAATTGCCTAGTACAATCACACCGATAACAACCCCTTTGCAGGTTCGGCTGCCCATGCTGAGTCTCTGCTGGATAACCAGAATAACTATTATAGGAACCTCGTGCCGGTGGTGCATTAAAAGAATTTACTATAGCATCCCGAGTATTCTGAAATTGTTTCTGTGACCTCGTCGGTACTAAAATGTAGAATTATTAAGGAAGCGGGACTACCGCAAGTCCCACTGTCATCCCATACAAATCGCAGCTCTTAATCATATACAAATTTTGGAGAACCTTTCAATACTACATAAATACATCTCAAGCCAAAACTGATATAACACATGACCCCACAATCTGATCGTTGATAGTGGACTCCCCTCACTTGGCGTGAAGCTATAGTTCACAGTCCGATGATCCCAAACATTAACCTTCATCGCTTGTACGACACCGGTTATAAGACACCTCAAGCCATTTATTTGGCGCATGACATCATCGTGACAGTTAAACTCGCTTCCTCCAGTGCCTTGGCTGCTAGTATGTACCCTTCGCTAAATAGAAATCCCATATGAACTACATAGTCTCTAATACCACCAACTATCTTTAGATCTACATCCACCTCGTGAACCTACCACGATTGTGACGATTAGGCAATTAATTAAACCTTCTCAAGATTATACTTATCAACCAGATGTCAGAACCTATTGCACCTCCATGTGCACAACTGAATGATCTCTCAATATTTCCGCATCCTCGATCTGGACGACGCGTTATAACAATAGTTGAGCAACCCTGGCTCCCGTATAACCCCTATGTAGTATCACGAACCATTGGCGCATAGTTGATACCGAGTGCGCAATTTCATATACGAGTGGATGCAAAAGAACATAAAATATATGCTTCAAGCTGAATAAAAGTTGCACGATAAGGATTGAAAGAAGTGGAAATTTTTCTACAAGCTCTGTAGCCTCTCGAAGATAAGTACAGACGTCTCCGTACCGATCCGCAAGACTCTATTAAAATCGTTCGTGACTCGTAGAACCTATGAACCTAGAGCTCTGATACCAACTTGTCGCAGCCCAAAATCCCGCCACAGGCGTCGTGATGGCACTTAGTCTCTAAGACTAGGTAAGCCGATTTTATAACAATTCAAGCCATTATTTTTTTATATATAAACCAACATCAGAAATAATTACAAATATAACAACCTCCCAAGACTGGTAATACTGAGTCACGAACTCTAACTGAATACATGAAATGATCTCAAGGGTCGAATACTCAATACTGTTTGAATAATAAATAAGAGTACAATAATATGGAAAGACTCCAAGGAACTGCGACGACCAAGCAGCTCTACCTTGAATCCTTGCGATCCTTCTCTAACTCTGTTCGAGTCTGATATCTCTAATACCTGGCTCTGCATAAAAATGTGCAGAAGTGTAGTATGAGTACACCGCGATCGGTACCCAATAAGTTTCATGACTAACCTCAGTGGAGTAGAGACGAGGTACAGTCAAGACATTCACTAGTCTAATAACATGTGCAATATACAAAATAATAGGAAATAAATAACAATAAGGGCAACACAAATCAACCAGTGATATGCACAACAGGGCAACAAGAACGCCATTAATATCGCTCAACAAATAATAAATACAAGTACACCCAATTAATTCAAGTCCTTTAAATAAATATCTTTCACATATATTCTTCGAAATAACTCCCTTTCAAATATAATTTCCTCAAAGAAATATCTTTCAAATATAATTCTTTTAATAAATCTCTTTCAAATATAATTTCCTCAAATAAATATCTTTCAAATATAATTCTTTCAATAAATCTTTTTCAAATATAGTTTCCTTCAAATACTACTTTTTGAATAAAACTCCTTCCAAATAAATATTTTAAATATAATTCTTTCAATTAAAAGTCACCATGTGACACCTCATTTCATAATCATAAATATATGGGTCTCAGTCCACTTTCATATTTCCACGGCACTTCGTACCCATAATTAAATCATTATATTTTCCAGACACCTCGTGCCCACTTTTCATATCACATCTGCACGGACAGTTCACGTGTAAATACTAAAACCATCATATTTTTCCCGGCACTTCGTGCCCACGTTTTATATCTCAACTGCATGGACAATTCATGTGCCAATATGATCATAATTTACTCACGGCACCTCGTACCCACATTTCTTTTCATAATCTGCCTAGCAATAGCCAGAGGCTCCCAATTTCAACATAAATCAGACTATTATCAATTTACCAACAACAAGAAATATGGCACAAGGTATAAAAATGAACACAAGAAAAATCACAACATTACATAAAGATAACCAAGGCAACCACCCCACATCATCACATATCATCCCTGACAATAGTCACCCTTATCTCTCCTATAGCCACCTTTATCACTCCTATAATAGCCTCCCTTATCCCTCCGCCCTGATAATATCAATAGCCACCTTTATCGCTCCTATAGCCACCGTTATCGCTCTGCCCAAACAATATCCCAACACACATAACAATAGTGAAATGCCTCTCTTATGCCCACATAATAAAAATAGTGAAATGCCACCCTTATATCCTCAAAATAATAACTCAATTAACACAACAATTTACACGGAATATTATCACAGCAGCATAACAAAATCAATTCATACCACAATTTTTCCAATGGCCACAACCAATTCCAAGGATATAACAAAATCAATTAATTTCACAACAAATAGCCCAAGGCTCCACACAATGTATATAAAACCTCAAAAACAATCAACAGAGATAGACAATAATCAGCATAGGGCAACACCTTCATTAATCCAAATTTTGATAATTATATTAACACTTCTTCTTAAACTTACTTAATTAATTATTTGCAGAGGAAAAATCCATAATGAGATTAAATTCCAAGAAATATCAAACCAACAAACTCACAAAATTACATAAATATTCAAATAATAATCACATCAAATTGTCATATGAAAACAAATTCAACAAACAAGAATTTAGGCATGGCAAATAGATGATTTAATAAATTCCAACGATTATCCAATTTACTACAAAATAATGCCTAAGACTTTAACCCAATAAAATTTGCGCATAGAAGCCCGAGTACGTACTCGTCACCTCGCGTACACGGCTTTTCACATTTCACAAATGGTACATAAGACTCGATGCCTACGGGCTAATTCCTCCACTCGAGGTTAGGCAAGATACTTACCTTTTTGAAGTTATGTCGATTTTTCAAAATCGCCTTCTTGCTTGAATTGACATCTTAACAACTCAAATCTATCAAATTAATTGTACAACTTCATTAAAATTCATCGGAAATAATTTTGAATAATAATACGTTGACTAAGTCAATGCGGGACCTGCCTCTCGGAACTCGACATAATTTTTATGAAATCTAAACACCCATTCCGATACGAGTTCAACCATACCAATTTTGTCGAATTCTAATAAAAACTCGACCTCCAAATCATAAATTTTTATTTTTGGATGATTTTGCAAAAATCTCGATTTCCTCCATTTAAATCTGAATTAAACGATGAATATAACCATGGATTCATGAAATATAATCACTTTAGGATATAGAACACTTACTTGAGTTGAAATCGTGAAGAAATACTCAATATCGCCCAAGAACCGAGCTCCAAAAAGTCCAAAAAGAAATGGCAAAGTGACTGATTTTTGGTCCTTATGTTTCTGCCCAGTTACAGAAAACTTTTGTATCTATGATTTAATTTGCTTTCTTGGAGTCTCTTGCTCTGTTCTCTGTACTGTAAATCATATCTATGATTTAATTCAATTTGTTGGAGTCTCTTGCTCTGTTCTCTGTACTGCGGTATCAGAGTCAGCCCATCCTTTTGAAGGAAGGAACAATTTACTAAATATGTCTGAGTCATTTCCATCATCCTCTTCCCTTGCAAAAATGAATATCTCCTACTCTATATAAAACCTTGTCCAAAAATATGATTACCAATATGAAGTAGATATCCTACCCGATGAACAGAAAGTAACTTCCACTGAATTACCCCTCATAAATCCTTACTCAACTCTTTCCAAAATATCATTTGCACCATGGTCCCAAATTCGTTCCTTAGTCCAACATAGACCAAAAGGAGTTGAAGAATATGTTGCTCCCTCAAAACATGATCAACATCCTATTCTTGCCACAAGAGAGGAACAATTCATCACCCTTCAAATCCCGAATGATTTTCCCAGATAATGGAGAAATCATGGTTTTACCCATATCCATTTTGGTACTTTCCGAATCACTTTGACATATCACGGAATAAAAGGTCAACATATCACTTTGACATATCACGGAATAATTTGCAAGTTTGGGTACTGCAGAAATTACCTTGAATGCTGGGGCTGTCTTCATAACTATCTTTCCAAATTTCACCATGTCCCTTTGTGACCCATACTTAACCTAAGCATTAAAAAATCCAAGTCCAAATTCAGGGAGCCTCACAAGCCAAAGATGCTATCCAAGCCACTCTTTATCACCAAATGGCGTGGCGGGTCCAAAATTATGCCATGGATCTCTACCTTCCCGGAGGAGAAAATGCTTTACTCTTAAATATTGATGCTACCAAAGGAAACACCATGTGCACCCAAATACCCAGACAAATTTCCAGAGATGAGCTCATTAAAATCTTTCCTGATTCCTGGATCACAAATTATAAAAAGTTAAGGGAACCAGAAGAATCTCTGCAATCTGGTGAGCCAACTCTTACGAAAAGATATGATAAAACTGTTTCCATATGTTTTGACCATACCCATCTCATAAACCCAATAAAACCATCTTTTCTTGCCAAATGATCCAACCCAAAGATACAGACCCTGACCCTGAAAGCGAACCCTTCTGAAATATACAAACTATCATGGAAGAACATGACTGGTGTCAACATTTCGACAAAGAGGGTAGAAGAGTTTGATGGTTTAAATGCCCCTTCATGGGACACTGTCCATGGGATCTTGGTTATGACTGCCAAGACTATTTGGAAGACCCAATTGGAGAATATGATGAATACCACCTGCATCATTAGGAAAGATTTGGCCTCAACGAGACCAAACAAAAAATCAAGAAAATATTAAAAACCACTAAAAAGAAATTTGGAGCCAAATATAAAAATAAAGATCCTTCAATTGGCTCATTAAGTCGTCCACATAAATATGAATTTCTTGTCAGTTATAACCCCCGGGAATGGCCAAAAGATACTCCAAATCTTTCCCAATGATGCAGGTGGTGTTCATCATATTCTCCAATTGGGTCTTCCGAACAGTCTTGGCAGTCGCCACCAAGATCCCATGGACAGTGTCCCGTGAAGGGGCATTTAAACCACCAAACTCTTCTACCCTCTTTATCGAAATGTTGACACCAGTCATATTCTTACGTGAAAGTTTGTATATTCCAGAAGGGCGACGCTTTCAAGGTCAACGTCTATATCTTTAGGTTGGATCATTTGACAAGAAAAGATGGTTTTATTGGGTTTTTTGAGATGGGTATGGTCAAAACATATGGAAACAGTTTTATCATTTCTTTTGGTAAAAGTTGGCTCAACAGATTGCAGAGATTCTTTTGGTTCCCTTAACTTTTTATAATTTGTGATCCAGGAATCAGGAAAGATTTTAATGAGCTCATCTCTGAAAATTTGTCTGGGTATTTGGGTGCACATGGTGTTTCCTTTGGTTGCATCAGTATTTAAGAGTAAAGCATTTCCTCCTCCGGGAAGGCAGAGATCCATGGCATGATTTTGGACCCGCCACGCCATTTGGTGATGAAGAGTGGCTTGGATAGAATCTTTGGCTTGTGGGGCTCCCTGAATTTGGACTTGAATTTTTAATGCTTAGGTTAAGTATGGGTCATAAAGGGATATGGTGAAATTTGGAAAGATAGTTATGAAGACAGCCCCAGCATTCAAGGTAACTTCTGCAGTACACAAATTTGCATGTCGGTACTCATATTATCTTGTATCTAGAAGAGAAAGGTGAGCAAAAACAGGTTGACCTTTTATTCTGTGATATGTTAACTAGTCATGATGGCACCTAACCCAACCCGCTAGGTAAGCCAAATAGCAACAATCCGATTCAAAGAAATTTAACTAAGAAAGTACATGATGAAAATAACTGGACTTTTATACCAAAAATTCCAATGGCTGGCAAAACAAATCATGAGCTTCTAAGATTTAGAGTTTATAAAGCTGGTAGCTATGACCGGAACGTAGGTACATCTTCAAATCTAGCTCCCGCTATGCACAGCAACATCAACATCCAACATATGCATGCAAGGTGCAGAAGTGTAGTATAAGTACAACCGACCCCATGTACTCAATAAGTAACAAACCTAACCTTAGGTTGAAAGCAATGACGAGCTTGGACAAAGGTTAGAGTCCAACACCAATAGCCAAGAAAAATTCGTAACAATATAAGAAAAAACAGTACAAGCATTGACTCAAAAATATGTTGCTCAGCTAGTCCACAGTTACGGAAAAATAGTCATGCTTCTCAGGTATAACTGTAAAACCCAAATCTTTCACCGAAAACACCAAATAATGAGTAAGTCAAAAAACTATGATTTTTTCCAAAACCTTTCAACAATAAATAAGATGTTTCATTATCAGATAGCATGAGGAAAGCACTTCTCTATGCCTACATGTCAATGTGCACGTGAAATCATGAAATTCACCAAAACCAGGTAGCACGAGTAAATGCATCTCTATGCATATATGTCAAGTATGTATGTCAAATACAATGCATTACAGTGATGAAATCATGTACTCACACTCTCAGAGTATTCAATCTTACTGTCTCACACTCCTACTCATCGCGTTCAGTCACTCAGCACTATACATTACAGATCCAGCCCAAACGCTAATAAATCCTATTGCAGCGCATAGCCCGATCCCATCGTGAATCAATAGCAACCGTGCTCACTGTGGGTATGTAGACTCCAGAGGGGAAGATCCAGCCCAAGCACTATAATAACCCAATCATGGCATGAATCAATAAAGCCTGTTGCGGCGTGCATCCTGATCCAATAAATATCACTCACAAACAGGCCCTCGGCCTCACTCAGTCATCAATCTCTCCAGTCTCTTGGTCTCACAATGTCATAAAAATTAGCCCAAAAATGATAATATGATGTATCAATAATTAGCAACAGATACTGAGATATGATATGCAAATGAATGAGTATGACTGAGTATGTAAGTACAATTTAGGCAAATAACTCCACAGCAGATATGACCTCAGTGGGTCCCAACAGAATAAGCATATAGCCTAAACATAGTTTCTAATATGGATCACAACTCAATTACTCTAACACGTAGAAATCTCATGGATAAAAACAAGATTTGGTAACTACAAAGTACCACATAAACAACCGAGTCATAATTCACACGGTGCACGCGCACACGCCCGTCACCTAACATGTGCATCACCTCAACACCAAACACATAACACATATATTCAGGATTCATACCCTCAACACCAAGTTTAAAAGTGTTACTTACCTCGAACAAGCTAAATCCAATATCGAGCAAGCAAAACGATGCTCCAAAAATGCCATCATGTGCGTACCGACCTCCAAACGGCTCAAAACTAGACAAAAGCAACTCTAGAACATCAAATAATACCAAAGAAAACAAACTTAATCGATAAAGGTCGAGTCTTTAATCAAAAGCCCAAAGTCAACTAAACAATCAAACCCGAGCTCGCACCTCAGAACCCGACAAAACTCACAAAATCCGACAACCCATTCTTTACTAGTCCAACCATACTAGTTTAACTCAAAACTGACTCTGAATCGATGCTCAAAACTCAAAAATTCACTTTATGAAATTTTAGACAAGAACCCCCAATTTCTCTTTTGAAATCATCATCCAAATGCCAAAAACAAGGATAGATTCATGAAATATAATCAAAACCGAGTATAGAACACTTACCCCAATTCATATGGCAGAAATCCTCTCATGTCATGACCCAAAACATTACCCGTCATGATGGCACCTATCGTGGTACTAGGCAAGCCGACTTTTCCAAAACTCTTTCAAAATTTAACAGAAGTGAATTAAGACATTTAAAATATCCGGAGTTTTTCATAAATACGGGGTAAGACCCAAATAAAAACATAAATGCGGAAAAATAGCCCGACATCGGGGTGTCACTAAGTCATGAGCATCTAGATAACCAAACTAATACAAGCAGTGTCTAAGTATCAATACAAGACAGAAAGAAATATAGAAGGAGTAACAAGGTCCTGCGGACGCCGGCAGCTACCTTGCAGTCTCTGAAACACAAGCAGGCCTGGACTCAACAATCTCCATGATCAGACACATATGGATCTGCACATGAAGTGCAAGGTATAGCATGAGTACAACCAACTCAGCAAGTAACAGAAATAAATAAGGAACTGAGAATCAGTGACGAGCTATACAGTACAGTTCATTTTAAAAGTTTTCAGTAAAGAGTGAACATGCTTTCAAATCCTGTGGTATAAGTCAAATCAGTTCGCGCTCATATAAAACAGATATGAATCTTCCAGAAATTTCACAACAAAGATAACAACTAAGTGCAATAATAAATAAAAGCAAGTACAGCCTCTCAAGGCAGCAGTCACTCAACCCATCTCAAAAGCTCACACTCTCGGCTCTTAGTCCTCAATACACACTCTTAATAGGTACCTACACTCACTGGGGGTGTTCAGACTCATGAGGGGCTCCTACAGCCCAAGCGCTAATCCGCACGGACAACTCACGTGCTGCACGGACAACTCGTGTTCCATAGTATAAATATAAGGATCCGCACGGACAACTCACGTGCCATATAACAATACCTCACAACCAGGCCCTCGGCCTTACTCAGTCATGAACCTCTCTAGTCTCAAAGCTCTCAATAAAGAAAGGGAAAACAGCCCAAATCAAAGTGTTACAGTATATCATCAGGGAAAACAAATAACATGGACTGAGGTAAACATGTACATGAATCACTATGACTGAGTATAACTACCATAAGCAAGAATATAGACTAAGCATAATTTCTAACATGAAAACAGTTAAGTTCTAGTAGAGAGGAATACATATAAACACAATTAAAGGCTATTAGACTTCACAGTCTCCCGGGACGGACCAAGTCTCAATCCCTCATGGCGTACATCCACACGCCCATCACCTAGCATGGGTGCCACCTCCAAACAGTCACATTATACCAAACTCTGGGTTTTGTACCCTCAAGACCATATTTAAAACTGTTACTTACCTCAACAACGTAGAACTCCTACTCCGGAATGCTCTTTCCTTTCGAACCAGCCTCCAAATGACCCGAATCTAGCAACGAGCAATAAAATACGATCAATATGAGCTTAAGGACTGAATCCCACAAGAAAAACTACCAATTTAGACCAAAAACCCGAAATTGGTTCAAACCTGGCCCCCGGGCCCACGTCTCGAAATTCGACAAAAGTTACAAAACTTGAAAGCTCATTCACTCACGAGTCTACCCATACTAAATTCATCAAAATCTGACCTAATTTGGTCCCTCAAATCCCTAAATTACTCTCTCCAAAATCCCAAGTCCTAACCCCTTATTTTACTCCAACAATCCTACTAATTAGGTGAGAAATTAACGGGAAAACACCATAGATAATGATAATAGAGCTCAAGCAACTTACCTTAGTGAATACCCTTAAATCCCCTTCAACAATCACTCCGAAAGCTCCAAAAACCGACTTGAAAATTTGTGGAAATCAACCAAAATTCTCGAAGTGTTCTTTTTATACTTTTTGCCCAGGGCTTTCGCACCTGCGGCCAAATATGCGCACCTGCGGAAAATCATTAATTCCCCCAACTTTGCACCTGCGTTCCATATCTGCATATGTGACCACGCAGGTGCGGAAAAGACCTCGGACCTGCGGACGCTGTCTGATCTCCTCACTTCCGCTTCTGTGGGCACCTATCCGCATCTGCGGACCCGCATATGCGACCTCCCCTACGCACCTGCAGACCCAGCCTACTTCAACTCCGTCCGCACCTGCGAACTCCCACGCGCACCTGCGACCTCGCACCTGCGGCTCCCCCTCAGCAAGTGCGGAAATATCAGTAGCAGCAGCTTCAGTTGCATTTTTCAACTTCAAACAATCCGTTAACCACCCGGAAACACCCCAAGCCCCTCGGGACCTCAATCAAACATACCAACAAGTCATATATCAAAGTACGAACTTAGTCGAACCTTCGAAACACTCAAAACAAGATCAAAACACCAAATTACCCTCGGATTCAAGGCTAAGAACTTCTAAACTTCCAAATTCGATAACCGATGCCGAAACCAACCAAACCATGTCCGAATGACCTCAAATTTTACACACACGTCACAAATGACACCACAAACCTACTCTAACTTCTGGAAATCCATTCCGACCCCGATACCAAATTTTCCACTGCCGACCAAAATAGCCAAATTTTCAACTTTCGCTAATTCAAGCCAAATTCTATTACGGACCTCCAAATCACATTCCAGATGCGCTCATAAGACCAAAATCACCTAACGAAGCTAATGGAACCATCAGAATTCAAATCCGAGATCGTTTACACATAAGTCAACATCCAGTTGACTTTTCCAACTTAAGCTTCTACTTTAGAGACTAAGTCTCTCAATCCACTCCAAAACCACTCCGGACCCGAACCAACTAATTCGGTATATCATAATATAGCTGAAAAGCACAAAAGAAAGCAGGAATTGGGAAAACGGGGCTATAACTCTCAAAACGATCGGCCGGGTCATTACATCTCAAAAATCGCCCAAATCTGAGTTCTCTAGCTCCAAAAATGTTGAAATGAACTTATAAAAAAACTGCCCAATAAAAACACTAAGGTGGTAGCTAAAAGTCCAATACCCATCGCTGCCAGTACCAAATCTAGTCACTAAAGGTGCGCATCAGATCTTGCTTGCACCAGTAATTTATTTTTTACTAAAAAGACTCTAACTCCCTCATACGAACTCGGAATTCGACGATTATTGCTCCTATGAGTCACAAATAATAATACGAACCTAATTATTCAGTCGAAACTCAATTCTGAGCTCATTTTCTCAAAGCGATACCAACTTCACTCGTTAAATAATTAACTCATGCTTCACAGTAAAAAACTCAATTGCGACTTAATAAAATTAGACCAAACATTCCAGATCATTCCTATAAATCATTATCAAACTCCCGGAAGTCTCAAAATCGAATTCCGATCTCTAGAACTAAAAATGGACCTTTAGATCATTATATGCTTATGCTCAAAACAATGCCAAAACACCAAACGCGTTAAAAACCCATTCTAAACTCACCCGAGCCCAATGGGATCCTAAACACATATACCAACAATTCCTAAAATATGATACGAACTTGCTCGAGCGATCAAAACATAAAAATAAGATCAAAACTACAAATCACAACGAATTCAAGCTTTATAAAATCAAAACTTTTAATTTTTTAAAAACTAACGAAAAACTTGCCTACGCACCTCGAAATAACTTTGAAATTTGCACACAAGTCATAAATATTATTACGAAGCTGCTCGAACTCTCGGAATCCAAATCAAGACTAGGTATCAACAAAAATCCCTTTATGGACAAATTTTTGAATTCAAACCCTTTCAAAGTTAAAATTTTTTGAAATATTACGCCAAATCACTTTGGGACCTCCAATTTAGAATTCGGGCATACGCCCGAGTCCGAAATCACCATATGAAGCTAACGGAACCATCAAAAATCCATTTCGGGGTCAAATACTCAAAAGTCAAACTTGGTCAACTCTTCCAACTTAAAGCTTCCTAGTTGAGAATCATTCTTCCAAATAAATTTTGAATCACCTAAAAAAAAACCAAAACCGACGCTTCACACAGGTCATAATATATCATACGAAGCTACTCGGGACTTCAAATAGCTGAACAGAGTGCAGATGCTCAAAACGACCGTTCGGGTCATTACAATCTGCATGCAAGATGCAGAAGTGTAGTATGAGTACAACCGACCCCATACTCAGTAAGTATCTTGACTACCCTCAGAGAAGTAGAGGCGAGGCTTTTAAGGAAAAAGATACTCACTTACAAAACATGTGCAGCTCAATAACATGTGTAATACAGAGAAAATATTCCAGAAAGATAGTTACAAAATAATAAATATCGACAGTAAAGGTGCACAACTGGATAGGGTAATAAACACACTCTACTAATTAGACATATTCAACAATTACAACTTGCACCAACTCCGCTCACAAGAGGAATGCACCACATAATATTTGTGCCCAATACCTATACATAACTGTAAATCTGGGCCCAACATGATTCGATTCCGTATCAAATACCACTTAAGACGTTCAAGACAACCTTTCAAGAACCCAACATATCAATGCATGATGACAATTCCTTATCACGTCAATCTGATATGCTATCAACAACTCAAATAAATATGAAACATCAACTCTACATATATAATACCCTCTTGACAATCAAATCATCAAGTAAAACTAGAGGCATATATTAGCATGTTAAATGCAACAGAACAGAACATGTAAAAATTCATGACACACATAAAGAAGTCACATGCATATTCAAGAATGTCACCCTTGTACCACCACATAAACATAAATAATGGAAATCACCCCCAGGCCATCACACAACATCCCCACAATGCCACCTCTTATTTCGCCGCATGCATATAACAATGAAAGGCCTCCTTTATTTTGCCACCTGTGCATATCGCCACCCTTATTTCTCTAGTGAAATGCCACCCTTATTTTAACACAACATCAACAATGAAATGCCACCCTTATATACCACATAACATCAACAGTGAAATGCCACCCTTATACGCCGCACAACATCAACAGTAAGATGCCACACAACGTGTTCACATGCGCCACAATTATCACAACAATGCAAGATAACAAGTTATCATCAATAGGCATATCCGCATAACTCATCAATAAAGTGCACAAGGACATAATAACAATAAAATGCGGATAAGACATAACTACGAGTAAATTAATTATGGCAACCAAGTTTAAGTAGTCATACAACAGATCACATATATATCATAGAGTGTACACGCCCCAAGTCAAAGCACAACGCAAGAACAAGTAGGGATGTGTGTCTATAACATACGTGCATCTATCTCAGAGGCAAATATAGCATAAGTCTCAAGGTTTGCTCAACACGTTCAAAATGAGGTAACAATAGTCTCAACATTACTCTAGCATGGTTTATTTTGCTCACGTAGTAAATTAATGGAACAATACATAGAATCAAGAAGAGCAAACAAAAAACTAAAGCATAGAGTGAGCTAGGATCTACCCCGAGCATGAACACTCATGGCACATGTATGTATCCTTATCACGTCATATATACATCACCCCCGCATGTAGAAATAATATTAATTAGTAGAAAAAATTTCCTCAACCAAATCTAGACTGGACACTTACCTCAAACAAGCTAAATAAATACTCCAAAAATGTCATGACGCGCGAATCGACTCCTAATGGTTCGAATCTTGTCAAAAATAACTCAATAACATCAAATAATTCCATGGGGATCAAACCCAAATGATAAAGGTCAAATCTTTAATCAAATACTCAAAGTCAACCTGGGGGCCACACTCCGGAACCCGGCAAAACTCACAAATTTCGACAATCCATTTGAATACGAGTCCAACCATGAAAGTTTCATCCAAATCCAACTCTGAATCGATATTCAAATCTAAATTTTCCACTTTGAAAAAGTTTTGCCAAAACCCCAATTTTCCTCTCTTAGGTTCACTAATAAAATGTTAAAATCAAGGATGGAATCATGAATAATAAGAAAATCCGAGACAAGAACAGGTACCCTAAATCCAAGTGGTGTACATCGCCTCAAAGTCGCCTTAATCCGAGCTCCCAATCTCAAAATATGTTAAAATAAGCTCAAAGTCCGAAAATGACAACTTATATGCAATAACTAGTTATATACACTGCGATAACGGAATAACCTTCACGATCGCGAAGAACAAATTAACACTATCACAAAACAAGCCTTCGCGTTCGTGGCATCACCGTCACAAAAGCGATGAACCAAGTCTGCCAAGCCTGTACACCATCGCTAACGCGTCTTCCAGACGCGAACGCGGAGCACAAATCGCCCAACAACCGCGAACGCAAAGTACAATGCCTCCCAGCTCCACAATTACTCTTCATGAACCCGTTGCTTTGGCTGCAAACGTGAATAATATTGATACCTGATAAAAACCAGCAGCTCAAACATTATCAAAATGGTCTGAAACCATCCCGAATCACACCCGAGGCCCCAGGGACCCCATTCAATACAAACAACATGTCCAAATAAATTATCCAAATGTATCCAAAAGCTTAAAACATCATAAATAATATCAAAACCAAGAACCGAAGACCAAGATCATTCTCTAAACTTTCAAACCTTCAAACATCGTCGAACGAGTCTGAATCCTACACTTGGAATTAGACCAAACTTTCCTCACAAGTTCCAAATGACAAAACAATCCTATTTCAACTTCTGAAACAATGAACTTGATATTGCCAAAGTCAACTCCCCATCAAACATATGAAATTTCTAAACCTTTAAATTGCCAACTTTTGCTAAAAAGAGCCAAATCAACCTAGGAACCTCCAAATCCAAATCCAGACATACGACGACGTCCAAAATCACAATACAAACCTATTGGAATCCTCCAAACACGAATCTGAGACCGTTTCCATAAAAGTCAAATGTTGATCAACTCTTTAACTTAAAGATTTCAAATTGAGAATTTCTCATCCAAATCAATCTCAAACCTCTCGAACATCGAAACCAACCATACACGCAAATTCTAATACTTCATATGAAGTTAATCAAGACCCTAAACTACCAAACGAATGTGCAAATGCTCAAAAAGATTGGTCGGGTAGTTACACCATATATGCCATATTCTTCTTATAGTTGTTTATAATCTATATTTATATTTTCTAGCAAACTTCAGAAACATGCGCAAAATTAGTAGAAGAACTATCCTTTATTGTTTTACTCCTACCATTACCACCCCTACTACACGCTTTTTTTGTTGCTCTAAGAATTTTCATTGTGAAAATTAAATTAAAATAACCAAATTAATAATTCTATATAGTAAAATAAATATAATCACCAAAGAACAGAGAGAGAGAGAGAGAGAGAGAGAGAGAGAGAGAGAAAGAGAGAGAGATGAAATGAGTGTACCAGAACACCGGACTAAATTGGAAATTTGAAACCTGCAAATTGCAATAGCACACTTCAAGTCTTCACTTGATAATTTGTAATTTGTATAGTAGCTACCGTAAATAAAATTGAAATAAACTTGTAATAGAAATTAACTGATAGCAAATTAGCAATTTATGAGAGAATGTAAAGACTGCGAGTTTGTTGTGAGAAAAAATAAAGAAGAGGGAAGCTATTTATAATTTTTAAAATGTTAAAATTATAATTTAATAATTATTAAGGGTGGAGGCTATTAGATATCCATTGGCCAACGATCACCCCAGATTTTGACCTTTGGCAACAGTTATATTTTCTTTAAAAATATTAACGTTAACCGGGCCAGGTCAGGCTAGAACCTGTTAAGGAACTGATAGTTCCTCACCGGGCCAACCAGGCTCCGGTGCATCGATAACGAAAAAAGACCAGCCCTATCCAGACCAACCAGTTGTACAACTCATCCCGCCACTTGTTACTGGATCGGGCTGACCTGAGCTATACCGGGTCGAACGGGGAGTTATAAATAGGACGACACAACCCGATTAGCACATTTACATTATAATCACCTCTTATCTCGCCACATGCGCAACCCCCCCATATATATATATATATATATATATATATATATATATATATATCTCGTCGTTTGGCGGTTTGAGTTCTTGAGTAGTTTCACTTCATATATTATGAGTTGCATGTGTAGTCGGATTAGATTTTCGGGAAGGTCAGAGTTGGTTTGGAAGAATAAATCTCAATTCTGAAGCTTTAAGTTGGAAGAGTTGACTAAGGTTTGAATTTTGAGTAAACGATCTCGAATGAGAGTTTTGACAGTTCCGTTAGGTCCGAGTGATTATTTTGGCCTTAGGCATATGACCGGATTTGGATTTGGAGGTCCGTAGGTTGATTTGATGCTTTTTGGCAAAAGCTAAAAGATTGAAGGTTGATAGGTTTGACCGAGTGTTGACTTTGTTGATATCAGATCCAGATTATGGTTTTGAAATTTGGTATAGATCTGTTATGTCATTTGGGGACTTGCATGCAAAATTCGAGGTCATTCCAGGTTGATTTGGTATGATTCCGCATGAGTTTTAGAAGTTGAAAAGTTTATTAGGCTTGAATTGATGAGTGATTCATGGTTTTGATTTTTTTGGTGTGATTTGAGGCCTCGAGTAGGTTTGTGTTATGTTTTGAGACGGGTTTGTATGATTGGACGGGGTCCCGGGGGCCTCGAGTGTGCTTTAGATGTGTTTGGGTTGTGTCGCACTCTTATTTGATGGTTCGACGTCGTTTCATTGGGTATGAAGGGTACTATATTGAGAAAATAACTTTTAATTTTTGATTAGATTAAACCATTATATCTGTATCGTAATTATGGAACCATAGCATCAATAATCGACGAATTGCGAGGTTGTATGAGAGAGTTATGCCAATTTCCGTGTCGGAAAAGATTGCTGGTTTCTGGTGCGAACCTTTATTCTTCGCCAACGCGAGGGATGTTCCACGAACACGAAGAATGATTTCTGGGTTGATCGTTCAATGCGAAAAATTGCTCTTCACGAATGCGACGGTGTCCCGCGAAGGCGAAGAACAAAAATCACCTGGGCAGTGTTTTAAATGGCTAGACTGAGCATTTTATTTTGAGCATATCTTGAGTTCTAGAGCTCTGTCTGAGGTGATTTTCACGGCATTGTTCTCCTCTAAACAAGGGAGTAAGTATATAACCTTTATTATGATGTTTTTCTATAGTTATTTTCGTTGTTTATATTTTTATTCGTGTTTGGATTGTAATAATTGAGATTTTGAGCCCTAAAGTTGCTAGAAATGATAAATCCATGATTTGATGATCAATTCATCAAAAAAATTGGATGATTTTCTAGATATATACTATATAAGTTAAGAGTAATATTTATTTATGATAATTTTCGGAATCCGTGCATGTGGGCCCCATGGTTGACTATGTTGACTTTTCGAGCGGAGTTAGAAATTATTATAAATTATTAAATTACGAGTATTGGAGTATATTTTGATTGGTTTACATGTTCTTTGTTTAGTTTCAGATCATTTGTCATCGGCTTGAGGAGTTAGAGAGGCGTTGGAGCCGGTTATCGGATTTCGGAGCGAGGTAAGTCTCCTGTCTAACCTTGTGAGTAGGAAATTACCCCGTAGCTGTTATATTTGTTATGTGCTACATGTTGTGGGAGATACGCACATATGAGGTGATGAGTGTTTGTGCGTATGCTAGAATTCCTGGTTATGTCCGAGTAGACTTAGACCCACGCCATGCTTTAATGGTACTATTTGAGTTATTCTTGCATGTTTAAATGCTTTAATTTACATTTAGCCTGCGACTAGACTCGCGTAGAGTATCTGACTTGCTATTTTAGATATTTGACGAGCTAACTAATTAGCCGTGGAAATTGCACTTTCCTTTACGGATATTTTCTGCGTTGGGCGTATTCGTCCAATAGTTTTTCTTGAATTTTATAACTCACACGTATATTCGTGAGTGGGCTCAGTGACCCGTCAAAGTTTCATATTCTAATGGGATCAGACTGAACGCCTCAGCAATACTCTTATGGGATCGGGACGTTTGCATCGGCATTATCATATCATATTCTTGTGGGATCGAGTCGTTCACCTCGGCACCATCATGTATCATATTCTTATGGGATCAGAATATTCGCCTCGATAGGATTATGTATCATACTCTTATGGGATCGGGTCGTTCGCCACAATAGTTGTATGATACTCTTGTGGGATCGGGCCGCTCGCCTCAATAGAATCGTGCGAAATACTTGATAAGGAGTCCGAGTACTCATGAGTTTCATGACTTGAGATGTGATCGTTGATCTGGTGTTTACCATTTCGTATTCCATTTGAAGAGGTATCCGATAATTGATGACTTTGTGTTCATTGTTCAGTTGTAGACCGTATTATTTTCCTATATCTGTTCTCACTATTTACTTACTATGTTTCATACTTGTCTACCTTATTATATCTGATTTATTGGACCACTAGTAAGTTTCAATGTCGACCCCTCGTCACTTCCTCTTCAGGGTTAGGCTAGATACTTACTTGGTATGCGTTGATTTACGTACTGACGCTACACTGCTGCACTGAATATTCAGGTATTGAGGCATGTACCTTAGGTAGTCATCTTGGCACATTGGCGCAACTGCTGAGGGGACTATATGGTGAGCTGCATTCTACACTACGATTCGTAGCACACAGAGTCTCCATCTTATTCAGTTATTATATCTTGTCTATTTTATATTCCAGACATATGTTGTAGTAGTGTTGTATTGTTCTAGTAGATACTCATGCTCTTGTGATACCGAATTTTGGGGGTTTCTAGTGGATGTTCATTATTTTATTTCACTTTATTATTATCACTTCACTTTATGATTTATTTATATTCGGAAATTTGATAAAGAAAAGCATAGGTTTCTATGAGTACTAGATTTTATTCTATTTATTTAATGAAATTCCTGATTTTGAAAATTAAAATTGACAGCTAAGTGGAGGTTCACGTGTTGGCTTGCCTAGCAGCATAGTTGGGCGCCATCACGACCTATTGTTAGGAGAACTTCCCTTCTTTATTCCTCGTTGTGCGGTTTGATTTCATTGAATCTTATGTCTTCATGTCCTTCCTACTCATTCTTATATGATGTTGAGCGCTTGTTATCAATTGGGCATCGAGGAGTTGTAGTGGTGCTGCAGATGTGGTGCAAGATGTGTTTCCCTGCATATTCAAGCAGACTATTATCGTCGCCTTGTGGAGGTGTGTTCTGTCATTTCAGCCTAATGTTAGAGTTGCTTATAATTTCGAGGCTATGCACAGTGTATTGTGATGTTCATGTGTTGTTATCGCGCAGTGCTGGTATGAATGGTAGGGCGCTTATTTATGTGGTGCGGTAGTGAATGTCCCAAGAGAAGGATTTCTCGGTTCATGGTTTAGAGATTCAGAATTTAATTCCAGCGGAGGAGAGGCAATCAGACTATGGATATTCAGGCTCTAGTTGATGGAATAACGTGATTGGATATTTTCAAACTTGGTGGAATTCTTATTTGTGATGTGGTGTCATCGTCTTTGTTTGAACACATTTAGGCTTGTCGGTGTGATGGTCTTCATTGATTTGTCTTCGGGGAGGGGTGTTGTGAAATGGTACCTAAGAGGCAGGTATTAGAGATGGCGATGTGTTGCAGCTTCAGGGTCGAATAGGTGTTTCTAGTATTGATGGCTCGAGAAAGATAATATTTATAGAGGCTTAGAGTTGGTGACAATTCATTAGTTTGGATGCTACAGAGATGGATTATGATTTGAGGCAGTATTTTATTAGCAAAGAATGAGGAAGGACATGGAGGGTTATGTCTCGCGGTGGATGAGTGATTAGCAGGTCAAGTACGAGCAGCAGAGATCGAGTAGTTTGCTTAGGAAGTTTGAATGTGACGAGAAGAGTTTGCTTGGAACATAGAAGGATGTGTAAGCTTGATTATCGTTCTAGAATGCAACATGACCTCGAGTTTTGGAACGTATTGTTGGACCTCCAATTGATGCTAATGGGATGAACGGACTTTTGCAGCTGGCGGATGAGTGTGGACCTAGGAGAATCAACATATTTCATAATGGACATGGTTATGGCTATGCCGTTTGAGGATGTCGGTATGAGGTTACACAGGTGGGCTATCTCCTGTGAGAAGGTTAGGGGTTGCATGACTCTTGATGAAGTTCCTATAAAGAGTTATGCCTTCTATTCAATGGGATGCATGTACTGCGATGTGAGCTTGGATCGCTTAAAGAAGATGGTACGACTGTCAGGAGGTCGAGTGTGTGATTGTGGCTGGTAATTCAGAATGTGTTATGATCAGTGCAACAAGAACTTATGAGAAATTTAGCTGAGCAACGGTGCGAGATCATGGTAACTGGGGAGGAGGGGTCATTGTGGGTTCTGGATTTATGTGATTGTGGCTTAAAACTAAGTGGGGGAGCCTACCATCTATGATTGAGTCACGTGGTGATGTGTCTTTGAAGTTTTAGGTTATTGGTACGTTGGTGGATTAGTTATTACTAAGGGAAGAAAACATCAGGGGTAATTTGAGCTGGGGTTTTGATAGATGTGATGTACAAGGGAAAGTATTCATCTGGTTGCTTCATTGGAGTGCTCATGTGCTAACGAAGCACTAGTGGTTTGTTTAAATAATCGGGACTAGACTAAAGTGGGCGACTCTTAATAATGGTTCTAGTGGATTTGGGATTTTAGGTGTGGTGCTTAAGGATTTTCAGGTTCGTTATATGGCTGAGGATTGGGTTTTGCAGTAGAGTGTGAAGGGTACTTAGAACATTTTTATATTATCAACGGGTCTGCGGTGCAGTGTTAGAAAAATAGGAGAAACAGCTTCGGATTCGTAGAAGATCTAATCAACACATGTTTATCAGTTGGAGTTACTATAGACTGCATGAGGAGGGTATGAAATGGCTTATGGGTATTGAAACGATGTGATCTCGTGATTTGGGTCGCTTAAGATGAGTGTTTATTGGGATCAGTTGTGTGATTGAATAGAGGTATTGATTCTGAAGGTAAGTCAAGAAGAAATCGGAAGAAGCTGAGTCAACCTAGTAGTTGTTTGGATCGGCATGGTTAAGAAAATGATCGATTCCTTCGGTGTGATAAGGCAATACAAATGTTTCATGGTTCTACGTGCGGGCTTGACAACCTTCATAATTTGATTTATTTGGAGGCATTTGATTCTGATGGTTTTGATTATGTGTAAATGGGTCCTGGACATATGACGATTTAGAACACGATTTGAGTTCTATGTCTTTTGCGGCTATGGGAAGTTGGTTGTGTGTCACAATGTTTCTTCTAAAATGAGTTAAGTGAAAGGTTCTAGACGATGAAATGTTTATCTACTGGTGGTTCGGGAGTTATGATGAAATTATTGTACTCTTGCATAGTAGCATGGTAGGTGCAGTGAACAGTATGGAATTGGAATTTGAGGATCAAGGTTGCAATCCAGTCTTGACAGGAATGTCACGAGCTTGGAAGAGCTGGGGAGAGATTTCAGATATTCAGAGTATGTTGGCCTTATTTTTGTGTTGCCTGAGAATGGTGTTCTGTGGAAGAGGCATTTTGTATTTATTTATGGATTCTTGATTTGCATTACAGAATGGTGGTAGCCACGGATATGCAAATTTTGCTTCCTGGTGTGGAAGGTCATGGGAGTATCTCACCTGGTATAATTGTGTAAGTGTGATGTGTCCTCCATTTATGTGGTATAGATTGAAATCAGGTATGGAGATTCTAGTACCGTCGTTGATGGGAGAGTTTATGTCTAAGAGTCAATCTATTTCTTTGGTTGTGGACTGTGAAAGTTTGTTCCTGATTTGACGGTTAATCGTATGTGTCATGGATAGGGTCATTGTAGATCTTTGGGAGGTTATAACCCCATTTGGGGAGGATCGGAATCGACTTTGAGGTCCGTGGGTAGGTCTAATGTGAATGTATATTCTATACCAGATCAAATATGCTTATTCAGGATAGTATTTCTTATGGATGGGTCTTTGGGCGTGGTGGATGATATTCCTGCCTTCGTGTATTTCAAGTGATACTCTATGTTATGTGGGTTGTGAGACGACTTGATTATTCACACGTGTTGAGATCCTGTGTAGCTTGTGGTGTTATGTAAGCGAGATGGCTCTTGAGATGTAGGTCGTTTATTGCACCTTAGTCGTGCTTGGCATTTTGTAGCGCATGGCGCTATCTGTCTCCTCAGGGATGTGTTTATGCATTTGGCGTGCTTGTGGTCGATATTCGGGCATTTCGTGGGTATGAGCATTTTGGCTCGATGAGTATTTCCTTATTGATTGTTATGTGTGGATCAGATGGCACGCCACCACGGGTATGATGTTTAGATCGGGATGCACGCTGCAATAGTAAGATGTTGAGTACGGTCCTTATACTTATATTGTGTGTTTTGTATTTCATCCCTGAGATAGGTTCATAGCATTGGTTTGGTTATTTTTGTTCGTTGCGCAGACCGGATATTCTTGTATTGGGTTTCGTTATTCCTTATTGGTCATATTCGAGTCGTGGCTTGTTGGCACATTGACGATATCGTATGAGATTTTAGATGGTGTTTGAGGTGGCTTATTGCCTGAGCAACTTGTATTGGGTGAGACGAGGTTGTTGGACCTGGAATTAGTGCAATCGGATTTATATAATGTATATTAGATGGAAAATGTCACTAATAAGTTCAGAATGAGGCAATGGTTCTCGCCAAGCGTAAAGACTCCATGAGTTATTGATTTGGCAGGTGGTTATGAGTTTCTACATATCTCTTTCATCATTGCAGCATTGCGAGAGTTGTAAAAGGGGCTTATATGCATTATGAGGTATATTACTGGCATCGGGTTCGTGAATTTGTAGCTATTATGGTTGGAGGATGTTATTAGGAGCATATGAATTATGCGGTGCATTGTGTGAATTCAGCATGGGTGCATGATCATGTTTTGGTATATCATGTTGAGATTGATACGACGTGCGTATGATAGAATAAGACCTAGTAGTGAATTCTGGATGTTGGAATTTGGTTCTAAGGCTTGTGGGTTAAGGTAGCAGGATGGATCTTCAGTCTGGGTTGAGCTAATGTGCTCATATGGGGTGTGGTGGCACAGGTAGGTGCACGAGGTGTTAAACCGTGATTTTGGGAAACTCTGGAACTATTTTTGGCACGTTCGAGGAAGAACGCATGTTTAAGTGGGGAAGAATGTAACAGCCCTACCGTTCGTTTTGAGCTCTAACATGTCGTTCGGTGGGTTGAGACCTTGAGTAGCTTCACTTCATGTATTATGACTTGCACGTGTAGTTGGATTAGATTTTCGGGAAGATCAGAGTTGGTTTGAAAGCTTTAAGTTGGAAGAGCTGACCAAGGTTTGACGTTTGAGTTAGCGATCTCGGATCGGAGTTTTGACGATTTTGTTGTCCGGATGATGATTTTGGACTTAGGCGTATGACCAGATTTGGATTTGGAAGTCCGTAGGTTGATTTGATGCTTTTTGGAAAAAGTTAGAAGATTGAAGGTTTAGAAGGTTGATAGGTTTGACCGAGATTTGACTTTGTTGATATCAGATCTGTATTATAGTTGCGGAAATTTGTATAGGTATGGATTGACATTTGGGACTTGCATGCAAAATTTGAGGTCATTCCGGGTTGATTTGGTATGGTTCGGCATGAGTTTCAGAAGTTTAACGGTTCATTAGTTCATTAGGCTTAAATTGATGTGTGATTCATGGTTTTGATATTGTTTGGTGTGATTTGAGGCCTCGAGTAGGTTTGTGTTATGTTTTGGGACTGGTTTGTGTAATTGGAAGGGGTCCCCGGGGCCTCGGGTGTGTTTCAGATATATTTGGGTTGTGTCGCGCTCTTATTTGATGTTTCAGAGTCGTTTCTTTAGGTATAAAGGGTACTATATACCCAAGGCGAGAGAGCTTCCACGAAGACGAAGAGGGATTTCTAGGTTGACCGGTCAATGCGAAAAATTGCTCTTAGCGAACGCGAAAGTGTCCCGCGAAGGCAAAGAACAAAAATCACCTGGGCAGTGTTTTAAATGGCTAGACCGAGCATTTTAGTATTTTGAGCATATCTTGAGTTCTAGAGCTCTCTTTGAGGTGATTTTCAATGTGTTGTTCTCGTCTCAACAAGGGGGTAAATATCTAACCTTAATTTTGATATTTTTCCATGATTATTTCCGTTGTTTATTATTTTTATATGTGCTTGAATTGTAAAAATTGAGATTTTGAGCCCTAAAGTTGAGAAATGGTTAATCCATGATTTGATGGTCAATTCATGGACGAAATTGGATGATATTTTGGATATATACTATATAAGTTAAGGGTAATATTTATTTTAGAGAATTTTCGAAATTCGGGCATGTGCGCCCGGGGATTGACTATGTTGTCTTTTCGAGCGGAGTTGGAAATTGTTATAAATTGTTAAATTATGAGTATTGGAGTATATTTTGATTGGTTACACGTTGTTTGATTAGTTTCGGATCGTTTGACATCGGTTTGAGGAGTTAGAGAGGTGTTGGAGCCAGTTATCGGATTTCAGAGCGAGATAAGTCTCCTGTCTAACCTTGTGAGTGGGAATTTACCCTGTAGGTGTTATATTTGTTATGTGCTACATGTTGTGGGAGCTAGGCACGTCAGGTGACGAGTGTCCGTGCGTATGCTAGAATTCCTGGTTATGTCCGGGTAGACTTAGACTCACAACATACTTTAATTGTACTATTTGAGTTATTCTTGCCTGTTTAAATGCTTTAATGTACATTTTTCCTGAGACTAGACTCGCATAGAGTATCAGAGTTGCTATTTTAGATACTTGACAAGCTAACTGATTAGCCGCAGAAATTGTACTTTCCTTTACAGATTTTTTCTGCATTGGGCGTATTCGTCCAATAGTTTTTCTTCAATTTTATAACTAACATGTATATTCGTGAGTGGGGTTAGTAACCCGTCAAAGTTTCATATTCTAATGGGATCGGGCTGAACGACTCAGTAACACTCTTATAGGATGGGGTCGTTCGCCTTGGTAGTATCATGTATCATATTCTTATGGGATTGGACTCAGTAGGGTTATGTATCACACTATTATGGAATCGGGCCGTTCACCTCGGCAATTCTATGAAACAACTCGTATGGGATCGGGTCGCTCGCCTCGGCATAATCGTGCGAAATACTTGATAAGGAGTCCGCATACTCATGAGTTTCCTGACTTGAGATGTGACCATTTATTTGGTGCTGACCATTACGTATTCCATTTGTGGAGGTATCAGATGATTGAGGACTTTGTGTTAATTGTTCATTTATAGACTGTATTATTTGCCTATACATGTTCTCACTATTTACTTACTATGTTTCATACTTGTGTCCTTATAATATATTATTTATTGGACCACTAGTAAGTGTCAATGTCAACCCCTCGTCACTCCTCTTCGGGGTTAGGCTAGATACTTACTAGGTACGCGTTGATTTACGTAGTCATGCTACACTTTTGCACTGAATGTGCAGGTACTTAAGAATGTACCTAAGGTGGTCATCTTGGCGCATTGGCGCAGCTGTTGAGGGGACTTTATGGTGAGCTAGCTGCATTCTACGCTACGATTCGCAGCACACCGAGTCTCCATCTTATTTAGTTATTATGTCTTGTCTATTTTATATTCCAGACAGATGTTGTAGTAGTGTTGTATTGTTCTAGTAGATGCTCTTGCTCTTGTGATACCGGGTTTTGGGGGTTCCTAGTGGATGTTCATTATTTTATTTCACGTTATTATTATCACTTCAATTTATGATTTATTTATATTCGAAAATTTGTTAAGGAAAAGCATAGGTTTCTATGAGTACTAGATTTTATTCTACTTATTTAATGAAATTCCTAATTTTGAAAATTAAAATGGACAGTTAAGTGGAGGTTCACGTGTTGGCTTGCCTAGTAGCATAGTTGGGCGCCATCACGACCTATTATTGGATTTGGGTCGTGACATTTTGTCTAGTAAATACAATTAGTTTCGGTCGACCATTTAGTATTTTGCCCAAATACAATTGGTATAAATGAATATACACATGCATTTAAAGTGTCACGGCCCAAAATCCTTACCAATGGGGGTCGTGATGGAGCCTAACATCGCTTGCTAAGCAAGCTAACACAAAACAATTAAATACAAAATAAATGCAATAAATGACCAAAAGAAGGATAATAACATAGCATAAAAGAAATTTGAGGATAAACATAATACGTCTAAAACCAATATCTAACGTAAACCATCCCAAGATGTGGAGTCACAAGTACATGAGTGTAACGACTCGACTGGTCATTTTACTTTCTAGATCCTTGTTCCTCGTATGTCCTTTTACTATTTTATGACTTGCGAGGTTAGTTGGTTTGGTTTAAGAAGGGTTCGGGTTGAATTTGGAACACTGAGTTCCATAATAGTGGCCTAAGGTGGCCAAGTTTGACTTGAGTCAACATTTTTAGTAAGCGACCTCGGAACCCGGATTTGAAGGTTCTAATAGGTTTGTATGATGATTTTTGACTTAGGCATATGTTCAGATCGAGCTTCGAGTGGGCCGGGAGTGTTTCAGTGTTTATTGTTAGAAGTTTGCATTTTGAAGGTTCTTGAATTTCCAAGTTTGACTTGAAGTGGATATTGGTGTTATCGATGTCTATTTGAGTTTCCAAGCATTGGAATAGGTCCATATGGCGATTTATGATTTGTGCACAAAATTTAGCTTCATTCTGAGTTGTCTAAGTACTATTCATCGCGTTCGGAGCTAGTTGAAAAAGTTTGAAGTTCATAAGTTGATCAACTTGGTTTTAGGGTGTGATTCTTAGTTTCAATGTTGTTATATGTGTTTGGAGGCTTTGCGAAGGTCTGTATTATATTTATGGACCTGTTGGTGCATTTTGACGGGGTCCCGGGTGGCTCTGGTGTGTTTCGGATCACTCAGAGCTAAGTCCAAAATGACAAAAATACTAGTTCTAGTTTCCTTCTTCAAGAACGCGTAGGTGGTATCGCGTTTGGGGTGAAAGAACTAGGGATGGGTATTTTTGTACTTTGTGTTCGTGAAGAATGGGTCGCGTTCGTGAAGGCCTGGGGCCAGTGGTCTTCGCATTCGCGAAGGACTTACGGCGTTCTCGTTCGCGAATGACATACCGCTTTCGTGTAGAAGGAATGGAATTTGGGGGTCAGCTGGTGATTTCCCTTCAAATTCACGAAGGGAGGGCCGCATTCGCAAAGCACTGGCTGGGCAAGGCTTCACTTATGTGAGGCCCCTATCGCAAATGCGAAGAACATTTTCTGGGCGAGGCATGCTTTTGCCTTCGCGATCGCGTGTCCTCTTTCGTGATCGCATAGAAGGAGTGCCTGGGTAGTGACTTGTTTTAAAATGGGATTTGGCCATTTTCTCTTATTTTCAACTTGCTTGGACGATTTTGGAGCTCTTGGAGGGGGGTTTTTCACCTAGCATTTTGAGGTAAGTTGTCTCTACATAATGTGGATTTAATACATATATTATGGGTAGATTTTAACATGTAAATTGTGGAAATTATAGGATTACGTTGAAAAATCTAGGGTTTAGTAAAAATGGGATTCGACCACAAAATGATAATGGAATTGAGTATAAATTATATAATTGAATTCGTAAGGAAGGGTAACATTTATTTACTAACATTTCCGGAATCCGGGCACGTGGGCTTGGGGGTGGCTTTTAGGAATTTTCCAAATTGGGTTGGGTAATTACATTAATAGTTAAATTATAAACTTTTAAGCGTATATTGATTAGTTTGTACAGACTTTGGCTAGTTTTGAATTGCTCGGCACCGATTTAAGGCAATTAGTGTGGTTGAAGAGTCGAGTAGTGAGCTTGGGAGCGAGGTAGGTCTCTTGCCTAATCTTGTAAGAGGGAATTATCTCCATGGGTGAATTAATTGTTGGGTGCAACTTGTTTTGGGATCTACGTATGCACGACGTGACTGGAATCCGTACGTAGCTATATTCATATTATCTTCGAGTAGACTTAGCTTCACATCATGCCTTAAATGTGTTATTTGTATTTACCCTGTGTATTTCATTTCCTTAATTTATGACTGAGATTGAGGTTAGAATTAAATATTGAATGAGCCTCTTACTTTGGAAAATTTTGGAATAATTGACGAACAATAGATCTGTGTCTTCTCATCTCGCATGTACTTTCGCGAGTGAGGTAGTTTATCTACTCTTATGGGATCGGGTCGTTCGCCTCGGCAGTGAAGTAAATTACTCTTATGGGATCTGGCCATTCACCTCAGCAGTATGGTAACACTATTCTTATGGGATCGGGCCGTTCGTCTCGGCGATACTATGTATCACTATTCTTATAGGATCGGGTCGATCGCCTCGGCAATACTGAGTATCACTTTTCCTATGGGATCGGGTCGTCTCCTCGGCAAACTCGTGCATAACACTTGAGATTTGATTTGATTTGATATCAGCTGAGTTTGTGCCTTCGAGGCTGGTTATGACATTTTAGTGACTTTATATAGATCCATGTTGGAGATTTACTATTAATGTTTTAATAGTTTTGTTGCTACTTGTTATGCGTCCTCCATGTATACCTTATGTATTTTATTACTATTTGACCACCAGTAAGTGTCAAGTCGACCCCTCATTACTACTTCTTCGAGGTTAGACTAGATACGCACTGATCTGCAAGACTCTATTAGGCTTGCCTAACGGCGACGTTAGGTGCCATCGCAACCTATTATAGGTTTTGGGTCGTGATAGCTTAGTATCAGAGCACTAGGTTTCACACGTTATGAGCAGGCCTAATAGAGTCTTGCGGATCAGTGCAGTTGATGTTGTGCTAAGTATCTTTCTCTTATTCTATCACAGATGGTGAGAACGTGCGTAGCAGATGTACCCAGCGGTAGAGGAGCTGCTCCCCATATTGCTAGAGGATGAGGCAGAGGCCGGGGGAGGGCTCCAACTCCTGATAGAGGACGAGGGCTTCCTAGAGTTGTTCTCGTCGTACCACTAGTGGACCTAGAGGAGCAGGACGAGGTGCCTGCAGCTGAGCCGGCCCCGACTGTTTTAATGATTGCACCAAAATTTTAGGAGGTCATGGGTCATATACTACGGTTAATGGATTCTATGGCACAGGCTGGTTTATTTCTAGCGGACCCAGCCACATCTCAGGCGGGAGGGGGAGCACAGACCCCTACTGCTCAAGCTCTAGGGCACGGTGCTGCCATTTATCAAACCCCAGGTGCACTACCTGTGGGAGGGGCTCAGCCAGTTACAGCGGTTATACTAGAGCCCAAACCAACCCCGACCGTTGAGCAGCAGAAGCGGCTGGACAGATGGACCAGGCTTCGTCATCCTGCCTTTTGGGGTGAACAGTCAGAGGACCCATAGGATTCCATTGACTGGTGCAAGGAAGGGTTATATAACGTGGGAATATTGGAGTCAAACGGGGTGGACTTAACCACATTTCAGCTTGAAGGCAAGGCCCGCAAATGCTGGCAGGATTACATCTATAGCAGGCCAATAGGTTCACCTCCCTTGACTTGAGATCAGTTTACGCTTATATTGTTAGAGAAGTACATACCACCTTCAGAGAGCTAGGAGCTTCGGGATCAGTTCGAGCAGCTCCGTCAGGGTCATATGTCTGTAACCGACTACGAGGCGAGATTCACTAACCGATCTCGCCATGCAGCTATTATACTCCCCATGGATATAGAGAGGGTGCAGAGGTTTATTGCAGGTCTTCACCCTGAGATTCAGGTTTCTATGGCCCGTGAGGCAGAGATGGGTACTTCCTTCCAGTAGGCAGTGGATATATCTTGGAGGATCTAGCGTATCCACAAGTGCAGCAGAGAGTTTGCGCGATAGATAAGCAACACTGCATTCTAGTGGATTCAGTGGCGCCCCGCCTAGGGGTAGAGGTCAGTTCATGAGGGGCCAGTCTAGCAGGCTCAGGCATTCAGCACCGCCGCCTGCCCGTAGTGCTCCAGCACGACCCTACTTGAGTGTTATTACATAGAGTACTTACCATCCGCCATCTATTCAGGGTTCATCTGGTGGGTATTGAGGCCATCAGGGTCAGACTTTGGGTCAGCAATTCACCACTCTTAGGGGTTGCTCTGAGTGCGGGGAGTTGGGCCACATGAAAAGGTTTTGTCCCAGACTTCGGGGCAAGGTAGTGCAGCAGGATCATCAGCTCATGATTATCGCACCAACTACCATACCACCCGCCTGCCAGCCCAGAGGCGGAGGGCAGGTGGGTAGGGCTTGCCATAGAGGTGGAGGCTAGTCAAGTGACACTACGGCTAGATTCTATGCTTTTACAGCCTGGCCAAAGGCATTCGCCTCCGATGTAGTGATCATAGGTACTATTTCTGTTTGCCGTAGGGATGCTTCGGTACTATTTGATCTAGGGTCTACTTATTCCTATGTCTCTCCTCTATTTGCTCCTTATCTGGATGTATCTCTTGAGTCCTTGGGTGTTCCTATATATGTATCCACGTCAGTGGGCGATTCTGTTGTTGTGGATCTAGTCTACCAATCCTGTGTCATGAATTTCTGTGGTTATGAGACCAGAGCGGATCTTCTATTGCTCGATATGGTTGATTTTGAGGTTATCCTATCATGGAGTGGTTGTCTTCGTACTATTCCATTCTTGATCGCCATGCATAGACTATTACCTTGGCGATGCCTGAGTTGCCCGAATTAGAGTGGAAGGGTTCGTAGGTTGATACTTCTAGTCGGGTTATTTCTTTCTTGAAGGCTTGACATATGGTCGATAAGGGTTGTTTGGCCTATTTGGTCTTTGTTTGGGATACTACTGCCGAGACTCCGGCAATAGATTCAATGCTAGTGGTACAAGAGTTTTTTGATGTATTTCCTATTGATCTACCAGGTATGCCACCGAATCGGTATATCGATTTCGGTATTGATTTGGTGCTAGGCACCTAACCTATCTCCACTTCGACTTACCGCATGGCTCCAAAGGAGCTGAGAGAGTTAAAGGAGCAGCTTCAAGAGTTACTTGAGAAGGGATTCATCAGGCCAAGTGTGTCGCCGTTGGGAGCACGGTGTTATTTTTGAAGAAGCAGGATGGGAGTATGCAGATGTGCATTGATTATCGCCAGTTAAACAAATTCACCATCAAGAATAAGTACACATTGCCACGCATTAATGATTTGCTCGATTAGCTACAGGGTGCTAGTGATGTCCTTCAGCTTGACTAACTCCGTGGTGGTGTGTCACGACCTAAAACCAACCCGTCGTGGAGGCTCCTATCATGGTACTAGGGAAGCCGACTATTAAAACATTTCCAACACTCTAAAGCTTTGAAAGATACGGAAGCAGTTAAATTTAAGGAAAACCTTTTTAAAGAAATAGAGTAAGAAATCATAATTAAATTTAAAATCGCTCCCAAAATCGGGGTGTCACCGAGTACATGAGCATCTACATAAAGATATAGTCTGGTACACCGTCTAGAAACAAAAACAAAAATATAAAAGGAAAGATAAGGGAGGATAGTCAAGGTCTGTGAATGCCAAACAGCTACCTTGATGATCTTCGAAGGTCCTGACTCCTCAACTCAGCAGCCGTCGTGACCGGAAGCACCTGGATCTGCACACGAGGTGCAGGGTATAGCGTGAGTACAACCAACTCAATAAGCAACAAATCTAACCTTTGGACTAAAAGGTCAAACTCAACAGGTACAGTTCAATATAGAAATAATAGTACAGAAATGTTGGCATGCTTTCAAGTTCAACAGTTAAACTCAATTCAAGTAAAAAGATCAATTCTGAATGATATGAGGAGTTTGACCGCTCTACATCTACATGCCAATTCACATGCTGAATGTGATGCCCCACGCTAAAAGCCTCGTGTACTCACACTCTCAGAATACTCAATCACTCTTTACTGTATATGGCCAATCCAGCCCTGGCAAGATCCAACTCATATATATACATCAACTGACAATCAGTCACTTAGTACATTATAAGGCCAACCTAGCCTAGGGGAAGGTCCATTCCCAAATATAAATAATTTGGACAAGATCCATTTCCAAGGAAGATCCATCCCTCAATATAATCAACTGCGCTCACTAGGGGTGTGTACAGACTCCGAAGGGGTTCCTTCATCCCAAGCGCTATAATAAGCCAGATCCAGGCATAAATTAGTAAACATGCTATAGCGTGCAGCCCGATCCCAAAACTGTCACTCGCAATTAGGCCCTCGGCCTCACTCAGTCATCAATCTCTCCAGTCTCTCTCTCTCGGGCTCACAATGTCGTGAAACTAGCCCAAAAATGATAATATGATGTAACAATAAATTGTAACGGAGACTAAGATATGATATGCGATGAATAAATATGACTGAGTACGAAATTGCAATGTAGTCAATGAGTCAACAACAAGGAAACGACCACTATGGGTCCCAACAGTACCAGCAATAGCCTAAACATGATCTCTAGCAAGATTGGCAGCTGAATTAGTTTATCACATGATGAAAACAGAGGTATCAACAAGATAAATCCACTATACAATTCCATGGAATCGACCAGGCCACAGTTCTTATGGTGCACGCCCACACACCCATCACTTGGCATGTGTGTCTCCTCAACACCAACCATATAACACATAATTCGTGGTTTCGAACCCTCAGGGCCAAGTTTAGGAGTGTTACTTACCTCAATCCGGGCAAATCTATACTCCAACACACCTTTGTCTCTCGAAACAGCCTCTGAATGCCTCGAATATAGCCACAAACAATGCGATACAATCAACACGGGCTAAAGGAATAAATTCCATAAGAAAATACTAAACTCTTAATCAAAAGTCAAAAGTCGACTCAAAAGCCGACCCCTGGGCTCATGCCTCGAAACGCGATAAAAGTCACAAAACCCGAAAGCCCATTCAACCACGAGTCCAACCATACCAAAATTTGCCAAAATCTGATACCAAATCGCAACCCAAATCCCCAAATCAAACTCTCCAAATCCCTAGCCTCAAACTCCCAAATTCCACCTAAAATGCACACAAACTAGGTGGGAAAATCAATGGGGAAACACAATTATTGAATAAATTAGACCACAAGTGACTTACCTCAAGAAATCCACAGAAAATCCTCTCAAGAATCGCCAAATCCCGAGCTTGAAATGTTAAAAATGGTGAAAATCTCGGAACCCTCATTTTAAATAATCTACCCAGCATTCTCGCTTCTGCGGCCAATTTAGCCGCTTTTGCGGTCCATCATCCACATCTGCGGAAGCCACTAAGCCGATCAACCGCTTCTGCAGTCGAAATCCCCGCTTCTGCGAGCGCGCATCTGCGCAAACAATCTGCTTCGGTGGAAATCACTTAAATCCCTAGGGCTTGCATCTGCGTTCCAGGTTCCGCACCTGCGGAGGCGCTTCTGCGGAAACAGTCCTCTCCCCTCAACTCTGCATCTGCGGAGCCTTACTCGCACCTGCGGGCTCACAGATGCAGTTACCCCTCGCACCTGTGCCCTGCCCCAGGCTAGCCCTGTTCTGCACCTAGGCAAATCCAGCCGCATATATGGCATTGCACCTGCGGCCTATCCCCCGCAGGTGCGATCACACCAGAAAACTCCTAGCTTCAGCAATGTACTAAGTACCATTTTCGATCCGTTAACCATCCGAGATCAACCCGAGGCCTCCGAGACCTCAACCAATTATACCAACAAGTTCTAAAACACAATACGAACTTAGCCGAGCCCCCAAATCACCACAAACAACATCAAAAATACGAATCGCACCCCAATTCAAGCCTATTGAAACTAAGAAAATTTCAACTTCTACAAATGATGCCAAAACCCATCAAATCACTTCCGATTGACCCCAAATTTTCCACACAAGTCACAAATCACACCACAGACCAATGCCAACCCCCGGAATTCCAATCCGAGCCTGGTAACCTCAAAGTCTACTATCAGTCAAATTTCCAAATTTCCAACATTCGACATTTCAAGCCTAATTCAACTATAGACCTCCAAATCACAATCCAGACATGCTCCTAAGTCCAAAATCACCCAACGAAGCTAACGGAACCATAAAAACTCCATTCTGGAGTCATCTACACATAAGTCCACATCCAGTCAATCTTTTCAACTTAAGTTTTCATCCATGAGACTAAGTGTCTCAGTTCATTTCGAAACCTCACCGGACCCGAACCAACTACCCCGGTATGTCACATAGCAGTTATAAAGTATAAAATGAGCACTCAAAATGACTGGCTGGGACGTTACATGGCGTTCAGGCCAAATCTTGACTCATCTGTCATTGTCTTCATTGATGATATATTGATCTACTCATGTAGTATGGAGGAGCACGAGCAACATTTCAGGTTAGTGCTTTGGACCTTGCGGGAACATAAGCTATATGCTAAGTTCTCCAAGTGCGAGTTCTGGTTAGATTCTATGGCGTTCTTGGGACATGTTGTATCAGGTGAGGGCATTAAGGTACATCCCAGGAAGATCAAGGTAGTTAAAGTTTTCCTCGCCCTACCACAGCGACCGAGATCAGGAGTTTCTTAGGGTTAGAAGGTTATTATCATCGGTTATTGGAGGGATTCTCGTCTATTGCACCACCTTTGACTAAATTGACCCAGAAGGAAGCTTCATTCAAATGGTCTGATGACTTCAAGGTGATATTCAAGAAGCTCAAGACCGCGTTGACTAAAACACCGGTGTTAGTGTTGCCCACTGGTTTAGGGATATATACTGTGTATTGTGTTGCTTCACGCGTTGGCTTGGGTTGTGTACGTGAGCTGAAGCTCCACGAGAAGAATTACCATGTTCATGATTTGGAGTTGGCCGTGATAGTTCATGCTCTCATATTTGGAGGCATTACCTTTATGGGGTGTCGTATGAGGTTTACACTGATCACCATAGCTTGCAGCATTTGTTTAAGTAGATGGATCTTAAGTTGAGGCAGCGCAGGTGGCTTGAGTTACTAAAGGATTATGATATTATAATCCTTTATCATCCTGTTGATACCCAATTTTGCCCTCATATTTTTGCAAATAAGTGTATATGCTTTGAAAACATTAACTTGCATCATTATTTAATTTACAAGATTTATGCAAACATCTTCTATAATATTCCATAATTTTTAGAGCTTTTAAATTGATTTTTTGTATTTAAATTGCATGAATAATTATTAATTATCCCTTCAAATTATTTTGTGATGACTCAGTTACCTAAATCCTTATTTTTCATCTATAATATTTGCTTCAAGTATTTTACTCTATTGTTTTATAATTAAATTAGTATTTTCAGGCTATTTGCACAATCTCAAAATAATAGCCTATATTTTACAATTGTATTGCATTTGTCAT
Organism: Nicotiana tabacum; assembly: GCF_000715075.1. Lineage (NCBI taxonomy): Eukaryota > Viridiplantae > Streptophyta > Magnoliopsida > Solanales > Solanaceae > Nicotiana > Nicotiana tabacum. Next base: position 71,573,782 of record NC_134092.1, read on the forward strand.
TTTATTCAGGGTAAAAATAATATCTTCCATTTTTATAATCTTATACTATTGTTTTAAGGTATTAATTTGGATAAATAGCATTTTTATAATTTATTTAACTATTTTTATTAAAATATTTTTTCCCTTAATTTCTTATTTAAAGGCTTGCCCAAATTATGAGCCAATATTTGGACCAAACAAACCCCAAATCTCTAGCCCAACCCCCCAAAGCCCAATACAAACGTCCCCTGTAATTAACCCGGTCGATACCCGTTCCAAACGACCCGCCCCGCTTATCCCTTAATCTCGACCGTTGATCTTTCAAGATCAACGGTCTACAATCACCCCACCCTTTTAATTACCCTAGACCTGAAACCCTAACCCGCCTCCCCTAAACGCTCTTAACCTCCCCTTATCTCTTATGAAGAACCCTAGCTGCCTCCCCTTAATTCCCTCTCCTAATCCCACTGATAATGGGATTCAACCATTATTTTCTTACCATGTTTGAAGCCCTTTGGTACTGGTCGTCTGTTTCTGGTGTTACTTAGGTGCTTGCCTAAGTTTGGCAAGTAAGACCTTTTGATATGGAACCAAAGTGGTTTGAACCTTTGATTCTGATCATTATTCTGTCTATATACATTCATGGCAAGGCGATATGAAGCCGATTCACCAAAACCTTTGGTCGATTCCTTGATTTCTGTCGAATTAGGGTTTGGAATTTTATACTTTTCCTTTAACCTGTTCCATTACTGAGAGTATACGGTACTTTCTTTCCATATTTATGTTTGATTGATTGTTTTCCTTGTTTATTTGCTTGATTCCTACTACTATATAAACCCCTCCTATTTCCCCTTTGAGACAGAATTTAATCACCCGGATTCACTAAAAATCGAACCGATTACTCTATTGTTCTCTTATTCTACACTCTGATTCTTGGCTTGCTGAAAGCCAAGGCCACCAAGATTCTATTTTCAACTTTTCTTGGTGCGAGCATTGCCCGGGGTTCATTTGAAACCCTTGGGAACTCAGACGCACTAAGAATCTGGGTTCTTGCTCTTTGTTGACATTCAGAGCAGTGTGGAATTTGTTCTTTATTGTTGTTTATTTATTCAACTGATAACTGGTAAGTCTCTTGGCTTTACAGTTTCATTCTTCTGTATTTATGTCTTTCATATTCATGCCTCTGAATTTAATGACCTAAATGTGCTCTTAGACCATCTCTATGTGTAACTTTACTAGCATTGCACTCGTATTCTGATTTGAACCTCTTTAGCATTTGGCCTTTTACTTAAAATCTCCAGTTTTTGAGATATGTTATTTGAATATGCTTCACCTGAATAATTTAGACACTTTTAAGTTCATTTAACCTAATGTATTGGTACTTGAATGTCTACATTACTGTTTGACATGATTTTGTTTTCCTACTCTACTTTAAATTCTTGCATTGACTGCCTCACATCTGTAATGAGTTATAATCTGTGACTTGCTCCCCTGCTATTTTTTCACTCAGCATGTCTTTGGCTTACTTAATTCCATACCCCTTTAGTGATTATTTGAAACTTTAGAGTGGCTATCTTAATCTGTGTTTCCTTACAATATTTGAGACTGTTTATCTTAGTGAAAAATTGGCATTTCTGCTTTCTGGTGTTGTGGAGGATATTCAGCATGATTTGGACCTTTAGGCTTTAACCCTTTAAGTTAGAGCCTTACCTAGACCTGTTTGGTATTATGCACCTTTGTATGTTAACCTTGTGATCTCAGGAAATTTGCTTCCCCTCTAACTCTCAATGTGCTTTCTACCAATGTGTTATCTCTTGCTAAGTGTTGAACCTGTAATAGCCATCTGCCTCTAAGTCTTGTTGACCTTCTTAACTAGCACGTTCTGTGTTTTAGACAACTTTGCTATGTCTGCTTTCTAAAATACAAGTGCATCTCTTAAAATTCTGTCCCTTAACCATTGTTCTCTCACTTTCATTTATTGCCTACACTATTCTGAATCTATCACTCTTGGCCAGCTGAAAGCCAAGGCCACTAAGACTTTCTCTATTGACCTCCATAGTGTGAGCACTGCTCGGGGTCCATTTGAGACCCTTGTGAATTCTGACACATTAGGACTTGGCGTTCTTTGGCCACCCTCTTTACTACTGAGACCTTAGTTGTCTCTAACACTCAGTTCTTTCCTCATTCAATCTGCTGAATATGCAAATTGGGTTGTTTAAGTGGTTTTTGTGTGATTCAATGTTTGGGTCATATGATCAATTTGTGGCTGTTTGGTTTGGTTTGAGTTCCTCTATGGCTTCTGGGCTGTGCTGATGAATATAGCCCCCTGTTGGGATCTGGGCATGCTATTTGTGAAGAAAGCATTTGTTGAAGGCCCAGGCAACACTTGGTATCTCCTTTTGGGCCTGCTATAGTCCTACTGCTATTGCTTGTATAATATGTTGTAATTACATTCATCATTGGGTCTGTAATAATTTTGTAATAAACAATTGGGGGTGTTAGTGAAATTGAGGAAATGGGTATACTCTAATGTTTTGCATGAAATGGTAGAAAACATGCCTATAGGGTTTGTATGGTCTATTTGTTGTCCAACCTGCTATATATATGCCATTCAATTTCCATGTGCACTGGTAGAAATCATGCCATTAAGAAAGTCACACACTCACACAACTTGCCTACTATCAAAGCATAAGTACTTTATTTATTCCTATGTCTACTGCTAGACGGCATGCCTATAGGAAATAAAAATGTCGATGACCATTCTTTCAATTTGCATCACTTCAGCCTATTCATTAGATACCATGCCTATAGGATTATACTAGCTTATGTTCTACTGATCTTCATCTAGAAATCCTGCCTATAGGACTTTAATTGGTTGATTTGCTATTGTTATCATACTGCTCACCTAGAAAATATGCCTATAGGGGCTAAGTATAAAAAATATTAGCTGCAATCGTTAATCGTTGGAAATCCTGCCCCTATAGTATTACTACTCGCTTTAAAGTGTTAATGCTGAACTTTCCAAACATTGTTTCATTACTTATCCATGCCACTATTAGAAAACATGCCCATAGGATCAAACTGAGTAATTCTGAGTATTTCCAATGGTTATCAGTGCCAACCACTATGTAAATCACCTAGAGATCATGTCTATAGGTTTAATCACTTATCACCTGTAATTACAATACTAAATACCCCTAAACTGTATAGTTTTTTGGAAATCATATCTATAAGTTTAAAGTGGCACCTTGCATCTAAAACTGCCTGCACGTTTGAATCCAGGGTCACATAGAAACCATGTCTATAGGGCTTAATGGCTTTAATTCGCCTCAGTTTCGAAACTGTCTAACGCCTAATGTGAGAACCTGCTTTGCATGCATTTGTTGTCTAAGTGTGGAGGCTAACTTGAGCCCTTAACTGTCCTTACATAAAGTCCAATTTATTTTGTATGTCGCCTAGTTTTATCATTTTGAGCAGCCTAAGTAAAGTCTAGAACCACCCAAATAGAGGTCCAATACCTCCTGGACCATAGGTATGGGACGGATAGTGCACACGTAGGGTATGGCTTAGAATTGAATTAGAGAACTCTTAGGGAAACAACTTTAACATAGTAATTGGGTAGCAGGAGATGATAGTCTGTGCCCGCTGGATAATATGAGTAACACTCTATCTCAAGGGAGTTACGAAATATTATTTATGTTGAACGGGGTAATCCTTTAGGCTAAAAAACTTAGGACCCCCCCCCCCTTTCTTTTCTTTTCTATTAGAATGAAGAAATAATTGTACCTCCCTATTCAAGATCTCTCTATAATAAAATTCTTAGATTTTGTACTCTCTTTGCTTACTTGATCACATAGACTAATCCATATAATTTAAGTTCGGTCGGGACCCACAGTTGTGGACCTCGAGGAGTGCCTAACACCTTCTTTTTGAGGCAACTTGAGCCCTTACCAGCTCTTTAGTGGCGTTGACTAGTTAAAATAGAGTTATTCGCAAATAGGTACCGTAACACACCTTAAAAATCGTTAGGTGGCGACTCTCCTCTTTTAATACCTCCTTTAAAAGAGTTGTCACATGCCGAAACCCAATTTTGCGAGAAGAAAAAGGGGCGCGACAGCATGTGTTATTTTCTCTGCATAAAGCATGCTCCACATCATACTCCACTCGTTCCAATTATCAATATAGCGGTGCTTGATGAGTGTCTGCTCTCTTCCAAAATTACCCTTTTAAATCGGAAAGGCTTATTTGCGGAAGACTAGTCGATCAGCGGTGGAGTCGACGGTCTCGTTCCTTTCCCTCTCAAGTTGTCCACTAGGGAGTACCAGTCTAGGCCATTCTAGAAACCTCACTCCAATATTAAATGTACATGCATCATGTTAAACCTAGTACGGGTTAGAACGTTGCTAATGTGATAGCCCGCTAAGATAAGCCTTGTCCAAAATCCGACAGGATTTCCACAATCCTAATGGACACCATCATGCTATGTGTATTACTTGGAGAAAATAGGCCAATATGTTTATCATTAGTGTGTAAATAGTCAAATCTGGAGGGGGAAAGGGCTAACTCTATTTGTTTGCAGAAAATGAAGCACGAAATCCCCAGGTTCGGCATGGTCCAAAACATTCCACCTTTGCTGCTTGATTGGTGGAAGAACCTTTCACCTAGTGACAAGAATCATGTGAAAAGGGTCCTTGGTAATTTACCTTCCTTATTGGACATTCGGCCAAATAGGGCATTGATTGAGGCCGCCACTATGTTTTGGGATAAGAAAAGAGCTGTCTTCCGCTTGCGTAACATAGAAACGACTCCTCTCTTAGAGGAAATAGGAGGTTTTGCTAAGCTCCCGTGGGATAGTCCAGGGTTATTAGTGCCAGAGAATCGCACCCCTCGCGGTTTTCTGGAAATGCTGGGTTTCAAGAAAATTGATGAGTTGCTTTGTTTGAAGAAGTCATACATCCCATTTGAATTCCTTTACGAACATTATGGGAATAGCAAGTCATATCGCCTTCATCATGATGAACTTGCCATCACTTCCTTAGGTTGGACACACCGCCGAGTTTTTGCGTTCATTGTCTGTTTCTTAGGATTGCTGATATTTCTGATGAAAGGGGGAAGGATCCACCCTCGCTTAGCCATTGTTGCTAGGAATCTAACAGAAGGAATCAAGGGACAAACTTACACTATCATCCCCATGATCTTGGCCGAAATGTATCGCACTTTAGATCGATGCAAGCGGGGGTATGGACACTGCTATAATCTGTTGTTGTAGGTTTGGTTATTAGAACATTTCCAGAGAGGTGAATATTGCCAAGAGCTTCTACGATGACCATTGAATGACTACATAACTTACCATCATCCAAAGAGAATGGCATTTATCCCAGATAGGTTTGCGCAACCTGGAAGTGCTGTGAGCTGGGTGCGTTTCTTCAGCAATTTGACTGACGAAAAGGTACATTGGATATTTGAATGGTTCCCTAGCAGTGAGTTCATCATCAGATCAAGATAAACTGCTCATCTAGTATTGATCGGGTTAAGATGGATCTATTATGCTCCTATAAGGATAATGAGGCAAGCGGGAAGAAAACAGTTTATACCTCGGGTTTCCAACATGGTCCAATACAAATTAGATTTTTAAAGGGAACATCATTCCGTTCAAGTTCGAGGCACAGCATATGTGGAATCAAAAGGTCATTGTGGAGAAAGATACCATCGAGCCAGACAGGTATCATGCCGGCCATGTGTACTTCTACCCATCATGGTTGGTAGATAATATAGTAGGGGATGTCAAGCCAGGAATTAATCTAAAAAATAGGGTTATAGATGACGCTGCTGAAGCACAAGTCAAGTATAGGATGCTGCACAAGAGGGTTTTCGAGTCTGAAGCTAGGCATTTGGAACAACACAAAGTGGATATGGAAGCAATCAACGAATGGAGGGAAACTGCCACTAAATCAATAGAAAGAATAGAATATTTGGAGCAAGGGTTGATGGAGCTTGAGGGAAAGATGAGAAAGAGGCTTTCAGATTGTCAGAACACGGATGGCAATGAAGGGGGCATCTAGGAAAGGCTTACATATTGTTGGATATGCGCGACCCGGGGAATCTGATTGATGGAGTCAAGAGAGCCAAGCACGGGGAAGGTCCTTCTGGGACCAAGTAGATTAGGAAATAATGTTCTTTACTGCTTTTTAGCTTAGTTTTAGATTTTGAATGTAATAAGGCAAATGACATTAGAAACCTTATTATTATTGTCGTTTTAGTAAGGATTTGATTTATTTTCGCATTAATGAAATGACACAATTATTGGCATCAATTTTCTCCAAGTCTATGTGTCGCTTAGGCCTACCTCGTGCACAACGAGGTCCCCCAAATTAGGATGCGATTCTATTACACGATTTTGCAGAGCATGTTCAATATTGCAAGCATTCTTTCAATTTCCCTTACTAACTTGGTTACCTTTTGTTTTTCTTTCTTTTGATTATTCCCCTTCTCCAAGGTTGGTTCATGCATACTGGCATCATCTGCATATCATACTAGATCCAGATGTCCTCCCCCTCCTCCTCCACCAAGTGATCCTAAAGGCAAAGGGAAAGGGAAAGGAAAAATGGACGATTTAAGCGGTATCAGAAAGGACAATGCAGATAACGTTGAAACTTCGGACGGTCGGAGTACTCCAGCACAGAATGAATTGGTCCTACGTCTGGAACAGAAAATATTGGAGCTACAAGGGGAACTTGAGCAGGTCCGAAACTCGGCAAACCTTTCACTCACCCTAAATGTCCCTGACATCAACAAACAAAACACAAATGCCCAAAACCCGACACCTCCCCAAAACACGCAGAATCAAAACCCACCACTGAATCCTCCCGCACCACATCAATACGCCACACCTCCTCAAAACCACAACCCATCCTCAACAACACCATCACCATCCAACTCAATACCCACAAACAACCACATACCACACCCCTCAGAATACACCACAGCCTACTCCTGATTTACAAAACTCAACCAATGACCACCATTATGCCCAGATTCCTAGAGTCCACCAAAGCAATCCCATATATGTGAAAACTTTACCCCACACCCCACAACAGACCCTATATATACCCGAATCCGCCGAGAAGGACCTGCTCATCAAGAACATGGCAGAAGAACTCAAGAAGCTTACTGGCAGAGTTCAAAGTGTCGAAGGTGAAAAAGGCATTGAGGGTTTGAATTATGAGGATTTATTTATTCAGCCAGATGTAGAACTACCAGAGGGTTACAAACCTCCTAAATTCAAAATGTTCGACGGAACTGGTGATCCGAGGGTACATTTGAGAATGCATTGTGACAAACTTGTAGGGGTTGGCAAGGATGAAAGAATCCGTATGAAGTTGTTCATGAGGAGCCTCACCGGAGATGCCTTGTCTTGGTACATCAGTCAGAACCCAAAGAAGTGGGTTAATTGGGTGAGCATGGTGTCAGATTTCATGGATCGATTTATGTTTAACACAGAAAATGCACTAGACATTTTCTACATTCAGAATCTCAAGAAGAAACCCACAGAAACTTTCCGCGAGTATGCTACTAGGTGGAGGTCTGAAGCCGAAAAAGTAAGGTTGGCACTTGAAGAAAAACAGATGAATAAGTTCTTCGTCAGAGCTTAGGACCCGCAATACTATGAAAGATTGATGGTTATTGAAAAACATAAATTCTCTGACATCATCGAGCTGGGAGAAAGAATAGAAGAAGGGATCAAAAGCGGAATGGTGACAAACTTTGAAGCACTGTAGGCCATAAATAAAGCTTTGTAGTTAGGAGGTATCTCTAAGAAGAAAGAAGTGGGTGCAGTAATGGTAGACCAAGGTTCGAACTCTCCTCTCACATACCAAACACCTCCATCCACATATCAGCCTTCACCTCCCAGATACCAACAACCTGCCGCCACTTACCATACCTATAACACCCAACTAGCATACTACCACTCACCACCAGGCTGCCAAAATTACCAAAAATCAAGACCAAATTTCGACAGCAGACCGCCCACACAATACACTCCAATTGCTGAACTTATAGACCAACTATACGAGACGCTAAAGGCTGCCGGTTATGTCACTCCCATTCCTGCTGTGGAAAACTCATCCCAGTAGATTAACACAAATAAGACATGTGCCTATCACTCAGGCATGAAGGGTCATACTATTGATGAGTGTAGTACTTTGAAGGATAAGATTCAGACATTAATTGACACCAAAGTCATATAGGCAAAGGAGGCTGCACCTAATGTCCGTAACAATCCTCTCCCGGATCATAGGGGTAAAGGGGTAAACGTGATAGAGACCGATGATGAATGGGACTCGGAAGGGTCAATTGGACTCATTCGAGAAGGGGATAATCCTAAAACATCTCCAGTCACTCTCACACCTATCGTGGTACAAACTTAGGCACCAATTGAAGTTGAGCTAGCTACACCAACTCCGTTTGAGGTTAAAGTAACAACGCCCTTCACCGTGATGGTAGCACCTACATCATCTTATAAGTCTAATGCTATACCATGGGATTATGTTGCGGAAGCAAGAAGGAAAGGAAAAGCAAAAATGGAAGAAACAGGTGCAGCGCAAGGCATGACCAGAACCGGTAGGGTCTATACACCCGAGAATTTGGGAGGAATGAGCAAAGAAGCTGTACCTAAATCGCCTGTCATTGAGACTGGCCCGGATGACCTTTGGAGAAAGGTGCAAGCAAGAGAATATTTTGTGGTTGATCATCTGAACAAAACCCCTGCTCTAATATCCATTTTATCACTACTGCAAAACTCTGAGGCACATAGGATGCCCTGATGAAAGTGTTGAATGAAACCTATGTACCCAACAACATCATCAATAGAGAAATGGCCAACATGGTAGGGCAAGTGTTGGAAAGCCATAAGATCACTTTTCATGGAGACGAGCTGCCACCAGAAGGACTAAGTCACAACAGGGCACTGCATATCACAGTACAGTTTGAGGACAAATTCATTGCCAGAGTCCTGATAGATAGGGGTTCGAGTCTCAACATATGTCCAATAACTACTCTGAAAAGATTGGGTAAAGGCTTGCACGAGATACAAGCAGGAAGTATGAATGTGAAAGAATTTGATGGGTCTCAAAGGGCCACAATTAGAGAGACCAACCTCAGCCTACAGATGGGCCCAACTTGGTTTGATGTCGAATTTCAAGTGTTAGACATCTCTGCTAACTACAACTTATTATTGGGATGACCTTGAATACATGTCGCTGGGGCCGTAGCTTTTACTCTACATCATGTCGTGAAGTTTGAGTGGAACCATCAGGAAGTGATTATCCATGGAGACGGAAGTAATCCCATTTATACAAATCAGACTGTTCCGGTCGTCGAGAATAGAAGGAAGTTGGGTGGAGAAACATACCATCACATCGAGCGCGTCAACGCAATTGAGAAAGACAAATGGTAGATATGTAAGATAGAAAGCATACTATCATGGACAGGGTATGAACCCGTCAAGGGTCTCGGCAAGAATCTCCAGGGGATCACCAAACTGGTACAGCTAAAGCGTCATGGCACAAATTTTGGGCTCGGGTATGAATACACCTGGCAAGAGTGTTAGAATTGGTCACCACCATGGCGTGGTCCTTATTACCCTCTAGAACAACCAATACCATATTTGCTACAGTCATTTCATCAAGCTGACATGATGTGGGGGTCCGAAGAAGATGAAGTTTTAGCTGGCATAAGGAATTTGTTTCTGGATGATGAAGACATGGATTGCAATGCGATAGTTGAGGAGGAGGAGGAGGAGGAAGACCTTATTATTCAGACCTTGGAGAAGGGAGCTATTCTCAAGAACTGGACTGCTGCACCATCAAGGGCCCGTCGAGTTCCGAGGCAGCCTCGCAATTAGCATCATTTATTTTTGAAAGCAATTTTATGAGCATCTAAGACATTTTCAGTATTTTGTTTTAAGCATATTTTGTTTTGAAATAATTGCTCGAGTCATCAAGCCGTACTTGTTTGACGTTTTCAAGATTTATCTAATGCATTGTCATTTTTAGTATTTATTATTATTCTTTACATTTTTTTCTACAGTATTATTATTACCTATCCCGATAAACCTGCGATTGTGACATGTAATGAGACAATGCAACGTAAGGATAGTGATTCAGAGGATCTAGAAGAGGATGTAATACCTGAGGAAATTGTCGGAGAAGTGGAAAATATTGAAAACAAGCCTAAGTCCAATTTGGATGAGACTGAAACATTTAATTTGGGAGACTCCGAAACAGTCAAGGAAATGCGTGTAAGTATTCACCTATCAGCATCAGAGAAGAAAGAGTACATCCTATTCCTGAGGGAGTATGAAGACATCTTTGCATGGTCTTACGATGATATGACTTGTCTGAGCACATCCATAGTGGCTCACAAGTTACCCACTGATCCCATGTGTCCACCAGTGAAACAAAAGCTTGAAAAATTCAAGCCAGATATGAGTTTGTAAATAAAAGAGGAAGTCACCAAGCAAATCAAAGCGAAGGTTCTCAAAGTGGTTGAATATCCGACCTGGTTGTCCAACATTGTGCCGGTTCCAAAGAAAGATAGGAAGGTTAGAGTATGTGTCGACTATCGGGATTTAAATAGAGCAAGTCCCAAAGATGATTTCCCTTTGCCCAATATACACATACTGATTGATAACTATGACAAGCATGAACTTCAATCCCTTGTGGATTGCTGATCTGGATGGATGAAGAGGATGCCGAAAAGAAAGCCTTTATTACACCATGGGGAGTATATTGTTACAAAATGATGTTGTTTGGCCTAAAGAATGCTGGAGCCACTTATATAAGGGCCATGACAACCATTTTCCACGACATGATACACAAAAAGATAGAGGTGTACGTGGATGACGTCATCATCAAATCTAAAAAGGGTACAGATCACATAGTGGATTTGAGGAAAGTTTTTAATCGACTTCGAAGGGACAACTTGAAACTGAACCCTGCAAAATGTGCCTTCGGAGTCCCTACTGGAAAACTGCTAGGGTTCATCGTCAGCCGCCGAGGAATTAAGCTAGACCCGTCAAAGGTCAAGGCTATCCAAGATTTGCCACCTCCAAAGAACAAGAAAGATGTGATGTGTTTCTTAGGGCATCTCAATTACATCAGTCGTTTCATAGCACAATCAACTGTGATCTGTGAACCGGTTTTCAAAATGTTGAAGAAAGATACTGCAACAAGTTGGACTGAAGAGTGCCAGAAAGCCTTTGACAAGATCAAGGAATATTTATCCAAACCACCTGTTCTGGTCCCACCAGAACCTGGGAGACCTCTGCTACTCTATTTATCTGTACTAGATGGGGCTTTCGGCTGTGTCTTAAGACAACACGATGAGACGAGAAGAAAGGAGCAGGCCATATACTATCTAAATAAGAAGTTCACACCCTACGAAGCACGGTATTCTTTGCTGGAACGCACATGTTGCGCTTTGACATGGATAGCTCAAAAGTTGAGGCACTACTTTTGTGCCTATATCACATATCTCATATCAAGGATGGATCCGCTAAAATACATCTTCCAGAAACCTATGCCTACGGGAAATTTAGCAAAATGGCAGATACTACTGAGTGAGTTCGACATCATCTATGTAACTCAGAAGGCGGTCGAAGGGCAAGCATTGATGGATCATCTGGCATAAAATCCTATAGACAGAGAGTACGAACCACTGAAAACGTATTTTCCCGACGAAGAGGTATCATTCGTAGGAGAAGATATCACCTAAGCTTATGATGGTTGGAGAATGTTCTTCGATGGGGATGCAAATTTCAAAGGAGTGGGTATTGGAGCAGTTTTAGTGTCAGAAATGGGTCAACACTATCCAGTATCCGCAAAACTCAAGTTTCCATATACCAACAATATGGCAGGATATGAGGCTTGCTTCTTGGGACTCAGGTTGGCCATTGACATGAACGTTCAGGAGTTGTTGGTGATTGGAGATTCCGATCTCTTGGTACATCAAGTTTCAGGAGAGTGGGCCACGAAGAACACTAAGATATTACCATATCTGTACTGTGTACAAGAGTTGATGAAGAGATTCACAAAAATAGAGTTCAAACATGTTCCGAGAATCCAGAATGAGTTCGCAGATGCATTGGCCATTTTATCTTCCATGATACAGCACCCAGACAAGAATTTCATCGATCCTATCCCAGTAAGGATTCATAATCAGCCAGCTTATTGTGCTCATGTTGAAGAGGAAATGGATGGAAATCCATGCTTCCACGACATCAAAGAATATCGAAAGTACTCGGAGCACGTAAATCATACTCAAAAATGCACACTCCAAAGATTATCCAACCATTTCTTCCAAAGCGGAGGAATTCTATACAGAAGGACTCCAGATCTTGGATTATGACGGTGTGTTGACGCCAAGGAAGCATCCAAATTGCTCGAAGAGATACATGCCGGAACTTGCAGACCGTACATGAATGGCTTTGTCTTAGCTAAGAAGATATTAAGAGCATGATATTTTTGGATGACTATGGAAACAGACTGCATCAGGTATGTCCAAAAGTGTCATCAATGCCAAGTACATGCTGATATGATACGAGTACCACCCAATGAACTCAATGCAACAAGTGCATCTTGGCCTTTCTCCGCTTGGGGTATGGATGTCATCGGTCCAATCGAACCTTCCGCTTCAAATGGGCACAGGTTCATTCTAGTGGCCATAGACTATTTCACAAAATGGGTTGAAGCCGCATCTTACAAGGCTGTAACTAAGAAGGTCGTCGCAGATTTCGTTACGGACCATATTGTTTGTCGGTTCGGGGTGCCGGAATCAATCATCACCAACAATGCCGCCAACCTTAATAGTGATTTGATGAGATCCATGTGTGAAACCTTCAACATCAAGCATAAGAATTCCATAGCATACAGGCCGCAAATGAATGGAGCTGTAGAAGCCGCCAACAAGAACATCAAGAAGATATTGAGGAAGATGGTAGATAATTACAAACAATGGCACGAGAAACTACCGTTTGCTTTGCTCGGATATCGTACCATGGTTCGCACATCAACTTGGGCAACTCCTTATTTGTTGATTTATGATACCGAAGCGGTTATCCCTGCCGAAGTAGAAATCCCTTCTCTGAGAATCATACAAGAAGTCGAGCTCAGCGACGCAGAATGGGTACAGAGCCGATATGAAGAACTATCTATCATTGATGGGATAAGAATGAATGCGGTATGTCACGGTTAACTCTACCAGAACAGAATGTCCAGAGCTTTTAACAAAAGAGTCAGGCCTAGACAATTCACACCGGGGCAGTTGGTGCTAAAGCGGATCTTCCCGCATCAAGATGAAGCCAAAGGGAAATTTTCACCTAATTGGCAAGGGCCTTACATGGTTCACAGAGTACTAACAAGAGGAGCACTCATACTTGCAGAAATGGATGGAGAAATTTGGCCAAAACCTATCAACTCAGACGCAGTCAAGAGATACTATGTTTAGACTGTTTACATTTCTTCATCTGATATAACTGAACTATGCTTGACCTGATTCTCGTTTAAGAGGGGATATGTAGGCAGCCCTGTGGATTCAGTCACATCTTAATAAAATCTTCATTTTTGCCATGATCAAAAAACTGGGGCAGAATTTTGAGGAGGACCCTCAAAATTCTGAAGCAAGTTCAGTCGACATCGTCATACACGGAACAACCAAAGTATTGCATTTAAACTGGGGCAGAATTTTGAGGGGAACCCTCAAAATTCTAAAGCAATGAGGTCGCAATGTCTCTAAAATAATATCACAGTCACCGGTTCGGCTAAATTATTTGAAATCGCATACTACTACATTTCAAATAACTATATTTATCAAATGCATGCATATGTTTTCGAAAACTTCATTTCTATGACAGCCAGATTCTACCCAAAGTTACTCAAACAGGACCTCAAGACAGGAGCAAAGGCAAAATAGAAGACAAAAGTGCAAACCAACCTTTCCCCACAAAACTCACAATTTTTCTTTGGATGCGGTCACGATAAACAACAATTCCCACAGATACATCGAATCACTACCTCTATGACGACAAGTTACCAAACGCAAACACTTCTAGCTAAGAAATACTTTACTTTCTCACTATCACTCATCGTTTTTCTTGCTTAAGGCTAAGCACTGCCTTTCCCTGCATGAGACTAAGCATCGTCTCCTAATTGTATAAGCATTGCCTTTCCTTGCATGAGACTAAGCAGTGTATCCTATTTGCATGAGGCTAAGCATAGTCTCCTTAACTGCATAAGGCTAAGCATTGCCTTTTCCGCATGAGACTAAGCATTGTCTCCTATTTGCATGAGGCTAAGCATTGCCTCCTTAATTGCATAAGGCTAAGCATCGCCTTTCCTTGCATGAGACTAAGCATTGTCTCCTATTTGCATGAGGCTAAGCATTGCCTCCTTAATTGCATAAGGCTAAGCATTGCCTTTCCTTGCATGATACTAAGCAGTGTCTCCTATTTGCATGAGGCTAAGTATTTCCTCCTTAACTGCATAAGGCAAACCACTGCCTTCATTTGCATGATACTAAGCATCGTCTCTTATTTGCATGAGACTAAGCACTGCCTCCTTAACTGCATAAGGTTAAGCACTGCCTTTCTTTGCATGAGACTAAGCATTGTCTCCTATTTTCATGAGGTTAAGCCCTGCCTCCCTATTTGGACGAGGCTAAGCCCTGCCTCCTTAATTGCATAAGGCTAAGCACTGCCTTTCCTGCATGAAGCTAAGCACCGCTTCCCTTACTTGCATGAGACTAAGTATTGTCTCATATTCCTGCATGAGGCTAAGCGTTGCCTCCCAAATTCCACATGTCTATGCACTGCCTTTTCCTAGAGATTAAATGCTATCTCGATTACGCCATCTATGACTTAGCATTATCCTCTACTCATCCAGGGCTAAGAATTACCCTCATCTTACCCAAGACTAATCCTTGTCTTGTCTCATCTTCGCATACGGCCAAACATCATATTTTGCATTTCATGGGCTGAAATATCACCATTTTGTCCAAAGGCGTCATGGTCTGAAGGCATCATCCTCATAGCCGGAAGACACCATTCCATGGCCCGAGGATCTCTTAAAAGTGCACATCATTATTCAAAGGCGTCATGGTTCTGAGGCACCATTCTCATGGCCCGAGGACATCATTACATGGCCTGCGAATCCCTTATCACATGATTCATGGCCCAGGACGTCATGGTCTAAGGACACCATCCTCACCGTCCAAAGACAACCCTCATGGTCCGAAGGGAATCGGCATCATGTTCAAATGCTTGCAATAATCCATATATACTTGCAAGCATCGTGTTTTAAGTTTTGCAGGTAATCTAGGAAGTAACCGTTCTCCTAACAGGAGGAATCGTCACTTCGGTTTCCGTTCAATGCTCACACCCTGCAAGTATTTCAAACATAACCGACCACCATCAATTACCCGCCTTTTACTCTATGACCGTTCAGATATTTTCTCAGTGATACATCCATAACGTTTCAAATTCGCATTCATGACTTCGCATGAATTCATCTGATACTATCCTACCCAAAGGAACCCTTTCCGAAACATACGACCATTCCTATAACAAATCCATCGGTTTCGTTCACCGTTGGATTCAAAACTACACACAGCCTGATTCCCGTAACACCAGTGATATGTAGGCAACTCAGGAACCAAGGTTCGGCCCCCAATTTTCAAATCACATAATCCTTCATTCAATCCGGCCAAAATTGGTCATCATTTTCTTTACCCGACAACTCTTTCATCATTCCCGGGTAAAGAGGGGCAGTTGTTGATACCCAATTTTGACCTCATATTTTTGCAAATAAGCGTATATGCTTTCAAAATTTTAACTTGCATCATTATTTAATTTACAAGATTTATGCAAGCATCTTCTATAATTTTCCATAATTTTTAGAGCTTTTAAATTGATTTTTTGTATTTAAATTGCTTCAATAATTATTAATTATTCCTTCAATTATTTTGTGATGACTCAATTACCTAAATCCTTATTTTGCATCTATAATATTTGCTTCAGGTATTTTTCTCTATTTTTTTATAATTACATTAGTATTTTCAGGCTATTTGCACAATCTCGCAATAATTGCCTATATTTTACAATTGTATTGCATTTGTCATTTTATTAAGAGTCAAAATAATATCTTACATTTCTATAATCTTATACTATTGTTTTAAGGTATTAATTTGCATAAACAATATCTTTATAATTTATTTAACTATTTTTATTAAAATATTTTTTCTTTTGTTCTACACTCTGATTCTTGGCCGGCTGAAAGCCAAGGCCACCAAGATTCGATTTTTAACTTTTCTTGGTGCGAGCACTATCCGGGGTTCATTTGAAACCCTTGAGAACTCTGACGCACTAAGAATCTGGGTTCTTGCTCTTTGTTGACATTCAGAGTACTGTGGAATTTGTTCTTTATTGTTGTTTGTTTATTCAACTGATAACTGGTAAGTCTCTTGGCTTTACAATTTTATTCTTCTGTATTTATATCCTGCATATTCACGCCTCTGAATTTAATGACCTAAATGTGCTCTTAGACTATCTCTATGTGTAACTTTACTAGCATTGCACTCGTATTTTGGTATGAACCTCTTTAGCATTTGGCCTTTTACTTAAAATCTCTAGTTTTTGAGATATGTTATTTGAATATGCTTCACCTGAATAATTGAGACTCTCTTAAGTTCATTTAGCCTAATGTATTGGTACTTGAATGTCTACATTACTGTTTGATATGAGTTTGTTTTCCTACTCTACTTTGAATTCCTGCAATGACTGCCTTACATCTGTAATGAGTTATAATTTGTGACTTTCTCCCCTGCTATTATGTCACTCCGCATTTAGAGTGGCTATCTTAATCTGTGTTTCTTTACAATATTTGAGACTATTTGTCTTAGTGATAAATTGGCATATCTGCTTTCTGGTGTTGTGGAGGATATTCAGCGTGATTTTGATGTTTAGGCTTTAACCCTTTAAGTTAGTGCCTTACCTAGACCTATTTGGTATTATGCACCTTTGTATGTTAACCATGTGATCTCAGGAAATTTGCTTCCCCTCTAACTCTCAATGTGCTTTCTACCAATGTGTTATCTCTTGCTAAGTGTTGAACCTGTAATAGCCATCTGCCTCTAAGTCTTGTTGACCTTGTTAACTAGCATGTTCTATGTTTTAGACAACTTTGCTATGTCTGCGTTCTAAAATACAAGTGCATCTCTTCAAATTCTGTCCCTTAACCATTGTTCTCTCACTCTCATTTATTGCCTACACTATTCGGAATCTATCACTCTTGGCCAGCTGAAAGCCAAGGCCATTAAGACTTTCTCTATTGATCTCCCTAGTGTGAGCACTGCTCGGGGTCCATTTGAGACCCTTGTGAACTCTGACACACTAGGATTTGGGGTTCTTTGGCCACCCGCTTTACTATTAAGACCTTAGTTGTCTCTAACACTCAGTTCTTTCCTCATTCAATCTGCTGAATATGCAAATTGGGTTGTTTAAGTGGTTTCTGTGTGATTCAATGTTTGGGTCATATGATCAATCTGTGGTTTTTTGGTTTGGTTTGAGTTCCTCTATGGTGTCTGGGCTGTGCTGATGAATATAGCCCCCTGTTGGGATCTGGGCATGCTATTTGTGAAGAAAGCGTTTGTTGAAGGCCCAGGAAACACTTGGTATCTCCTTTTGCGCCTGCTATAGGCCTACTGCTATTGCTTGTATAATATGTTGTAATTACATTCATCATTGGGTCTATAATAATTTTGTAATAAACAATTGGGGGTGTTAGTGAAATCGGGGAAATGGGTATACTCTAATGTTTTGTATGAAAGGGTAGAAAACATGCCTATAGGGTTCGTATGGCCTACTTGTTGTCCAGCCTGCTATATATATACAATTCAATTTTCATGTGCACTGGTATAAATCATACCATTAGGAAAGTCACACACTCACACAACTTGCCTACTATCAAAGCATAAGTACTTTATTTATTCCTATGTCTACTGCTAGACGGCATGCCTATAGGAAATAAAATTGTCGATGACCATTCTTTCGATTTGCATAACTGCAACCTATGCATTAGATACCATGCCTATAGGATTATACTAGCTTATGTTCTACTGATCTTCATCTAGAAATCTTGCCTATAGGACTTTAATTGGTTGATTTCCTATTGTTATCATACTGCTCACCTAGAAAACATGCCTATAGGGGCTAAGTATAAAAAATATCAGCTGCAATTATTAATCGTTGGAAATCCCGACTATAGGGTATTACTACTCGCTTTAAAGTGTTAATGCTGAACTTTCCAAACATTGTTTCATTGCTTAGCCGTGCCACTATTAGAAAGCATGCCCATAAGATCAAACTGAGTAATGCTTAGTATTTCTAATGGTTATCAATGCCAACCACTGCGTAAATCACCTAGAGATCATTTCTATAAGTTTAATCACTTATAACCTGTAATTACAATATTAGATACCCCTAAACTGTATAGTTGTTTGGAAATCATATCTATAAGTTTAAAGTGGCACCTTGCATCTGAAATTACATGCACATTTGAATCCAATGTCACATAGAAACCATGTCTATAGGGCTTAATGGCTTTAATTCGCCTCAGTTTCGAAACTGTCTAACGCCTAATGTAAGAACCTGTTTTGCATGCATTTGTTGTCCCTATATGAAGTCCAATTTGTTTTGTAAGTCGCCTAGTTTTATCATTTTGAGCAACCTAAGTAAAGTCTAGAACCACCCGAATAGAGGTCCTATACCTCCTAGACCATAGGTATGGGACGGGTAGTGCACGCGTAGGGTACGACTTAGAATTGAATTAGAGCGCTCTTAAGTAAACAACTTTAACATAGTAATTGGGTAGCAGGAGATGATAGTCTGTGCCCGCTGGATAATATGAGTAACACTCTATCTCAAGGGAGTTACGAAATATTATTTATGTTGCACGGGGTAATCCTTTAGGCTAAAAAACTTAGGATCCCCCCCCCCTTTTTCTTTTCTTTTCTATTAGAATGAAAACATAGGTGTACCTCCCTATTCAAGATCTCTTTGTAATAAAATTCTTAGATTTTGTACTCTTTTTACTTACTTGATCACATAGACTAATCCATATAATTTAAGTTCGGTCGGGACCCACAGTTGTGGACCTCGAGGAGTGCCTAACACCTTTTCTTTGAGGTAACTTGAGCCCTTACCCGATCTTTGGTGGTGTTGACTAGTTAAAATAGAGTTATTCGCAAATAGGTGCCCTAACGCACCTTAAAATCATTAGGTGGCGACTCTCCTCTTTTAATACCTCTTTTAAAAGAGTTGACATATGCCAAAGGCCGATTTCGCGAGAAACAAAAGGGACACGACACATCCAGGCAAGGCAAATTTAGTTGCGGATGCCTTGAGTAGAAAAGCTGAGAGTATGGGTAGTTTGGCAATCATTTCAGCAGAGGAGAGGCCATTGGATTTGGATATTCAGTCCTTAGCAAACAAAATAGTGCAGTTGCATGTTTCAGAGCCCAGTCGAGCTTTTGCATGTGTTGTGGCTCAGTCCTCATTGTTTGAGTGGATCAAGGCTCGTCAGTACGATGATCCGCACTTGCTGTTTCTGAGAAAGACGGTGCTACCCGATTCATTAATAACATAACTCTTTTCATCAATTTTCTTACATAAGGAAAAAAAATAACTTCTTGTTTTTCAAGGCGCCCTCCTGAATAATGGGCATTTCTTTTCAAAGCCAGGTTTTCCAGGCGCCCTCCTGAACAATGGGTGTTTTATTTCAACTTTAATTTTACAGGCGCCCAACTTCCAATACGGGTATCTTAGATTTAAATGCTCTTATATCGCTTCAGACCGGTACACAGTCCGGATTTCCTTTTACATTCAAGTGCTCCGATATCACTTCGGACCGGTACCCAGTCCGGATTTTCATCAAAATTAAAGTGCTTCGATCACTTCGGATCGGTACACAGTCCGGATTTCCTTCAAAAATTAGAGTGTTCCGCTCACTTCGAACCGGTATCTTGCCCCGAATCCCTTTCAAATTAGAGTTCCAACCTAGGAACTTATTTCATTTAAAAAATCACACCATTCTCGCATCGCATACGTGAGCATTATTCAAAATATCACAATCCAATTATCTCAAATCAAGGGAAACATAGTCCACACATCGTCAATTCTCCTAATGGAAGATGCGACACAACATGGAACTATCTTCTAGCAAATAAACTGGGGTATATTTTGAGGACGGACGTCAAGCTTGCCAACAGAAATCAACGGCATGTCCCACGTATCGTTCTTACGTACCATTAACATGGGGTGTGTAGGCAATCAAAACCCTCACAGTCAAAATGAAACAACCAGTGTCATCACAACTTGACGCAGGGGCAAATTTCATAATCCAAAATCAAATCATTCATCGCCTTCTCGAACTACAACCAGCTTGATTCTCGTTACATCCGATATATATAGGAAAACTCAACATAGAACCTTGTCGCATCCATGTCAAATCCATTCAATCAATCCATCCATCATCGAACACACACGCCCCAGTGTCACCACAGTCTGACACTGGGGCAATTTTGGAAGCAATGTCGAGATCACACGAACCTTTTCGTCCTCGTACATTTGTCTTCCACTCTATGAGGCTACGATTCGTAAGTAGTACGCAATCTTCCAGAACTACACGCGACCTGATTCTCGTTCATACCAAGATATGTAGGCAACTCAAATACCAGAGTTCAGTCACTATCTTCTAAATCGCCTCATTCCCACTCTGTCATGATGGGTCAAAATTGAGTTTGGTGTCAATTTCTTTGCCCGAAGACTCTTGCATCATCTCCGGTCAAAGAGGGGCAGCTGTTGACACTCAATTTGACCCTCCGTATTTAAAAATTAATTTATGCAGGCTTCACATTATTTAGCTTTAATACAATTATTGATAATTATTCCTATTTTTTACAAAATACGAGAGTTTTTATATTTTATTGCAATTAGTTAAATACTACCATTTTAAGCATTTTTCTAAATTTTAAGCAATTTATTGATAATTGTCCTATTTCCAAATATTATGATATTCTATCAATTTATTGTCTTTTCAAAATATAAAATAATAATTACTGCAACACAATGGTAGTAGTAACAGTTTTATAGAAATACCACAAGATTTCTTGAATAAATAAATATTTTTCTATATGGCATAGTCTATTAATTACAAGGAAGCCGATAGAATTTATTTCAAATACGGGTCCAGTCCTGTCAAATTAATGTCACGTCAACACCCGACTTGACATGATATTTGATTTGATTAGACACTGATGTGATATGACACTAGATGTGACATGCCAATCGATATGACATGGCATCTTTTGCTTTTGACCTGTGTTATCTTTTTATTTTACATTTTTTATTCTGGTTTAATGTATGTGTTGGTTCCCCAACTATACGCAAGTATACGTGGCCGTCAAGTAATAAAGTTACTCGAAAGTCAGATGTCGAACCCACAGAGACTTAGATCAATCGTTAACTAAGAAAACTAAAATCAGTTCGTCCAAGATAATCAAGAGTGATGTTTTTCTATTAATCTACTATTGCGAAAATTAAACAAGTAACAACTAATTTATCAAGAGTGCAAATGTGTATGATGAGATTTTAATTCAGAGGAGATGAAAATTCCAGGGTTATGGTCGGTTTATCAATCCTACTAAGTTCAATAATCACACTTGTTAATCCAAATTATCTATTGTTGCTAATTAACCAGATCGTTTATATGAATAGCATGTTCCCACAATATTACTCGCCTGTCCACGGTATATCAATCCTATATTCATATGGTATTGAGTCTATCATGAACGAATATAATACAGTGTTTAACTACGCAAGACCGTTAAGTATATTTCTATCCTAACTGCAAAATCCTTCCCGAGCCACGGGCTCAGAAACAAGCTCTCTTTAATTCTACTCTAATCTAAACACGGCTTTCCCAAGCATAGCATAGATAGTAGACTAAATTGGTAGCTACAACAATTCACCAGTTGAAACTAGATTAAAGAAACAACCACAAGATGATAATCCGAATTAACGAAGATGTAATTAATAAATGTTAATAATCATATCAACCACAACCCTAGAAACTAAAGTACTTAGCCACTCATGTTCGTAGTAACAACTTTTCAAGTATTTTTCATAAACAAATTACAAAGAAAAGATGAAAGAATGAAGAACTCGATGATTTTCTCCTCCAAAGAATGTTACCAACGTCTTCTCTCCTTCCAAAATAGTCTCCTTAGGTCTAAGGTATGCCAAAAGTCCTCAAAATAACGATTTTACATGTATTTATAACAAGTAGGGTTGGGCCAAGACAAAATCTCCCTTTCCTAGCCGAAATATAAAAACTTACAAACTTATTGCTTTTCATGCGTCACCCTAATGCTTTTTCCTGTCAGACCACAAAAAACCCAGTCTCTGAACTTTGAAAATTTCTGACAAAACATTGCACTAATGCGTCGCACAGTGCCTCGCACTAGTGCATTTCTTCAGCAGTTGCTTCTTCCTTGAATTTTGACGTCCAGAATTGATCCTCGACCCCCGAACACGATCCCGGCTTAATCCCTTGGGCTTTTACTTAGATTTCAAATCTCCACATAGCTCGAATTAGTTCCACAACATCTACATAACTCGGAATCACTCCTACAAGGCATAAAATACACAATAAGTGCAAAACACTAACAATTAAAGCTCAAACACAATTAAAGTGTATGAATTAGAGTGCAATAAGAGACTAAAACACGAGATTATAGCCTACCATCAACACCCACACTTAAACCATTGCTCGTTCTCGAGCAATCAAACAAAACATTTATATAGACACAATCTTTTTAAACAATCCTCCTAACTCATCACATCAATAATATTTAAAATAGATTAAGCACTTTAATGTAACTTCCTTGCCTTAAGATTTGACTCACAAGAACCATGCATTTTTCACAACCCGCTCACTTACTCTAACACAGAGGTCAATAACAATAGGTTTCCTTCATGAATCAAGTGTCCTCACACAACAATAAAGAGTAGTTTCATACACAATAAAGTTTAAGAACAATCAGGAACTCAAGATAGAAAGAATTCTCCCACTCTCATAAACAACATTCATATGCCACAAAAGATGCACCATAGGCTTACCCGTAGTGTACTGCTCTTCTAATTGAGTTCATTCAGTCAAGGATCAAGTAGGACTTTATTTGGTTGTAATGTAGGCTGCAGGACGGGTAGGATAGATTTAGATATAAGAGTGACTACACCTCCCTAAGCACTTTTAATACATACCATTTACCATTTAAAACCCCACACTTATCTCAAACCATAACTCCACCTTCACATCAATGTATATTAAATCCATACTTCTTTAAGCACAATTACATCAAGAGTCACCACTATCAAGGAATATTTTTCACAACAATACAACTATTGTTTTTCTTTCCTTTTCAATTCAAGTGGCTCTTATGTTTTCAAAATAGTGCACATTTCTCCTTATTTCATTAGCTCCACTCAAAAGCCAAACCAACCACCCCACACTTTAACTATTATAAAGTTCATTACAATTCAAGTGCTCATGAGAGATGAAAAAGTTCAAATAGATGGTTAATTCAAATAAATGGGTAAGGCTTGTAATGTGGTTGTCAAAGAAATAGGATTAAAGAAATAGGATTACAGGATTAAAGGGGTTAACTACGTTACATAACAATTAGGCGAGTAAACTATATATATCTGGCTCAACAAAGAAATGCCTATATAATTTCAAAGACTGAACAAAACTACTATTTCACTTTGCAAATACACGGGGCAAGTTCTAGATATCAAATGTAATGCACAGAATAACACACAAACCTCACACACACATGGCACATAACTCACTCAGGATAGGACTCATCAAGACACTCTAGTCAAAGCAGTTAAGCAAAGTTAAGATCATACAATTTAAGGTACTTATACAAGAGTCAAAAATTGAGCCTAAGCGTCACAACCAAAATACTCACTATTCTCAAGGCATAACAAAGTAAATAGATATTGCTTCAATTCAATTCATATCACAATGGCTCCTACTCCTAAAAAAATAAAACTAACTACACCCGGTTCAAACAAAATCCTTGAAAAAGAATTGCGGCACAAAGAAAAACCAAGGAGGAATTACTACATTACCTACAAAGAAAATCTTTTTGTCCTTTTTCTTTAGACTTAAATCTCTCAACAAAACTGTTTAGGAGATCCATCGTTGGGAAAAGTCCAATTTTTATACTTTTTTTTCGATTTTTCTTAGGAGCTACTAAAATACTACACAACTACGTAAACAAAAATAAGAAGTTAACATTTTTCTAACACACTACTACTAATAGAGAAATTCTCCCACCCCATAATTAAAAGAGTGCAGTTTACCCAATGCACAAATAAAGCAAAACAATAATGAGAGTGAATAAGACACTCCCTGAAAGGCCAAAGGCCGAAGCAATAGCGGCTCACGGGGTACTCAGACTTCCCTCCGGGCATGGTCCTTTGTGTGGGAACCCCACACTTAGTTCTAACCATCTAGCTCGCTTTTGCACTCTTCCAATGGCTTTGCTTCCTACTTATAATCCTACAAAACAAAAAGATACACTACAACTATAATAAGATAAAAGTAAAAATTAAAGAAAGCAGTAAAGTTATGTTGCCTCCTAACAAGCGCCTGATTTAACGTCGCAGCACCATAAAATCTCATCTAATCATTGGCAAGTAACACCTTCGACTTCTGACAATCAAAGTCACCTCCATAATAATGCTTTACTCTTTATCCTTTCACTCAGAACGTTCTCTCGCAACCTAAGACGTGCAACTCAATTGCACCATGTGGAGTGACTCTCACTACCTCAAACGGGCCTGGCCATCTCGATTTGAGCTTCCCCGAAAAGAGTCTCAACCTCGAATTGAACAAGAGAACCAATTGGCCCGGTTCGAACTCGCGATGGTGAATATACTTATCATGCCAACGCTTGGTCTTTTCTTTATATAACTTGGCATTCTCATACGCGTGCAAGCGAAACTCATCAAGCCCGTTCAATTCCATCAACTGCTTTCTACCCGCTAATTCTGCATCAAAGTTCAGCTTCTTTATCGCCCAATAAACCTTGTGCTCAAGTTCCACCGGTAAATGTCATGCTTTGCCATAAACCATCTTGTAAGGGGAGGTTCCAATTGGAGTTTTGTAGGCAGTCCAGTATGCCCATAGAGCATCATCAAGCTTTACAGACCAATCTTTCCTACTTGCACTAACAGTCTTCTCCAGAATCTGCTTTATCTCTCTATTTGAGACTTCAACTTGTCCACTAGTCTGAGGATGGTAAGCTCTTGCAACCTTATGTTTGACCCCGTATTTCGCTAAGACATTGTCCAATAGCTTGTTATAGAAATGGGTGCCCCCATCACTTATCATCACTCTCGGAGTGCCGAACCTTTTAAAGATATGCTTTTTCACAAAGTTGACCACAACCTTGGCATCATTGGTAGGTAGAGCGATGGCCTCCTCCCACTTCGACACATAGTCAGCGGCCACCAAAATGTACTTACACCCACTGGACGAGGGAAACGGACCCATAAAATCAATTCCCCACACATCAAAAATTTCAACCTCCATAACACCGTTCAATGGCATCTCATGCCTTTTCATAATTGTTCCTGTTCTCTGACACCTATCACATCTCCTCACGAACTCATAGGCGTCTTTAAACACCTTAGGCCAATAGAAACCCGATTGCAACACCTTAGCTGCCATTTTGTCACCCGCATGATAACCGTCACAAGGCGATGCATGACATCCACGTAAGATAGCATTTATTTCAGTTTCAGACACACATCTTCTCATTAACTGATCCGTACAAGATTTGAATAGAAATGGATCATCCTACACATATGATCTCACATCTCGCAAGAACTTCTTTTTAGCATTAGTTTCAAGATCAGGCGGCATTTCTCCACTGGCCAGATAGTTTACAAAATCTGCATACCATGGCACCTCCCCAGTAGTAACGGCCAACAGTTGCTCATCTGGGAAGGTTTCCTTGATGACATCTCCCTCAGCTACATGATTCCGAGTTTCTAACCTGGATAAGTGATCAGCCACTTGATTCACTGTTCCTTTACGATCTCGGATCTCCAAGTCAAATTCCTGCAAGAGTAAAACCTAACGGATTAGCCTTGGTTTAGCATCTTTCTTTTCGAACAAATACCTGATGGCTGCATGGTCTGTGTAAATGATGACTTTGGTGCCAACCAAATCGAGCCAAAATTTATCGAACGCCCACACTATATCAAGAAACTCCTTTTCTGTCACAGTATAATTTATTTGAGCAGGAGTAAGAGTCTTGCTTGTATAGAAAATGGAGTGAAATATTTTGCTCCTCCTATATCCCAATACGGCCCCAATTGCACCATCACTAGCATTACACATCAGCTCAAATGGCTCATTCCAGTCAGGAGCCACTATGATTGGAGCACTCACTAACTTCTTTTTCAGCTCCTCGAATGCTTTCAGATAAGTATCATCAAACTTGAACGACATATCCTTCTCTAACAACCTCCACATAGGAGAAGAAATTTTTGAGAAATCCTTTATAAATCGGCGATAAAAACCTACATGTTCCAGAAAACTCCTAACTCCTTTCACTGAAATTGGTGGTGGCAACTTTTCAATTGCTTCCACCTTAGCCCTGTCAATTTCCAATCCATCTTTGGACACCTTGTGTCCCAGAACTATACCTTCACGTACCATAAAATGGCACTTTTCCCAATTCAGTACCAGATTAGTCTCCTCACACCTAGCAAGCACTTTAGAAAGATTGGTCAAGCATTCATCAAAAGAAGAACCAAACACAGAAAAATTATCCATAAAGACCTCCACAAACTGTTCCACCATATCAGTAAAAATAGCCATCATACACCTTTGAAAAATCGCAGGTGCATTACACAACCCGAATGGCATTCTCTTAAATGCATAAGTGCCATAAAGGCATGTAAAAGTGTTCTTTTCTTTATCTTCCGGGGCAATAGCAATCTGATTATACCCCGAATAGCCGTCAAGGAAACAATAGTATTCCTTTCCGGCTAATCTGTCAAGCATTTGATCAATGAAGGGGAGAGGGAAGTGATCTTTTCATGTAGCATTATTCAACTTCCTATAATCTATGCATATTCGCCAATCAATCACAGTCCTAGTTGGGATTAATTCATTTTTTTCATTCACTACAACATCCATACCCCCTTTTTTTTAGGTACACACTGAACATGGCTTACTCACTTACTATCGGAGATAGGAAATATTATACCTGCGTCGAGCCACTTAATCACTTCTTTTCTTACCACCTCTTTCATGATTGGATTTAGGCGGCGTTGATGTTCTATTCTAGGCTTGTGTCCCTCCTCCATGAGTATTTTGTGCATGCAGAATGCAGGGCTAATACCCTTTATGTCAGACATTGTCCAACCAATGGCATGCCTTGTGCTTCCTCAGCACCCTTAAGAACTTTTCTTCCTACAATTTAGATAAATGAGAAGAAACAATCACAAGTAAAGTGTTAGAACTTCCCAAATATGCATAATGAAGATGAGATGGTAAGGGTTTAAGTTCCAGTTTTGGGGCATCCTCAACTGAGGGTTTAGGGGGCGGGCCGATTGGCCTATCCAGACGCTCAAATTGGGATCTTTCTCTTATGTATTCGCAAGATACATCTAGAATTTGCAATATCTCCTCAACCTCTTCTTCAAGTTCCAAGTGATTGAACAACATCAATGTCTTTTCTAGTGCATATTCTTTAAATGCACTTGGCTCTACGGCTGGTTCATTTATCTCCACCACAGAAATCATGGCCAGGTCCTCATAATGATGAGTCAACTGAATGGCTCAATATACATTAAAGACTGCTTCTTCATTGTCCACCCTTAAGATCATCTTACCTTCTCGGACTTTGATAATTGCATCTCCAGTGGCCAAGAGAGGTCGTCCCAAGATGATAGGAACTAAATCATCAGCCTCGTAGTCCAGGATGATAAATATATGGTGTTTTATTGAGATTTTCGACTTGCCTAGTATTGAGATAGGCGCCATCACGACATGTGATATTTTGGGTCGTGACAACCGTGGTGGGTCTCGGAGCTCCTAAGCCCAATTGTTTGAACACTGACAATGGCATCAGATTGATACTTGCACCCAAATCACACAAGGCTCTACCCACATCAATTTTACCAATCCTCATGGGGATGGTAAAACTACCCGGATCCTTAAGCTTTTGTGGAAGCTTATGTTGAATCCTTGAAGTGCACTCCTCAGTAAGTGCGACGGTCTCAAACTCAGTTAACCTCATTTTATTTGCCACTATATCCTTAATATATTTTACATATTTTGGGACCTCACAGAACATGTCCACCAAAGGGATGTTCAAGTGTATCTGCTTCAGCATATCTAGAAATTTGTGAAACGTGTGGTCATCATTCTTCTTACTCAATCTTTGAGGAAAATTGTGGCACCCTCTGTGATATTTGCTCACTCTGTTTTGTTTCTCTCATCTACCTCTACAGGTTTTGGCACCCAATTGTTGATTCTCAGCCATAACTTTTTGATTGTCTAGCAAGAGCTTTATCATCATGTCAGTCAAACTCTCTTCTACTCGCTGTGGGGGTTTAGGTGGCTCATTGTAGTTAGCTTGAAGCCTCATATTTTGATTTCCACCCCAAGAGATGTTAGGATAATTCCTCCAGTTCGGATTGTATGTGTTACCATATTGAGCATTTTGATTCATCGGCCCTCTAGCTTGTTGCCCCATATAGTAGATGGATTCAGGATTCACGGGGCATATGTCACTTGTGTGACCTTCACCACATAACTCGCAGCAAGTAGACATCTATTGCACATGCAACATCTGTTGTGCTTGGTGCATTGTCATTTTATTCATTTGATTTGCTAATCTCGCTATATCTGCCCTCATGGCTGAGAAATCATCAAGCTCGATCACACCTGCTGCCTTTTGTTTAAGTGCTCTTCGTGGTTCCCCATCTCCTTGCCAATTATTATCATTAGTAGTGAAATTGTTTAGCAGGATCTGGATCTCACTATATGGTCTTGCCATGCAACTACCCCCACATGCTGAGTCAAGATTCATCTCTGATGCCTCATCTAACCCATCAACGAAAGTGTGACCCAACACTTCATCAGTCTGACAATGATGTGGGCAGTCTCTGAGTAGCTTCTTGTATCTTTCCCAAGCTTGTCGAAGATTATCGCCATCTCGTTGTTGAAACCCAAGAATCTGGCTCCTCAACGACTTTATCTTCTTAGTGGGAAAAAACATGATTAAGAATTTCCTTGCTAGATCATCCCAATTGTGGATTGAGTTCGCGGGCTCCTTTTGCAACCATTCCTTAGCTTCCCCCAACAGTGAAAAGGGAAATAGTGTCAGCCTGACATAGTCCTTGGAAACGTTTGGATAATTGTAAGTGTCCGTAATTTCCAGGAAGTTCTGAATGTGCTTCTACGGGTCTTCATGGGATAGACCCACATATTGCCCTGTGGATTGAATCAGCTGTACCATGTACTGTTTGAGTTCAAAGTGACCCGTGATATCATGATTCACAATCGCCTGAGTCATATTAGCCAGATTGGGCCTTGCAGCTTCTATCACTGAACGTTCTTCATTACCTTCCATCTCTATTGGTTGTGGTTGAACTACAATATCCAACTATCTTTCAATTCTAGTTCTAGCTTTGACTTCCCTCCTCACGTTGTGAAGCGTTCGTTCGATTTCAGGATCAAGAAGAAGGAGATTGTTTGCGCTTCTACACCTTCGTATTCAAGAGAAAAGTTTGCACTATCACAAATAAAGCAAACTAAAAATTAAAACTTGAACAAATAACGAATAAAAGCTTAACTTAAATAAACAATCAATAACTAAGTCCCCGACAACGGCGCCAAAAACCTGTTGGTTCCCCAAGTACACGCAAGTATACGTGGCCATCAAGTAATAAAGTGACTCGAAAGTCGGGTGTCGAACCCATAGAGACTTAGATCAATCGTTAACTAAGAAACTGAAATCAGTTAATTGTCCAAGATAATCAAGAGTGATGCTTTTCTATTAATCTACTATTGCGGAAATTAAACAAGTAACAACTAATTTATCAAGAGTGCAAATGTGTATGATGAGATTTTAATTCAGAGGAGATGAAAATTTCACGGTTGTGGTCGGTTTATCAATCCTATTAAGTTCAATAATCATACTTGTTAATCCAGATTATATATGGTTGCTAATTAACCAGATCATTTATATGAATAGCATATTCCCGCTATACTACTCGCATGTCCACAATATATAAATCCTAAATCCCTCTGGTATTGAGTCTATCATGAACGAATATAATATGGTATTTAACTAAGCAAGACCGTTAGATATATTCCTATCTTAACCGCGGAATCATTCCCCGAGCCACGGGTTCAGAAACAAGCTCTCTTTAATTTTACTCTAATCTAAAAACGGCTTTTCCAAGCATAGCATAGATAGTAGAGTAAATTGGTAGCTACAAAAATTCACAAGTTGAAACTATAATTAAAAAAACAACCGCAAGATGATAATCTGAATTAACGAATATGTAATTATTATGTTTTAAATGGACATTTGGATATTGTTGATTGTTACTTGCCATTTCTATGTGTTGTCTTTTCTTACATGGTCATTCTATTTTGAAAGAGGACTTTTAGCTTTACATACTATTACTATTCGACAGTACTAACGTCCCTTTTGCCGGGGGCGCTGCATCTTTAATGGATGCAGGTGGTTCTACAGCAGGCGGCATTGATCAGTGATAGCAGTACACTCTTTTCAGCTGATTTGGTAAGCCCCACGTCATTTTGGGATCATGTATCTTTTGTTTCTCATGTACTGTATTTTGAGCTATAGCCGGGGCCTTGTTGCCGACATTTCCATATTACTCTTCTATTATACTTAGAGGCTCCGTAGACAGGTTGTGGGTGGTGTTTAATGTGAAGAATGGAACTAGAAATGTTGGTATTTGGCAAACACATTATCATTATATCTATAAACTTGTAATAGTTTGGAAATTATGAATGAAGTTGCTAATGGATATGAAACGGGAGTTGTTAATAAAATATTTTAAATGTTTGATTAATGGAGTACATCTCCTCCTTATTCATGGTTGAGTTTGTGTAGAAGGAAATCTAATAGGCTTGCTCGGCCGAGTTCACTCGGTTGAGAACCGGTCGCGCTCCTCGTGTTTTGGGGCATGGCAAACTTGGTATCAGAGCCTAAGGTTTTAAAGTGTCCTAGGATGTCTCGGAGCCGTGTCTAGTAGAGTCCTTCTTATCGGTCTATTGTCAACCACATCTATAATGAGGAGGATACATGGATATTTAGGAATTTCACACATATTTGATACTGCAGATCATATGATAGAGCTCAAGATAGGAAGCTAAATTCCTTGTCATGTCTCATTTTCCATATGAGTAATACACGAGTTCGAACTAGCGAGAAGGTAATGACCGCGCCATTGAATCTGGGGGAGATTGCACAAGCGTTCGTTGGGAGAATGCGTCGAGCCTTGGAGGGATTGGAAGAACTTGTTGCTAAGGGAAGGTAATGTCATGTTGTGAGAGAATGTAAGAAACGAAAGAGGGATGTTGATGCTAATGAACCAGATTATGTGATTTGCAGAAAGTGCCACTTGGGAACATGTTGGATGACCCTTGAAATATGCTATGGCTGTGGAAAGAGGGGGCACAAGAAGAACAAATGCCCTAGTTTGGGTACACCCATATCGGTCTGCCCGATATGCGGGCGAAAATATTTTGCGTCATGTTGTGAGTTTGCTCAGAAGCGTGTTAGGGGTGGTAGATTTGGGCAATTCCAATAGTCCAAACAACGAGCTGCTGCAGAGATTGTTACTCCCGCCATGAAGGCTTAGAGGAAGTCTAAGGGGAATACTTATGATGCATGCAAAAAGAGTAAATATCAGGTAAGTGGGGCGAGTCAGTTTAGCGGACCCCATCCTCGTTGTGTGAAGTGTATGAGATGTCATTCGGGGGTATGTCACTATGGTACTAATGTATGTTTTGGATGTGGAGTAGAGGGGCTTCAATTAAGGTACTGCCCTGTCAATCTAAAGTCATCAAGTAAGTCACTCCTTAGTACATCATTATGAGCACCGCATTATGTTTCTTGTTGTATATGTACATCCATATTGAAGAGCCTTCATAAACACGGTCTTAATAAGATGTTGAATCACAAAATACTGCATGTACTTACTTTCTGAATGAGACACATTATTCGTGAAGCCACTCTATCACAAATTCTCTTATTTACAACCTCCTGTGGAATTGAGCACTATAATTATGTCCTTGAATTGAGTTATAACTCTATGATTAGTACTTTCTACTTGCTTTCCTAAATTCTCAACAAGGGACATACCTGATGAATTTCTTACAGAAACTTTTTATTCGAATGGATAACATCTGCTCACTTGTACTTATGCATACACCATCATAAAGTTTGCCTATGTGGTATCAAATCCAATGTAAAGCATCCTAGTGTTGAGATCCTTCTTGAGCCACTCTTTTTCTCTCCGGTGTATGTGGCTCCTATGATTGGAACAATCATTTTACTCCTTTGTGACCATTATCACGATCCATTTCACTATCTAGTAACATGAGAGCATATCTCAACACCTATTATATGTGTAACTGTCAATTGAAAAGGGGTCACTTGTCCGCATAAAGGTTTCTCGAAAATTTGAGATTTTCAAAAAAAAAACAATTCGTCACAGGAAGATATTTTTGTTCACGTATCTAAGTATGACTTTCATGTCCACCTAGATCATGTCCCAGTGAGTAACTCACTTTGCTCCTAGTATTGTAGTTGCCTATGAAGTGGCCTAGTATTGCAGCTTGAGAGTTGTTATAGCAAAAACATATCTAGCTCACAGCAATGTGTTCATTCTCTCTAACCAATACATGATTTCATCCCAATATTAAGATGTCCTAGCTATGTGGTTTCACTAGTGAAAGGTTGAAATTAGATGCTTTCAGATTTTGGCACATATCGCTAGCGTATTAATTTGAATGACAAGTTTGTCGTGTCTCTAATCCTCTCATATAAGTTCAACTATTGGCAAGGGTTAAACTATCAGAATTATAATAATCTCACAAGTGTTCAACTTTTTTTTTCTCAACCTCATGGGCTTGTGGTATACCTATTTCTTGTGCCAGTTAATGTTAAGAGCGTAATGCAACTTCATGTATTTTGAAACCCATATTATATTCAGGGTGCCAGAATATTCTCATTCCGAGTTAAACTGATTTTTCCTACATTCCAAGAGGCGACTGGTGTCACGCACTTGGCTATTTATCTTTGAGGCCTACTATTGCCAAACAAGGCACATATGGAATGAAACAATTGTTGATGTCCTTCCTTTTCATGACTCATAGTCTTCCGAGAATAAGTGGTGCTAATATCTTTATCCTCCCGACCACGCCTCCTATATGTCACATGTCTAAAATGACTCATTTCTTTTAAATATCAGAATCATGAACATGGTCCCTACTTTATCAATGCCTACTAGAAAACTCTATGCCTTATTTGTCGAATCAATGATGTCATCATAATGATTAACCTTGTCATCACTATTGGTAGTAACCTTCATGTCTCTAAGGATATAACCTCCTGAAATGCCCTGCTCAGCACATTGATGGATTCTTGAAACATTCCAACCTAAACTCTGACCTCGTTATTCCTATTTATAGTAAACTATGGGGGTTGACGGTTCAAACATGTCAAAGAAGAAGCATTATCCCGTGACCAACTATATTGGATATGAAGTTTTATGGTGATATTCAAGCTAGCACACCTTAGAGTAATTGTTGGAGGTCGCCAAAGGTTTAGTTTGTGTATTCGGCATATGGATTTAGATTTGAAGAAAGTGAACGGGTTATTCCCAAGAATTTCTGTATGAATATATTGGGTGAATTGTTAAGGAAGGTAAAGTATGTGTAGTCACATTAGGCCATACGAAATCGTGAACATAATTGGCCAAACATCAAGTTTGATGTTTCCTATTATTGTCCTCCGTGTACCCGGTGTTTCATGTGTCTATGTCTAAGGAGGTGGTTGTAAATCCTCTATCTATCATTCCGGTGAAAGCTAGTGAAAGTCAAGTTAAGGGATAATTGGATTATGAGGGGTATCTATTTTCTATCCATGTTAGATAAGTCCAGAAGTTGAGATTGCCTCCATCGTGTGTTATGGCGAAGTCTTTGAGTCGAAGAGGCCACCTCAATGTCCGAAATTGTTAAGGGAATAAAATGTTCTCACTTGAGTGCATAGTCAAATGATTGTGGATCAAAAGGTACTTTCTTTGTGTTACGATTTAAATATGTGCAGCTCATGTTCAGGTGTCACTTTTGATAATATAATGCCTGCAATGTTGAGATTAGTGCTGCTGATATATATATATATATATATATATATATATATATATATATATATATATATATATATATATATATATATATATATATATATATATTGTGAATTGTTGAGTTGTGGATAGGTTGTTCGGAGTGGTTTTGGTGATTCTCTGGCAGGTGGATAAGCCCAGTTACAGGGGAACACTCTACCGAAATTTTTAGAAATTTATGTAGTTAAAATTGGGAACTATTGGTGAGTGGATGAGGATTTATGTCTCATTGGGTGTCTATGGCGGATTCTAACCCTCATTCGAGGATGAATGATCTTAAGCGGGGGAGAATGCAAGGCCCCGTTAAAATTATCTAATGATTTAATATTTTAAAGTGAGACAACGGTATTCGGGAATAACGTATTTGAGTATCAAAGGAGACCTATGGGGTGGAACTACATTATTTGGACATCAAAAGTGTTTCAATGACGTCGTTTCTTCCAGTATAAGTGGTATCACATTAAGAAAATGAGCTCTAAATTCATCTCCAATTAAAGCATTAGATCTGTATTGAAATTACAGAACCATGGCAAAATGAATCGTCGAATTCGGACATCGTATGAGAGAGTTATGCCTATTTTCCCATTATCAGTGCCTAGGGTAGCGTGGGGCGCTATCCCTGGCGCCGAGAATCTTGAGGTTCTGGAACCAGCACCACAGGCAGCATCCCACGCTACCTGTGGCGCCCGAAAACCCTATATACTCATTCGGGGTTCATTTTACCCCATTTCTCTTGGCCGAACTTTAGGGTTTTCCTCCACTCTCTCAAGACCTCCAACTCCCCCAATCTTCAAGGTGAGTAATCCCTACTAATTTTGTGTTTCATTCCATCATTTTCATCCTAAAACTAACTCAATCCTCTATAAAATACATAGATCTTCAAGAAATTTCTTGAAGAACTCAAAGGAAGGTTTTGCAAGATATCTTCCAAAAGGTAACCCTACACCCTTAGACTTACATGTATGGATATATTATGGGAATATGAGTATGAATTATGTATTGTAACTTATGGTATGGTTATTGGAAGCTATAAGTTCCCAATTTAAATACATATCCATTGTAGAGATTGAAAGGTGATTATTTGATGGAATTTTGTTGGGTGGGTGTGGATGGATGGTCATGTATGTGATGTTGGAAGTTATGAATTATTTAAGAATGATGGTGGAAAAAATTGTTGGTAAATGGTAGTAGTTGGATGAACTAATTCAATGGGTAAGAGATGTAGAGATTCATGCCTACTAGGTATTTGATAAAATTCCTAAATGGCCTAAACTATGGAATTTGTTACTAATATTGGTTCCATTGATTTTGTTATTGTAGGTTGAAGTTGCTTAGTGTAGTGGATCATTGTAGTATCATTAAGGGACGAATTTGAGGTATGTTGGCTAGACTTTCTCTCTTAGAATCGTATTCCATAATGTTTCCGTAAGATCAAGTATGATTCGCTCAAGATTCTTAACTTCTATATTCTGGGTTATTCCATATAAACTTAATTATTCCGAATGAGCCTTATGTCAAAATATAGATGTTCAAAGTATGGTTTGTGTATTAAAATGCTATGTCTTTGAGTCATGTTGCACATGAAGGTTATGATACCAAAATGTGTGAGAAAATCTCAATATTCTTAAGACTCTTAATTGCTCATACTTGTACCTAAAGTCTTGATTGGAAATGTCTTATTATTGATAATCTATAAAGATGGTTGGAAGTGAAATAAGTGAATTGGGGATATAAAGTGTGGCCAACGTGCCAAGAATTTAGGTTATGATTATGGCTAGTAGTGAAAATGATTTGAGAGGATGTGATAAAGAATATGAAATGAGCCTCGACTCAATTGTTTAAAAAAAATGATTTCGAAAATAGAATTGCCTAAAAGCTTTTGTAGTCAAATCATGCCCGTAAGTGGTTGTTTTAACTAATGCTTTGCTTTATAAATATCCAGTGTGATTCGAGTTCTTACATACTGAGGTGTTAAAATTGTATATTGTCATTTCTGGGGAAAAGTATTGCAGGAATTAATTGTGTATTGATTGTTTATGAATTCGATGTGTATTTCTATTGATGGTTGGTATGCCGCATTCTTTGGGAAGAAACATTTTTTTTGTTTAAACTTCCCATTACAAATGGATTTGAAGTATATGATTTCTGAAATATTATGTATGTTGATATTTGATGGTGGTTCTTGAAAATAAAAGAGGTGAAACTGTGGAACATGAAATACGGCCGCCGTGCCAGAAATAAAGAATCTTGTGAATGGCCAAATGAGCCAAGGAAATATTGTTGTTGCGAGTGACTGGAATTACTAATGAGAATTTCACAATGTGAAAGAGGTTGAGGTGAGAACAATTATATTTTTTATCAGTATCATTAGCAAAACCGAGGAAGGGTGGGTCATAAGGCCCACACTTGAAACTACACGTGCCGGTGTAGGGGTGGATTGTGATTATTCCCCTTATTTGGTATGAAATTGAAATATTGGAGAAATTGTGATATTATTCCCCTTAATTGGGATAAAACTGATAACAATTGTGGATTGGAAAAGTCAACCCACGCGGCATATGTGGGAAGGAGGCCTAGCTGATCCGGTGGAGATCGGATGCCATGTTGCGCACATGGTGGTACTATTCTTGGTAACAACTTTCTTTCGCATCACTTATCTAACTACATCGTTCGTGGGAAGATGACCTAGCCGATCGGGCGTGATCGGACGCCGTGCTAACACAGACGGTGGCATATCAGTGCTAATGATCTCCCAACCAAATATTGTATATAAAGTTCGTATTTTGAAAATTATTATGTTTTAAATGGATATTTGGATATTGTTGATTGTAACTTGCCGTTTCTATGTGTTGTCTTTTCTTACATGGTCATTCTATTTTGAAAGAGGACTTTTAGCTTTACATACTAGTACTATTTGACAGTACTAATGTCCCTTTGGTCGGGGGAGCTGCGTCTTTAATGGATGCAGGTGGTTCTACAGCAGGCGACATTGATCAGTGATAGCAGTACACTCTTTTCAGCTGATTTGATGAGCCCCACTTCATTTCGGGGTCATGTATCTTTTGTTTCTCATGTACTGTGTTTTGAGGTATAGATGGGGCCTTGTTGTCGGCATTTCCATATTACTCTTCTATTGTACTTAGAGGCTCCGCAGACAGGTTATGGGTGGTGTTTAATGTAGGGAGTGAAACTAGAAATGTTGGTATTTGGAAAACACATTATCATTATATCTATAAACTTGTAATACTTTGGAATTTATGAATGAAGTTGCTAATGGATATGAAATGGGAGTTGTTAATAAAATATTTTAAATGTTTGGTTAATGGAGTACATCTCCTTCTTATTCATGGATGAGTTTGGGTAGAAGGAAATCTAATAGGCTTGCTCGGCTGGGTTCACTCGGTTGAGCACCGGTCGCGCTCCTCGTATTTTGGGGCGTGACAAACTTGGTATCAGAGCCTAAGGTTTTAAAGTGTCCTAGGTTGTCTCGGAGCCGTGTCTAGTAGAGTCCTTCTTATCGGTGTATTGTCGACCACATCTATAATGAGGAGGCTACATTGACATTTAGGAATTTCACACTTCTTTGATACTGCAGATCGTGCGATAGAGCTCAAGATAGGAAGCTAAATTCCTTGTCATGTCTCATTTTCCATACGAGTAATCCACGAGTTCGAAGTAGCGAGGAGGTAATGACCGCGCAATTGAATCTGGGGGAGATTACACAAGAGTTCGTTGGGAGAATGCGTTGAGCCGTGGAGGGATTGGATGAACTTGTTCCTAAGGGAAGTGTCCTTCTTCCTACCAATGTCACCGCACCACCGGATCGTGTGGTGAGAGAATCTAAGAAAGGAAAGAGGGTTGTTGGTGCTAATGAACTAGATTGTGTGATTTGCAGCAAGCGCCACTTGGGAACATGTTGGATGACCCTTGAAATCTGTTATGGCTGTGGAAAAAGGGGGCACAAGAAGAATAAATGCCCTAGGTTGGGTACACCCATCCCGGTCTACCCGATATGCGGGCGAAAATATTTTGCGTCACGTTGTGAGTATGCTCAAAAATGTGTTAGGGGTGGTAGATTTGGGCAATTCCAAAAGTCCATACAACGAGCTGTTGTAGAGATTGTTACTCCCGCCTTGAAGGCTTAGAGGAAGACTAAGGGGAATGCTTATGATGTATGCAAAAAGGGTAAATATCAGGTAAGTGGGGCGAGTCAGTTTAGCGGACCCCATCCTCGTTGTGTGAAGTGTATGAGATGTGATTTGGGGGTATGTCACTATGGTACTAATTTATGTTTTGGATGTGGAATAGAGGGGCATCAATTAAGGTAGTGCCCTGTCAATCTAAAGCCATCAAGTAAGTCACTCCTTAGTACATCATTATGAACACCGTATTATTTTCCTTGTTGTATATGTACATCCATATTGAATAGCCTTCATAAACACGGTCTTAATAAGACGTTGAATCACAAAACACTGCATGTACTTACTTTCTGAACGAGACACATTATTCGTGAAGCCACTCTATCACAAATTCTCTTATTTACAACCTCCTGTGGAATTGTGCACTATAATTATGTCCTTGAATTGAGTTATAACTCTATGATTAATACATTCTACTTGCTTTCCTAAATTCTCAACGAGGGACTATACCTGATGAATTTCTTAAAGAACCTTTTTATTCGAATGGATAACATCTACTCACTTATGCTTATGCATACACCGTCATAAAGTTTGCCATATGTGGTATCAAATCTAATGTAAAGCAGCCTAGTATTGAGATCCTTCTTGAGCCACTCTTTTTCTCTCCGGTGTATGTGGCTCCTATGATTGGAACAGTCATTTTACTCCTTTGTGACCATTATCATGAATCAATTTCACTATCTAGTAACATGAGATCATATCTCAACACCTATTATATGTGTAACTATCAAATGAAAAGGGGTCACTTGTCCGCATAAAAGTTTCTAGGAAATTTGAGATTTAAAAAATAAAAATTCATCATAGGAAGATCTTTTTTTTCACGTATCTAAGTATGACTTTCATGTCCACCTAGATCATGTTCCAGTGAGTAACTCACTTTTCTCCTAGTATTGTAGTTGCCCATGAAGTGGCCTAGTATTGCAGCTTGAGAGTTGTTATAGCATAAACATGTCTAGCTCACAGCAAAGTGTTCATTCTCTCTAACCAATACATGATTTCATCCCAACATTAAGATGTCCTAGCTATGTGGTTTCACTCGTGAAAGGTTGAAATTAGATGCTTTCCGATTTTGGCACATATCGCGAGCGTATTAATTTGAAAGATAAGTTTGTCGTGTCTCTAGTCCTCTAATATAGGTTCAACTATTGGCAAGGGTTAAACTATCAGAATTATAATAATCTCACAAGTGTTCAACTTTTTTTTTCTCAACCTCATGGGCTTGTGGTATACCTATTTCTTGTGCCAGTTAATGTTAAGAGCGTAATGCAACTTCATGTATTTTTAAACCCAAATTACATTCAAGGTGCCAGAATATTCTCATTCTGAGTTAAACTGATTTTCCCTACATTCCAAAAGGCGACTAGTGTCACGTACTTGGCTATTTATCTTTGAGGCCTACTATTGCCAAACAAGGCACATATGGAATGAAACAATTGTTGTTGTCCTTCCTTTTCATGACTCATAGTCTTTCGAGAATAACTGGTGCTAATGTCTTTATCCTCCCGACCACTCCTCCTATATGTCACATGTCTAAAATGACTCATTTCTTTTAAATATTAGAATCATGAACATGGTCCCTACATTATCAATGCCTACTAGACAACTCATGCCTCATTTGTCGAATCAATGATGTCATCATAATTATTAACCATGTCATCACTATTGGTAGTAACCTTCATGTCTCTTAGGATATAACCTCCTGAAATGCCCTGCTCATCACATTGATGCATTGTTAAAACATTCCAACCTAATCTCTAACCTCGTTGTTCCTATTTATAGTAACCTATGGGGGTTGACGGTTCAAACATGTCAAAGAAGA
The DNA here is from genome assembly GCF_000715075.1 of Nicotiana tabacum. NCBI lineage: Eukaryota > Viridiplantae > Streptophyta > Magnoliopsida > Solanales > Solanaceae > Nicotiana > Nicotiana tabacum. Next base: position 71,614,367 of record NC_134092.1, read on the forward strand.
AGCATTAACCCGTGATCAACTATATTGGATAGGAATTTTTATTGTCATATTCAAGCTAGCACACCTTAGAGTAATTGTTGGAGGTCCCCAAAAGTTTAGTTTGTGTATTCGGCATATGGATTTAGAGTCGAAGAAAGTGAACGGGATATACCTAAGATTTTCGGTATGAATATATTAGGTGAATTGTTAAGGAAGGTAAAGAATGTGTAGTCACATTAGGCCATACAAAATCTTGAACAGAATAGGCCAAACTATAAGTATGATGTTTCCTATTATTGTCCTCCGTGTACCCGATGTTTCGTGTGACTATGTCTAAGGAGGTGGATGTAAATCCTCTGTCTATCATTCCGGTGAAAGCTAGTGAAGGTCAAGTTAATGGATAATTGGATTATGAGGGGTATCTATTTGCCATCCTTGTTAGATAAGTCCAAAAGTTGAGATCGCCTCCGTCGTGTGTTATGGCGAAGTCTTTGAGTTGAAGAGGCCACCTCAATGTCCGAAATTGTTAAGGGAATAAAATGTTCTCACTTGAGTGCATAATCAAATGATTGTGGATCAAAAGGTACTTTCTTTGTGTTACGATTTAAATATGTGCAGCTCATGTTCAGGTGTCACTTTTGATAATATAATGCCTGCAATATTGAGATTAGTGCTGCTGATATATATATATATTGTGATGCTTTGTATATATATATATTGTGATGCTTTGTCGAGTTGTGGATGGGTTGTTAGGAGTGGTTTTGGTGATTCTCTGGCAGGTGGATAGGCCCAGTTACAGGGGAAACTCTGCCGAAATTTTTAAAAATTTATGAAGTTAGAAAAATTGGGAACTATTGGTGTGTGGATGAGGATTTAAGTCACATTGGGTGTCAATGGCGGATTCTATCCCTCATTCGAGGATGAATGATCTTAAGTGGGGGAGAATGTAAGGCCCCATTCGGGAATAACGGTATTCGGGAATAACGTATTCGAGTATCAAATGAGACCTATGGGGTGGAACAACATTATTTGGACATCATAAGTGTTTCAACGATGTCATTTCTTCGGGTATAAGTGGTATCATATTAAGTAAATGAGCTCCAAATTCAGCTTCGATTAAAGAATTAGATCCGTATTGAAATTACGGAGCCATAGCAAAAAACATCGTCGAATTCAGACATCGTATGAGAGAGTTATTCCCATTTTCCCATCATCAGCGCCTAGAGTAGAGTAGGGAGCTATCCCTGTTGCCGGGAATCTTGAGGTTCTGGAACCAGTGCCACAGACAGCGCCCCACGCCACCTATGGCGCCCAAAAACACTATATACTCATTCGGGGTTCATTTTACCCCATTTCTCTTGGCCGCAATTTGGGGTCTTCCTCCACTCTCTCAAGACCTCCAACTCTCCCAATCTTCAAGGTGAGTAATCCCTACTAATTTTGTGTTTCATTCCATCAATTTCATCCTAAAACTAACTCAATCCTCCATAAAATACATAGATCATCAAGAAATTTCTTCAAGAACTCAAAGGAGGGTTTTGCAAAATTTCTTCCAAAAGGTAATCCTACACCCTTAGACTTACACGTATGAATATATTATGGGAATATGAGTATGAATTATGTATTGGAACTTATGGTATGGTTATTGGAAGCCATAAGTTCCAAATTTAAATACATATCCATTATAGAGATTGAAAGGTGATTATTTGATGAAATTTTGTTGGTTGGGTGTGGATGGATGGTCATGTATGTGATGTTAGAAGTTATGAATTGTTTAAGAATGCTGGTGGGATAAATTGTTGCTAAATGGTAGTAGTTGGATAAACTAATTCTATGGATAAGAGATGTAGAGATTCATGCCTACTAGGTGTTTGATAAAATGCCTAAAGATTCATGCCTATTGTTACTAATACTGGTTTCATTGGATGTTGTTATTGTAGGTTGAAGTTGCTTAGTGTAGTGGATCACTGTAGTATCATTAAGGGACGAATTTGAGGTATGTTGGCTAAACTTTCTCTCTTAGAATCGAATTCTATATTGTTTCCTTAAGATCAAGTATGATTCACTCAAGATTCTTAACTTCTATATTCCGGGTTATTCCCTATAAACTTGATTATTCCGAATGAGCCTTATATCAAAATATAGATGTTCAAAGTATTGTTTGTGTATTAAAATGCTATGTCTTTGAGTCGTGTTCCACATGAAAGTTATGATGCCAAAATGTTTTAGAAAATCTCAATATTCTTAAGACTCTTAATTGCTCATACGTGTACTTAAAATCTTGATTGAAAATGTCTTAGTATTGATAATTTATAAAGATAGTTGGAAGTGAAATAAGTGAATTGGGGATATAGAGTGTTGCCAATATGCCAAGAATTTAAGTTATGATTGTGGCTAGTAGTGAAAATGATTTGAGTGGATGCGATAAAGAATATGAAATGAGCCTCGACTCAATTGTTTAAAAAAAATGATTTCGAAAATAGAATTGCCTAAAAGCTTTTGTATTCAATTCATGCCCATAAGTGGCTGTTTTAACTAATGCTTTGCTTTATAAATATATTCAGTGTGATTCGAATTCTTACATACTCATGGGTTAAATTTATACATTGTCATTTCTGGGGAAGAGTATTGCAAGAATAAATTGTGTATTGATTGTTTATGAATTTGATGTGTATTTCTATAGCTGGTTGGTATGCCCTATTCTTTGGGAAAAAATATTTTTTTTGTTTAAAGTTCCCATTACAAATGGATTTGAAGTATATGATTTCTGAAATATTCTGTATGTTAATATTTGATGGTGGTCCTTGAAAATAAAAAAGGTAAAACTGTGGAACATGAAATACGGCCACCGTGCCAGAAATAAAGAATCTTGTGAATGGCCAAATGAGTGAAGAAAATATTGTTGTTGTAAGTGACTGAAAATACTAATGAGAATTTATACAATGTGAAAGATGTTGAGATGAGAACAATTTTATTTATGTTACCTTTGGGTGCAAATCAAATAAGCAAAATAGTTTTGGGAGTATCATTAGCAAAATCAAGGAGGGGTGGGTCATAAGGCCCACGCCTGAAACTACACGTGCCGGTGTAGGGATGGATTGTGATTATTCCCCTTATTTGGGATGAAATTGAAATATTGGAGAAATTGTGATATTATTCCCCTTAATTGGGATGAAACTAATAACAATTGTGGATTGGAAAAGTCAACCCACATGGCATATGTGGAAAGGCGGCCTAGCTGATCCGGTGTAGATCGGACGCCATATTGTGCACATGATGGTACTATTCTTGGTAACAACTTTCTTTCGCATCACTCATCGAACCACATCGTTCGTGGGAAGATGGCCTAGCCGATCGGGCGTGATCGGACGCCGTGCTAACACAGACGGTGGCATATTTGTGCTAATGATCTCCCAACCAAAAATTGTATATGAAGTTCATATTTTAAAAATTATTATGTTTTAAATGAACATTTAGATATTGTTGATTGTGACTTGCCATTTCTATGTGTTGTCTTTTCTTACATGGTTATTCTATTTTGAAAGAGGACTTTTAGCTTTACATACTAGTACTATTCGACAGTATTAACGTCTCTTTTGCCGGGGGCGCTGCATCTTTAATGGATGCAGGTGGTTCTACAACATGCAGCATTGATCAGTGATAGCAGTACTCTTTTCAGCTGATTTGGTGAGCCCCACTTCATTTCGGGATCATGTATCTTTTGTTTTTCATGTACTGCATTTTAAGGTATAGCCGAGGCCTTATTGTCGGCATTTTCATATTACTCTTATATTGTACTTAGAGGCTTCGTAGACAGGTTGTGGGTGATGTTTAATGTGGGGAATGGAACTAGAACTGTTGGTATTTGGCAAACACATTATCATTATATCTATAAACTTGTAATACTTTAAAAATTATGAATGAAGTTGCTAATGAATATGAAACGGGAGTTGTTAATAAAATATTTTAAATGTTTGATTAATGGAGTACATCTCCTCCTTATTCATGGATGAGTTTGGTTAGAAGAAAATCTAACTGGCTTGCTCGGCCGGGTTCACTCGATTAAGCGTCGGTCGTGCTCCTTGTGTTTTGGGACGTGACACTATACTACACTATGTAATATATACTTTAATAATAATCTGTGAAACCATTGAGATTCTAGTTAAGGTTTCAAATTATCTAGGGGCTAGTGTTAGGCATCCCCCAAGATTCACAAAATGTGATTCCGATGGACTCGATCAAATCGAGGAGGGAAGGTTCAAAAGAATAATTATTTTGATATTTACAAAAAGAGGAAATTAGTACAAAAGAGGAAAAGTGCCTAAGTATGAATGTTGCATAATAAATGTAAATAAATTACATATAATGAGTATGGACAAAATATAAGAAAAGACCATGTTTTGATGATTTTAATAAAATGTAAAGAATATGCAGTAATGAGCTGAGTATTTTGTAACTTGGCTAAATGAATTTTAATTAAAAGAATACACTTGAAAAAATTTAATTTATGTGTAAAAGTTAACTATTTTGAATGGGAGACTAAATATAAAGAATGAAAACTTACTCCAAAATATTTTACCAAAGAGTGGGAAAGAATTGTCTTAAAAGAATTACGGTAAACAAAGTGAAAGGATTATTTTGATGAGTAAAGGATGATATCTATTCACAGTAAAACATAAGACTCGAAATAAAATATGTAATTAAATATACACAAAAAAGTAGACAAGATATGTGAGAATGGCTGAAGTTTTGAAGAAGGTATGCGTTTTAATTAATGAAGCACAAAAGGCTATATTTTGACAAACAAAAATATTTGGATGGGGATAGAATCAAGGAGTAAACCTGCTAGAGTCGACTTGAAATTAACAACTTTGGAATAGAGTATGTGAAAGAATATTTGTTTTGGGATGGTCTTGTAAATAATGATAAATGAATCTTATAACAAATGCATGACCAACAAATAATCAGTCAAGAATCATAGACAAACACAATGGGTTATACTCAACTAAATCTAATGGATGTACAACATATAAAATATTTCGGACTTTTAGAGAATCCCACAAGAAAGCAACTATCCGTGCACAACTATATGCAAACTAATCATGTTGAATGTCATTTCATAAAAAAGGGGTAGCTATCATGAATTTGTTCTAAGCATGTATTTATTTTAGGGTACATCCTAGAATAAAAAGTGCGAAGCGGGGAGCTTGACAGAGATTTGTCTTTTCATCTTCGAGTTCATTGTTAGGGTACCTTGCAAAGAACGAAGAAAATGTTAGTAAACTAATGTGATGTGAAAATAAGTTATTAAAGTTAAATTTTTGAAATAATTTTGGTTTGAAAATGTTTTAAAAAATTGTTTTTTGAAAATGATTTGAAATGTTTTTGGAAAATAATTTAAAAAATAAAATAGAAGGCTCAGATTGTATTTTTGTCCCGTCTAGACATGAGAATGGGAACCTTGATAGCTAGTTGTGTCGCCCTCCAAAGGTTATTGGTTCGCCATGTTTATGTCTTTCTTTTTTTTTTTTGATAAGTTATCGTCATCACCTCGTTATATTAGGGCCCAGTCTGGAGGGTACATCCGAGGGGCGCGGCCTCAATAATTCGTAAAACATTTTTTCATCGGTATTTAGTGTAGCAAAAACCAACGATCTTTACTGTTGAACCAGCACTGGTGAAGCAACAGTGCTACTTGGACAATAATCTGTTTGGCACAAATTCAATCCAATTCCAGTAGTGTTCTGCCAGAGGAGCCTCAAAATGACAAACAAATCATAGGCAAGGATGGAAGAATATTGAAATCAAGTCCAAGAGCAACCAACATAGAAGAGGATATGCAATACCAAAGCAGTACCATCCAAGAACGAACAGTCGCCGAAAAAGGAAGTTACGACAGAGCTAACAGTCACAAAACTTTACACATATCAGTAACGAGAGGCCAAACGACGGCCTTCTAATCCCAAACATCAGTGGTAAGAAACAATGATGTAAACAAAATTGAAATAACAAAATATAACCGACGAGTGGATGGAAAATGAAACAGTCATGGACTAAGGCGGCAATAAACAAAACACGCACCTATCATGGGAGAAAATGTTCTCCGTCTAGATTCCGACGAACTCCGACGAAGCGAATTTTTAGTTATCTTTTCGTTCCCCTTTAGATCTGACAGAAATAGAAGGTAGATGTACAAAAAGGCAGCATTTTGCCGGGAAATAACATTTCCGGCTAGATCTATTTATTTTCCGGCGAGTCTAAAACCTGAAAAAAAACGAAAATTAACATCAAGTTAGGAGAAGGGGGAAGGGGAGACGAAGAAGACAAGCAGTGGCGGAGCAGAGGTGGTGTTGCAGTCGCCGGCCATCACCGGTGGTAAAAGCAGGTGGCGAAGGGAAGAAAGGGCTGGAGAAGCGGCAGCCAGGACAAGGGATAGAGAGCCATCACCGGTGGCATTGTAAGAAACGAGAAGGAGCAACCTTGGTCTCTCAAAAATTAGAGATTAAGAAACGAAGATGGGGTGTGCGGCTGCTTGGTCTCTTTCTTGAGACTTGAGAGAACATGATAGGTCTGTAGGGTTTGGGGGGGTAATAGGCGGATGATGGTAAGGAAAATGAGGGGTGGTAGGTTATTTTATAAGGGTTTGGATGGAGATATTATGGTGGGTTTTTACCTATTGGGTAAAAATGTCACCTCAACATGACGCGTCTCATCAATATGACTTGTCACGTCATATATATTGTCATCTCAAATATCTAGTCATATCAAATGTCACATCAAATATAGACGGGACATTGAATTTGATTGGACTTGACCCGTATTTAAAAGTGAATTATACTGGATTCCGTATAATCAATAGACCATGCTACAAACTAAAAGATGATTATTTAATTTAAAAATACTACCTGTAATATTTATTAAAAATATCAATTACAACAATAATATTGTAGTATTTATTATTTATTTATTTTTGAATAATAAATTGATAGAATAATCCTAGTAGTTTAAAAACAAGACAATTATCAATAGATTATTTTAAATTTAGAAAAATGCACAAAAATGGCAGTATTTAACCAAATGCAATAAAATGATAAAAAAATTTAAATTTTGCAAAAATAAGAATCATTATCAATAAATTGCATTAAAGCTAAATAACGTGCAAAAAACTATATTTTATTATTTTTTACTAGGAAGCCTATAAAAGTTAATTTTAAAATATGAAGGGTCAAAATTGAGTGTCAACAGCTGCCCCTCGTTGACCGGAGATGATGTAAGAATATCGGGCAAAGATATAGACGATATACTCAATTTTGTCCCGACATGACAGAGTAGGGAATGTGGATATTTTAAAGGTTGTGACCGAACTCTGGTATTTGAGTTGCCTACATATCTCGGGTTGCACGAGAATTAGGTCGCGTGTATTTCAGGAAGATTGAGTACTACTTATGAATCGCAGCTTCATGGAGTGGAAGACAAATGTTCGAGGATAAAAACGATGTGTGATCTAGACATTATTCTGAGATTGTCCCAGTGACGGACTGTGATAACATTGGGGTGTGGACATTCGCATTGGGTTGATACGGGATGAAGTAATCTTTTTAGTTTTTCATTTGTCACGATCCCAATTTCTCTCTGTAGGATGTTGTGATAGCACCTAGTCTCTAAGACTAGGTGAGCCTAATAGTTAATGAATTAAATGACAGAATTTAACCAATAAAGCTTCCTATTAAACCAACAACTATCATAAAAAGGACTCCACAACACAACTGAAAATAACGCCCAAAATATGGTAAGATCAAGTCATAAGCTCTACACGAGTATTCTGAAACATCCCTAATACATCAGTATCTATAAAAGGAGAATGAAATAGAAACTAAGATAGAGGGTGACTCCGAGGCCTGCGAATGTCGGCAGGTATACTATGAAGTCTCCGATCCATGCTCAACTCATGGATGCCTAGGCTAGTATGAAGTACCTGGATATACACAAATAGATATGCAGAAGCGTAGTATGACTACACCACAACGGTACCCAACAAGTATTAAGCCTAACCTCGATAGAGCAGTGACGAGGTCAGGTCAAGACACCTACTAGAATAAATAAAGAAACTAAACAGGTATAGTACAATATAATAATGGAAACAATGAAAATGATACAATGAAGAAATATAACAAGAATAGCTACACTGAAGTTAAGGCAATAAAGACATCACGGGAGAAACACATAACAAGAATGCCAAGGAAATGATGCAGACTAACTCAAGTGATGCAAATGAAAGATAGCAACACGAATCACTACCGAGGTACCGCCTCGCAGTCTTATTCACAATCAAAATCACGATCTTTCCTTATACCACCGCGGGAGCCTTGCATTTAGTTTTTATAATCATTTTTCCGAAATAGCTACCAGCGTTTTAGCCCACCTTATCACACTGCATGGCTTTAAGTAGTACCCCTACTAGCAACACACGTATCAAGCCCACCTTATCTCAACGCATGCATATCAACCCCTATACCAACACACGCGTATTAATAACACAACATATCACAAATCACACCTCAAGTGCCCAATACCACAACTTACCAAAGAAGTCAACAATAATAATATTTTCACAATAAATAGCCCATGGCTCAACCACAATATGTACAAGAGTTTGAACAATGGCAACCAAAAGTGAATAACTCAACAAGAATTGTATTTCAATAATTTACAACTTTGCCTTAATGTGATCACGGCTTTTACAACTTCAACACCAAAACTCAACAACAAGATATTCCAAGAAATAACAACATCAAGTAAGGTAACTCAACAGTTAAGTATTTAACAAGGAAATGAGAAAACAACAACTTCAACTAAGCATGTAAGGGAAAATAACAAGTAAGAGATGAGACAAGTATTAACAATGTCAAGTGAAATATGTAAGGATATATTAATGTTACGACCCCAATTTCCCTCCGTAGGATGTCGTGATGGCACCTATTCTCTAAGACTAGGTAAGCCTAATAATTTTGCGGAATAACTAAATATAAAGTTGAAACTCAAACCTCATCATCTGAAATAAATAAAAACTGTGATTCAAAATAGTTACAACTCCCAAAATCAGGTAGAAATAAGTCACAAGCTCTAAAGCGAAAAATACTAAATATCTCTATACATCAGAATCTAATGAAGAATAAGAAAAATAACATAATAAGGATAGAGGGGGACTCCGAGGTCTGCGGACGCTGATAGATATACCTTGAAGTCTCCGCGCATAGGCTAGCTCACTAATACCTGGTCTGGAAGGAAGAACCTGGGTTTGCACAAAAAGATGTGCATAAGAGTAGTATGAGTACACCACAGAGATACCCAGTAAGTGCCAAGCCTAATCTCAGTGGAGTAGTGACGAGGTCAGGTCAGGGCCCTACTGAAAAATAATAGGAAACAAGACAAAAGATATAATAATATAATGAAATGACTGAGAAGTGAACAATGAGAAATTACAGAAAGATAACAACACAGCAAATAGAGGTAAACAGCAGGGGCGCTCCCGAGGTACCGCCTCGTAGTCCCAAAAGTAAATACACAGCAGGGGCACTCCTGAGGTACCGCCTCGTAGTCCCAAAAGTAAATATGCAACAGGGGTGCTCCCGTGGTACTGCCTCGTAGTCCCAAAAGTAAATATGCAATAGGGGCGCTCCCGAGGTACCGCCTCGTAGTCTCAAAAGTAAATACATAACAGGGGTGCTCCCGAGGTACCGCCTCATAGTCCCAAAATATATATGCAACAGATAACCGATTGGACAGAAAAATTACAGTAAGAAATCCTACAGTTAAAAGCTGAATACAAGATCAAGGAAGCAGGAAATCCAACTAAGCATGTTGCACAAAATGCAAGTAAGAGGTAAGACACGTAGACATGTGACATTAGGCTAAACATGATGACTACACATGCTAGAGTAACTCAGTTAAGGAATTAAAAAGGAAACTATTTAGCAAGAATTGAAATTTTAACATTTAACCCGAGTACGCACTCGTCACCTCGCGTACACGGACTTCACGTATTGCAAATACCATAACAGTACCAAACCTAAGAGGAGTTTCCCCCCACACAAGGTTAGACAAGTCACTTACCTCAAACCAAGCTCAATCAGTCAATAAGAATGCATTTCCCTCGACTTTCCGACTCCGAACGGCCCAAATCTAGCCAAAACAATTATATACTATAAATATAACTATAAGAAACTAATTTAAATAATGGAACTACAACTTTAGCAAAGAATTAAAAAATTGCCCCAAAGCGTCGACCCGGGCCCACGTCTCGAAATCGGGTAAAGGTCACAAAATCCGAACACCTATTCAACCACGAGTTCACCCATGCCAAAATTACTCAAATCCGATACCAAAATCTCAATCAACACCTCACAATTCGGCCTAAGAACTTTCCTCCATTTCCCCCCATTCTTTTACCCCAAATCACTAATTAAATGATTAAATCAAAGACAAACATGAAATTTATCTAAAACTAAGTAAGAATCACTTACCCCAATTAACTCCTTGAAAATCCCTTCAAGAATCGCCCAAATTCGAGGTCTCTAGCTCAAAAATATGAAAAATGGGTTCAAACCCTCATTTGAAAATTAATACTGCTGCCCAGGTGTTTACACTACGCGGTCGCAGAAATACACATGTGATCGCGTAGAACAAAATTGCTATCAATTCAAAAACATACTACGCAAACTCGAAAGCTGCTATGCGAACGCGATCCACTGCCATGCCAAGCTACGCGATCGCGTAACACCACACACGACCGCTTAGAGTAAATCATTCCACTGCCCAGGTCCTCCCTTCATCACTGCGAACACGGCAAAGGCCACGCGTTCACGATTCACTTGCCCAAACAACTTCGCGATAGCGTATTCATACCTGCGATAGTGTATTCATACGTGCGATCGCGTAAGAGGAAATAAAACACCAGATTTCAGCAACTCCGCAATGATCCGAAAAGCGCCGAACATGGTCTGAATCACACCCGAGGCCCCCGAGACCTCAACCAGTAATACCAACAAGTGCTAAAACATCATAAGAACCTAGTCGAGCCTTCAAATAACATCAAACAATGCTAAAACCATGAATCGCATCCCAGTTCAAGCTTAATGAACTTTAGAACTTCATACTTCTACATCAGATGCCGAAACCTATCAAATCAAGTCCGATCGACCTCAAATTCTGCACACAAGTAATAATTTATATTACAAACCTAATCCAACTTCCGGAGTCGGAATCCGACCCCAATATTAAAAGTCCACTACCGGTCAAACATTCCAAAAATCATCCAACTTTCCAACTTTCGCCAATTAATGCCGAAATGACCTACGGACCTCCAAATCAATATCCGGACACGCTCCTAGGATCAAAATCACCCTACGGAGCTACTGGAACCATCAAAACTCCATTTCGGAGTCGTCTTCACACAAATTAAACTACGGTCAATTTCTACGACTTAAACTTCCATTTTAGGGACTTTGTGTCCCATTTCACTCCGAAATCAAAAACCAAACCTCCCGGCAAGTTTCATAATCACAAAATAAAATAGAGGTAGAAATAAATAGGGGTTCAGGGCTAATACTCTCAAAACGACTGGCCGGGTCGTTACATCCTCCCCCTTTTAAAACAAACTTCGTCCTCGAACGAGTTTAGAGACATACATGAAGTGGTGAAAAGATGAGGATAATGGCTGCGCATATCATGCTCGGTCTCCCAAGTCGCCTCCTCATCTGGATGAACCCTCCACTGAACCTTCACTGAAGCGATGTTCTTCGACCGCAACTTTCGAACCTGCCTGTCCAAAATGGCCACCAGCGCCTCAACATAAGATAGATCCTTGTCCAATTGGACTGAGCTAAAGTCTAACACATGAGACAGATCACCGTGATACTTCTGCAGCATGGAAACATGGAATACTGGATGAAATGCAGAGAGACTAGGTGGTAGTGTAAGTCTATATGCCACCTCTCCAACCTTCTCAAGAATCTAAAAAGAACTGATATACCTAGGGCTCAACTTGCCCTTCCTTCCAAACCTCATAACTCCCTTCATGGGCGAAACCCGGAGCAAGACCCGCTCCCTAACCATGAATGCAACGTCGCGAACCTTTCGATCCGCATAACTTTTTTGCCTAGACTGGGCTGTGCGAAGTCGATCCTGAATCAATTTAACCTTTTTCAAAGCATCCTAAACCAAGTCTGTACTCAATAGCCTAACCTCACCAGAATCGAACCAACCCACTGGAGACCGGCACCGCCTACCATACAAAGCCTCATACGAGGCCATCTGAATGCTCAACTGATAACTGTTGTTGTAGGCAAACTCCACAAGTGGCAAGAACGAGTCCTAAGAACCCCCAAAATCCATCATACACGCACGAAGCATATCCTCCAATATCTGAATAGTGCGCTCGGACTGTCCGTCTGTCTGAGGGTGAAATGTTGTACTCAACTCCACCCGAGTACCCAACTCATGTTGTACGCTTCTCTAGAACCGCAATGTAAACTGCGTACCCCGGTCAGAGATGACAGATACTGACACGCCATGAAGCCTGACAATCTCGCGAATGTAAACCTGAGCCAGCTGCTCCGAAGAGTAAGTAGTAACTACAGGAATGAAATGAGCTGACTTGGTCAATCTATCCACAATCACCCAAATTGCATCGAACTTCCTCTAAGTCCGTGGGAGCCCAACAACAAAATCCATAGTGATTCACTCCCATTTCCACTCCAGAATCTCTAGCTTCTGAAGCAGTCCAACTGTTCACTGATGCTCATACTTCACATGCTGACAATTTAGGCACCGAGCTACATACTCCACTATGTCCTTATTCATCCGCCTCCACCAATAGTTCTGCCTCAAGTCTTGATACATCTTCCCGACACCTAGATTAATGGAGTACCACAAACTGTGAGCCTCCTGGAGAATCAACTCATGCAAGCCATCTACATTGGGCACACACAGCCTGCCCTGCATCCGTAACACACTATCATCTCCAATAATGACTTCCTTGGCATCACCGTGTTGAACCGTGTCCTTAAGGACAAGCAAATGGGGGTCATCATACAGACGCTCTCTGATATGATCATAAAGAGAAGACTGAGAAACCACACAAGCCAAAACTCTGCCCGGCTCGGAAATATCCAATCTGACAAACTGGTTGGCCAAGGCCTGAACATCCAAGGCTAAAGGCCTCTCTGCTACTGGTAGATATGCTAAACTACCCAAACCCTCCGCCTTGCAACTCAATGCATCGGCCACCACACTGGACTTCCCGAGATGAGAGAGAATGGTGATGTCATAATCCTTAAGCAGCTCCAACCATCTCCGCTGCTGCAAGTTAAGATCCTTCTGTTTAAACAGATGATGTTGACTCTAGTGATCGGTGTAGACCTCACAAGGGACACCATACAAATAGTGCCGCCAGATCTTCAAGGCATAAACAATATCTGCTAACTCGAGGTCGTGGACATGATAGTTCTTCTCAAGCACTATCAGCTATCTAGATGCGTAGGCAATCACCCTACCATCCTGCATCAAAACCACGCATCGAGACCAATGCACGACGCATCACAATACACCGTATAGGACCCCAAACCAGTAGGCAATACCAACACTGGAGCTGTCGTCAAAGCATTCTTGAGATTTTGAAAGATCTCCTCACACTCCTCGGTCCACCTGAACGGAGCACCCTTCTGGGTCAATCTGGTCATAGGTGCTGCAATAGATGGGAAACCCTCTATAAATCAACGGTAATACCCTACGAAGCCAAGAAAACTCCTGATCTCCGTAGCTGATGATGGTCTGGGCCAACTCTACACTGCTTTAATCTTCTTCGGATCTACCTTGACCCCCTTACTCGATACTACATGACCCAAAATTTCCACTCACTTTAGGCAGAATTCAGACTTCAAAAATTTTGCATATAACTTCTTTTCTCTCAAGGTATGAAGCACAATCCTCAGGTGCTGCTCATGATCCTCCCGACTTCGGGAGTACATACATCTGTCACTGTTGAAGGTAACTCAAAATACTTATATCTCCCTCCCTGAATGGTAAATAATGATAATTTTTATTAACTGGGTACCTCATACCCTTCTTCATCTTGCTTCTTTTACTTCTTGAAACTTGTATTTATCTTCTGAATTTCTCATTGTCTTTCACCATAAAGGTGAATAAATATTCTTGCCTTAAGGTTCCTTATCAAGAGGCTTACACGTCTTAGTATATACATGATCTACTGAATACCTCATATTTATCCATCATAAGCATGATGCAAAGATTGAGTTCCTCTGACTCAACCCTTCCACAGCTATATCTCTTACCAACCGTCTTTCTGGATATATGCATCGTTGTATTACGAATAAGATAGAGTTTAGGAAATTGAGTTCTTACAACTGAGCTCTACCACACAATCTAGAGTAAGAAGAAAGAGTGACAGTCCTAAATGACCTGTAGCCTCCTTCTTATAAGTGTGGTGCACGACACACCCATAAACAAGACTCTACTAGACACGGCTTGTAGACTCCCTAGGATAGAACTGCTCTGATACAACTTTTGTCACGACCCAAACCGGTGGGCCGCGACGGGCACCCTGCACCTTACTCAACCGAGTACCAACGTAATGTATCTTTCTTATTACTTCATCATATACATGTGACATACGAGCCTAATCGGCCAACATGATCATTTATAAATTCAAAACATAGGTCGACAAGGCCGTACAATCTTTCACATGCACGACATTTGTCTACAAGCCTTTAAGAGCACATAATTATCATAAAGGTCGGGACAGAGCCCCGCCATACCAAACCATACACATCTAAATCATACTGACCAAACAAGAAACTCTGGAGCACATGGAGTGCACCAATATCTTTTGCTGAGCTGATCGCCTACTTGGAGGACTCTCGACCTATCTATCGAGACCTGCGGGCATGAAACACAGTGTCCTTGGGCAAAAGGGACGTCAGTACAAATAATGTACCGAGTATGTAAGGAATGAAAATCAGTACATAATAGACATGAGAGAAATATGGAGTAAAGGACTCGACATGCACGTCTGCATAGCTCTGTGAATCATTTCATTTTTATAATATCATGCATATGCGTATAAATGTCATACCATGCATAGGTATATGTGTTCATAACATCATCAAGCCTCCGAGGGCATCCCATCATATCATTTCGGCCACTGTGGGCAAATTATAAATGTATACTAGCTGATCAGGTGGTGGTGTGTGTATAACGCCGTAACCTTTTTCCATATCCCATATACATATACTATACATATATGTGCGTATATAATGCCATCTGGTCATGGGTCAATGTACATGTATAAATGCATGAAATGCATAAGAAATACGTTAATAAGATTTTCTCGGAATGTCATAAAAATAATATGTCTGTCGAATAAATTTTATCAAATACGTATTTTTCTGAGACCCATGAATAGAAGATATAATAATAATTCACATGGGGAATCAAGAATATAGACACCCCTAATATTTCTATGAATAGTCATTTATGAAAATTGTGCATTTGCTCGTTTCGTTTGTATCGTATTGATCATACCCAAAAGAAAGAAGGGATAGCCTTAACATACCTGGAGTAGGGAAAAAATTCGTATGATATTCTTGAGAGGATTGCACCGTACTCTCTTTGAATTGCAAAACTTCCGTTGTTATTACGCAGTGCAATTTCATATAAATTTCTTACAAATTTAAGAACTGTCATCGCTATGAAGTCTGATATGACCTTCAAAAATTTTGTCACCTTCATTCCTTGTCTTTCCTTTTTGTATAATTCCTTACAACAAATGAATTTGATAACCTTACTTGTTGAAATCTCTGTTTGAATTAGAGTCTTTGTTTTCTTTAAATTGTTGAAAGAGACCAAAATCAGAAGCTTTGCTATTCTTTTAAAATGGTTGAAAGAGACCAAAATCAGAATCTTTGGTATTCTTTTAAAATGGTTGAAAGATACATATCTATCTTTGAATTAAAAGGTCCTATGTTGAATTGATTGCCACCTAACCCATAATGACTAAGAGTCATATGGTTTGGTAGTGGCTTGCTGCCCCGTGGGGGTGGGGTAGGGGTGGTTTTTTTAATCTTATCTTATAACTCATTAATTGATTAGGTCATGTCCAGTTACCCGATAATTAACCAATTACCCACATAATTAAGAATTATCTCAAATTACTTAAAATACTATCCACTTTTAACAAACTTTATACACTTTACTATCATGGTCATGTCGTACCTTGTATGGTATTAGTCCATAAATACCGGATATTTTAGCTCGGGTCGTACTTTATCCAAACTGTCAAACTTCGGCGAAATTTATTTTCTCCGATTTGCGTACCCTCTCACCTTCACGAATTTACCCGTCACTTGTTTGAAATAACATAATGCTTAAAATTTCAAAATAATCCCATTCCCGAACTTACGTCAATTAACTTATGATGAAACTTTAACGTACGAAAATGCGGGATGTAATATCTCATTTCTGTGCTTTCAACAATTTATTTATGGCGTACTTTCATGTATGAAAATATGGGGTGTAACAAGGTTATGGGTAGGTCGGGGCCCTGTTCCGATCACAGTACATCCATCAGTAGAGGCTTGTAGGCATATCCTGTCAGTTAGTGTAGTATGTTAGGTTTGTAGGCCTTGTATGTATATTCCGTTGGTTTGTCAGCTATAGTAGTTATGACGGCCTTGTCGGCCCAGCTTTATATTGATGTTTAGTCAGCGTTAGCTTCCGTTCAGTTTTATATTATGCTTCTCAAGTTGTCTTGCAATGTAGCCATGGCCAAAGTATGACATTATATGTTCAGAGTCCCTTAGTCGCAAGTTGGTATGCAAGGATAGGTGAGGTACCGGGTGCCGGTCTCGCCCCTCCCTCCCAGGTTCGGGGCGTGATAAAAGTGATATCAGAGCAGTTCTTTCCTAGAGAGTCTACAAGCCGTGTCTTGTAGGGTCTTGTTTATAGATGTATTGTGCAACACATTATATAAGCAAGGGACTACATGGCATTTAGGAGTTGGTTACCCTTCTTTCAAATCTAAATCGTGTTGTAGAACTGAGTTATAGGAAATTTGAGTTAAACTTACGTGTTGGTATTTGTATGCACATATGACGGTGACTAGGAAGACTACGGCTAGCCAGAGGAGAGATACATCAGTAGGTGAGGGGACTAGCAGGGTACCCCCAGTAGATGGGGCCCAATCTGAGGCCCAGGGAGAGACCCCTACTCAGCCATTACCGGCTCCTCCACCACTTGAGGAGATTCCTAGGGAGACCGCACATCTAGTTCCCCCTTCGCTTCCATCAGATCAGGACTTGAGAAGCGCGGTGCATTTGTTGACACAGTTGGTAGCTACCCAGCAACAGGCTAGGTCACCCGCTAGTGCAAGATCTTCTGAGGGGTCTGGGAGTTCAAGGGTCCGAGAGTTTATTGCTTTGAGTCCCCCAGAGTTCACAGGGACAGATCAGAGAGAGGACCTGCAGGATTTCATAGATCAGCTTCACAGGATCTTTGGGGTTATGCATGCCACGGAGAAAGAGGCAGTTGAGCTAGCAGCTTTTTGACTCCGAGATATAACCATCCTTTGGTACGAGGATGGGAGAGGTCTAGGGGAGGTGATGCACCTCCAACTATTTGGGAGAATTTTTCGGATGCCTTCCTTGACCAGTACTTACCGCGGGAGATCCAACAGGCTCGAGTCGATCAGTTTCTAGCCCTCAAGCAGGGCAATATGAGTGTTCGAGAGTATAGTCTCCATTTTGACTCATTGGCCAGATATGCACCATCCATAGTTTCTACTATGCAGGAAAGGATTCACAGGTTTATTGCAGGTTGGCCCCAAAGTTGACCGAGGCATGTGCCACCGCTGCATTGCAGGATAGTATGGATATCTCCCGGATTCAGGCATTTGCCCAGAATATAGAAAGGGGTAGGCATCGGCAGCAGGGTACAGAGAGGACTAAATCAGGACAGCATAAGAGGATGAGATTTGCCAGGTCTCAGGAGCAGTCTCAGGGTAGTTATAGGCCCCAGCACTTCGAACGGCCACCTAGGCCTCTGCCACCTCAATTACAGGGTTACCGGTTTGACCGCTATACTTAGTCAGGACCAGGCGAGAGCTCACGGGCATCGAGTTTGCAGCAACAGTGAGGTTCAGGGCAGACATGGTCATTTCTACCGTAGTGTGACATCTGTGGTAGAGGTAACATAGGCCAATGCCGAGCCGGTTCCGATGCTTGTTATACATGTGGACGTCCGGGGCATATGATGTGAGATTGCCCAAATAGAGATTCTAGGGGTATGTCACAGCCAGCGAATTCAGTAACAGGATCATCTATGTTCGTGCATCCTTCAAGGCGCGAGTCTCAATCTTGGGCGGGTAGAGGTCGAGGCAGAGGTAGAGGTTCTAGTTCAGGTGGTAACCAGAATCGTAGCTATGCTTTAGCAGGTCGGTAGGATCAAGAGTCTTCAATAGATGTTGTGACATGTATGTTGACCATTTGCCCTCATGATGCTTATGCCTTGATAGACCCAGGATATACTTTATCTCGTATTACCCCATTTGTCGCGGGGAAGTTTGGTATAGTGCCTGAAATACTAAGTGATCCTTTTGCGGTATCTACATCGGTCGGGGAATCGATTATTGCTAGATGGGTTTACCGAGGTTGTACGATGATAGTTTGTAGTCGTCAAACCACAGCCAACCTAGTTGAGCTAGAGATGTTGGATTTTGATGCTATCACGGGCATGGACTGGTTGCAGCTTGCTATGCCACTGTTGATTGTCGAGCAAAGACAACCAGATTTCATTTTTTGGGTGAGCCAGTCCTTGAATGGGTAGGTAATACAGCGACACCCAGAGGTAGGTTTATTCCCTATCTGAAGGCGAGGAAAATCATCGCAAAAGGGTGCATTTATCATATTGTGCGAGTTAGAGATGCAGATGCTGAGATACCTACACTTCAGTCTATTCCAGTAGTCAAAGAGTACACAGATGTATTTCCATATGAACTTCCAGGTATTCCTCCAGAACGAGAGAGTGATTTTGGCATCGATTTGCTTCCGGGAACTCAACCAATATCCATCCCTCCGTATAGAATGGCACTTGCCGAATTAGACGAGTTGAAGGAGCAGTTAAAAGATTTGCTGGAGAAAGGTTTCATCGGGCCCCGTACATCACCTTAGGGTGCACGGTACTGTTTGTTTGGAAGAAAGACGGCTCACTGAGGATGTGTATCGATTATAGGCAGCTGAACAAGGTAACTATTAAGAATAAGTATCCACTTCCAAGGACAGATGATTTGTTTGATCAGTTGCAGGGAGCTGGATGTTTCAGATGAACAAGGTAACTATTAGTTGACGCAGAAAGCAACTAAGTTTTAGTGGACAGAGGCTTGCTAGCAGAGTTTCCAAGAGCTTAAGAATAGGTTGACCTCAGCACCAGTTCTAAGACTTCTAGAGGGTCCAGATGGTTATTCCATGTATTGTGATGCCTCAAGTGTCGGGTTAGGATGTGTCCTGATGCAACATTGGAAGGTAATTGCGTATGCTTCAAGGTAGTTAAGGAAGTACGAGCGGAATTATCCGACCCATGACCTCGAGTTAGCTGCGATTTTCCATGCACCTAAGATATGGCCGCATTATTTATATGGTGTTCATGTTGATGTATTCACAAATCATAAAAGCCTGCAATATATCTTCAAGCAAAAAGAGTTCAATTTGCGAAGAGGCGATGGCTTGAGTTATTGAAAGATTACGATGTTAACATTCTCTACTATCCAGGGAAAGCTAATATTGTAGCATATGCCTTAAGTCGCCGATCTATGGGTAGCTTAGCATATGTAGAGGCCGAGAAAAAACAATTAACTAGAGAGATTCATCAATTGGCTTGTTTGGGGGTTCGGTTAGTAAACTCTGGCGATGGTGGAGTTATACTCCAAAATACTACAAAATCATCTCTCATATCTGAGAGAGCAAGTTCCGCAACAGAAGAAGCCATTGTTAGAGCTCAAGGGAGATGGGTTTCTCAGATATAGGGGTCGTCTGTGTGTTCTAGATGTAGCAGGGCTATGAGACAGGATTATGTCAGAGGCACATTATTCGTGGTACTCCATTCATCCTGGGTCGACGAAGATGTACCATGACATTAAGGATGTGTACTGGTGGAACGATATGAAGAAGAACATTGCTGAGTTTGTCGCTCAGTGTCCTATTTGCCAGTAGGTGAAGGTAGAGCACCAGAAGCCCAGAGGGCTAATGCAGACTATAGAGCTCCCGACATGGAAATGGGAGGCGATAAACATGGACTTTGTCACGGGTTTACATCGTTCTCATCGTAAGTTCAATTCTATATGGGTGATAGTCGATAGGCTCATGAAATTAGCTCATTTCCTAGTTGTCAGATCTACATATATAGCAGAAGATTATGCAAAGTTATATATTAAGAAGATAATGCGGTACACAGAGTACGAGTATCTATTATATCTAACCGTGGGGCCGAATTTACAACATATTTTTGGAGGTCATTTCAAAGAGGTCTAGGGATTTAGGTGAATCTCAGCACAACTTTTCATCCTCAGACTGATGGACAAGCTGAGCGCACAATTCAGACACTCGAGGATATGTTACGAGCATGTGTGTTGGATTTTAAAATAAGTTAGGATGAACATTTACTTCTTATCGAGTTTGCATATAATAACAGTTACCACTCCAGTATCCAGATGGCTCTGTACGAGGCTTTGTATGGGCGTAAGTGCAGATCTCCTATATGGTGGTTTGATGTTAGAGAATCTGGGTTACATGGGCCAAACCTGGTTCAGCAGGCCATAGAGAAAGTAAAGCTTATCCGAGAGCGACTGTTGACAGCCTAGAGTCGTCAGAAGTCATATTCTGATGTGTGACGATAAAACTTAGAGTTCGGAGTTAATGACTGGGTATTCTTAAAGGTGTCACCTATGAAGGGCGTGATGAGGTTTGGCAAGAAAGGCAAGCTTAGCCCACGATATATTGGGCCTTATAGGATCATTCGAATTGTGGGCCAAGTAGCTTATGAGTTAGAATTGCCCTCGGAATTGGAGTCTGTCCATCCGATTTTCATGTATCTATGTTACGGAAGTGCATTGGCGATCCTACCCGAGTGGTTCCCACAGATGATGTACAGATTACAGAGGACTTGTCATGCGAGGAAATTCCAATCACCATCTGTAATGACCCGGCCAGTCGTTTCTTGCGTTATAGCCTCGTTTCCCCCATTTCTGCTTCTTTTTATGTTATTTAGCTATATTGTGTTATACCGGGTTGGTTGGTTCGGGTCCGAAGTGGTTTCGGAGTGGAATGAGACACTTAGTCTCTTATTTAGAAGCTTAGGTTAGAAAAGTCAATCGGATATTGACTTATGAGTAAACAAATCTCGGAATTGAATTTTTATGGTTCCGTTAGCTTCGTTAGGTGATTTTTGGACTTAGGAGTGCATCCGGAATGTGATTTGGAGGTCCGTAAAAGAATTAGGCTTCAATTGGCGAAAGTTGGAAATTTGGCGATTTTAGTCGGCAGTGGAAAATTTGATATCGGGGTCGAAATGGAATTTCGGAAGTTGGAGTAGGTTTGTATTGTCATTTGCGATGTGTGTGCTAAATTTAAGGTTATTCAGACGCGGTTTAGTAAGTTTCGGCATCATTTGCGGAATTTGGAAGTTTAAAAGTTCTTAGGCTTGAATACGAGGGTAATTTGGTGTTTTGATGTTTTTTTGAGTATTCCGAAGGCTCGACTAAGTTTGTATATTGATCTATGACTTGTTGGTATGTTTTTGTTGAGGTTTCGAGGGGCTCAGGGTGATTCTGGGTGGTTAACAGATTGTTTGAAGTTTGAAATTGCAGTTGAAGTTATTGCTGCTGGTATTTGCGCACCAGCGAAGGAGGGGAACGCAGGTGCGAGGTCGCAGGTGCACGTGGGAATTCGCAGGTGCGGGAAAGGCTAAGGTGGGTTGGAACCGCAGGTGCGAGGAGTCTGTCGCATCTGCGAGCCCGCAGGTGCGAGGCCTGGGGCGTAGATGCGGAGAGGAGGATTTTGGGCAGGCTTTGCGAGATTTTGGGTCGCAGATGCGGAACCTGGGCTCTTAAGTGAATTCCGTAGGTGCGATGGTTTTGACCGTAGGTGCGGTCCCACAGGCGCGAGAAAGAGCCCGCAGGTGCGAAAATCGGGGTAGAATGTATAGATAGCACACTTCGCGAATTTTGGTTCATTTCCACCATTTTCAAGTCGGTTTTTGGAGGTTTTGGAGGGATTTTGAAAGGATATTCAAAGGTTTCAGTGAGGTAATTTGCTTGAGCCCTAATACTCGTGTTTATGGTGACTTCCCATTGTTTAATCATTTAAATAGTGGAAAAGGAGGGGTTAGGGCTTGGAATTTTGGAGAGTTTTATTTAAGGATTTGAGGGACCAAATGATGTCAGATTTTGATAAATTTTATATGTATGGACTCGTGAGTGAATGGGCTTTCTAGTTTTGTAAATTTTGTCAAATTTTGAGACGTGGGCCCGGGGTCCGGGTTTGAGCCGATTTTGAGATTTTTGGCTAATTTGATAGTTTTTCTTGTGGAATTCATTCCATTAGCGTATATTGATGGTATTGTACTGATTGTGAATAAATTCGGAGCATTTGGAGGCCTATTTGGGAGGCGAGGGCATCACAGATTAGGATTTTGCTTGGTTTGAGGTAAGTAACTGTTTTAAATCTGGTCTTGAGGGTATGAAACCCTAAGAAACTCATATGATGTTGATATTTAGAGGTGATGCACACGTTGGGTGACTGACATATGAGCATGCACCAAGGGGGATTGAGACTTGGTCCGTCCCGATAGACTGTAAAGTCAAATACACCTTTGCTATTACTTGTTCACTCTTGTTTTCGAGTTATTGCCTGCCTTACATGTTAGTAACCATTCTTAGGCTATATGGAAACACTGTTGGGACCCACAGTGGTCGTGAACTTGTTGCATTGACTGTTAAATTGCTGACTTGTACTCAATCATCGTTTGCTTATGCACTTTGTCCCGGCTCTCTCTCCCATGATTTGGTTTGTACTTGCTATAATCTTTGTTAGTGCTGTTGTTGTGATATAGGGCCTAAGTGCCGGGTTGAGAGCTGTGTGAGATATATTGGATCGGGCTGCACGATGCAGCAGTACCTGGATCAGGCTACGCACCGCAGTAAATGTTGGATCGGGTTGCACGCCGCAACAAGCCTTCGGGCCATAATATTGGATCAGGCTGCATGCCATAGTAGTACCTGGATCGGGCTGCACGCCGCAGTAATATATGGATCGGGCTGCATGCCGTAGCAGTATTGGGTCGGGCTGCACGCCGCAGTAATATAGCGCATGGGCTGTAGGAGCCCTTCCGGAGTATGTACACACCCCTAGTGAGCGCAGGTACCTTGATTGTGAGTATTGAGGCTGAGAGCCGAGCGATTGAGCTGTCGAGATAGATGAGTGATAGTAGCCCTTGTGAGGCTGTGTATGGCTTTTATTTATTGATGCACATTGTTGCTAGACATTTCAGTTGTGATGTTTTGAAGGACTTATACTGTTTCGCATGAGCTTAAACGTTTCAATTTTTAAAGCGGCGGTTTGAAAGCATGCCTAAATTCCTTTACTGAAATTTCTGAAAATAACTGTATTATGTGTAGCTCGGCTTTGTTTTCTTAGTTCCTTATTTATTTTTGTTATTTGCTGAGTGGGTTGTACTCATGCTACACCCTGCACTTCATGTACAGATCCAGGTGTGTTTGATCACGGAGGTCGTTAAATTCGGGCGCGATCGACCACTGGAGACTACAAGGTAGCTGCCTGCGTCCGTAGGACCTTGTCTCTCCTTCTATATTTCTTTCTGTCTTGTATAGATATTTAGACACTGGTTGTATTAGTTTGGTTATTTAGATTCTCATGACTTAGTGACACCCCGATGTTTGGGGCTGGTTCTGCATTTTGATTCTATATCGAGTTCAACTGTGGTTTTTATGATATGAAAAAGTTTAAAACTACCTTTTATTGTACTACTGGAGTATTTTGGGAAAGTTGGCTTACCTAGTACCATCGATAGGCGCCATCACGACATGTTAGGTTTTTGGATCGTGACATATTGGTATCAGAGCCCTAGGTTACATAGGTCTCACGAGTCATGAGCAGGTTTAGTAGAGTCTTGCGGATCAGTACGAAGACATCTGTACTTATCTTCGAGGGGCAACAGAACCTTTAGGAAAATTCCACATTCTTGAATTCTTGTCGTGCGAATCTGTTGATTCTGGTAATTAAACATCTATTGTTTCATTCTCTCACAGATGGTGAGGACTCGAATTACCGGGCAGGATGGACAACCACCAGTACCACCAGCCAGGGCCGTGAGAGGTCGAGGTCACGGTAGAGGTCGCGATAGGGGCAGAGGTGCAGCCCGCATAGCAGCTGGGGTAGTACCTGCAGATCCTCCAGTTTTCCCATATCAGGACCAGATTCTAGTTGTTGATACACCCGCTCAGGCAACACCCGTGCCTATTGTGATTCCAGGCCTCCAGGAGGCCCTAGCTCAGATTCTGATATCGTGTACTAGCCTTGCTCAAGCGGTCTGTATCTCGACGGCCGCAACCACTTCTCAGGCCGGGGGAGGCACAGGCACTCAGAATCCCGTCGCTCGCATACCTGAGCAGGTTGTTCGGGGACTCCAGACACCGGGGGCACTACCAGCCTAGCCGGTTGCCGCTGCACAGGATTATGTGGTTCCTGCTATGCCTGAGGATGATCAACGTAGGTTGGAGAGGTTTAGGAGACTCCAGCCGCCACCTTTCAGTGGCACAGAGAGAGAGGATTCTTAGGACTTCTTGGACAGGTGTCAGAGGATACTCCGTACAACTGGTATTCTAGAGACTTGTGGGGTCTCATTCACTACCTTTCAGTTTTCTGGGGCTGCATTCAGATGGTGGGAGACTTACGAGAGGCTTAGGCCTATTGGCGTAGCACCCCTTACTTGGCAGCAGTTCTCTGTGGTCTTTTTGGATAAGTTCGTGCCTCGGTCTCACAGAGAGGAGCCATGTAGACAGTTTGAGCGGCTTCGCTAGGGTGATATGTCTGTGATGCAGTATGAGATGCGATTCTCGGAGTTGGCCCATCATGTTATCTAGTTGGTTCCCACGGGCAGGGAGAGGATCATGAGGTTTATTAATGGTCTCACTTTTCATCTACAGTTTCTCATGACCAGAGAGAGGGTGTCGGGTGCTACCTTTGATGAGGTTGTCGACATTGCTCGGCAGATTGAGATGGTTTACGGTCAGGAGAGGGTTGCGAGGGAGGCCAAGAGGGCTCGTGGTCACGGGGATTAAGCGGTGCACCTTCTGGGGGTCAGTTCCAGAACGGTAGAGGTCATCATTTCAGACAGGCTTAGCCAGCTCGGCTATTTCACCGTGGTGAATCATCTGACCATAGTTCTTACAGTTATCAGCAGGGCCGTTCATCTCTTGGTGCCCTTCCAGCGCAGAGTTCTTTACGTGCTCCATCGGGTCAGTGTTCGTCTATGCCGGGTCCTTCTGCTAGTCATCCTGGTGCTCGGGGCGCCCTTCAGCCCCAGCACCAGCATCAGGGTATTTCTATGAGTATGGAGAGTTTGGTCACTTGAGGAGGGAGTGTCCCCGTCTAGTGGGAGGTTCCGCTCCACAGAGGAGCCAGTCAGCTAGGGGTCGCCTTAGAGGGGGAGGCAGATCAGGGGGTGGCCAGGCCCGTTTCTATGCCCTCCCTGCCAGACTAGATGATATTGCTTCAGATGCCGTGATTACAGGTATTGTCTCATTTTGTCACAGAGATGCCTCTGTATTATTTGACCTTGGATCCACGTATTCATATGTTTCCTCGTATTTCGCCCATTTTGTTGATATGCCACTTAAGTCTTTAGTTTCATCTATTCATGTATCTACTCCTGTGGGCGATACTATTATTACGGACCGCGTATATCGGTCATGTGTGGTGTCTATTGGGGGTTTGGAGACCCAAGTGGACCTTTTGCTGCTCAGTATGGTTGACTTTAATGTGATATTGGGTATGGATTGGTTATCTCCATGTCATGCTGTTCTAGATTGTCACGCTAAGACTGTGACATTGGCAATGCCAGGATTTCCGAGGATTGAGTGGAGTGGTTCTATAGATTATGTACCTAGTCGGGTGATTTCATATTTGAAGGCTCAGCGTATGGTTGAGAAGGGTTGCCTATCTTATTTGGCGTTTGTGAGGGATGTTAGTGCAGAGGCTCCTGCCATTGATTCTGTTCCGGTGGTACGTGATTTTTCGGATGTGTTTCCTGTAGACCTACCGGGCATGCCGCCTGACAGGGATATTGACTTTGGTATTGATTTGGTGCCGGGCACTCAGCCCATTTCTATTCCACCGTATCGTATGGCACCGGCGGAGTTGAAGGAATTGAAAGAACAACTTCAGGAACTCCTTGATAAGGGGTCTATTCGGCCTAGTGTGTCACCTTGGGGAGCACCAGTTCTATTTGTGAAGAAGAAGGATGGTTCCATGAGAATGTGTATTGATTCTAGGCAGTTGAACAAGGTCACAGTCAAGAACAAGTATCCTTTGCCTCGTATTGATAATTTATTTGACCAGCTTCAGGGAGCAAGGGTGTTCTCCAAGATTGATTTGAGGTCCGGTTATCACCAGCTGAAGATTCGGGATTCGAATATTCTTAAGGCAGCTTTTAGGACCCGATATGGCCATTATGAGTTCTTAGTGATGTCTTTTGGGCTAACCAATTCCCTAGCAACATTCATGCATTGTATGAACAGTGTATTCCATCCCTATTTGGACTCATTTGTTATTGTATTTATCGATGAAATCCTGGTGTACTCTCGTAGCCAGGAGGACCACGCTCAGCATTTGAGGATTGTATTACAAAGATTGAGGGAGGAGAAGCTTTATGCAAAGTTCTCCAATTGTGAGTTTGGGCTCAGTTCAGTAGCATTCTCGGGACACGTGGTGTCCAGTGAGGGTATTTAGGTGGATCCGAAGAAGATAGAGGCGGTGTAGTGTTGGCCTAGACCGTCCTTGGCCACGAAGATTTGGAGCTTTCTTGGTTTGGCAAGGTATTACTGTCGCTTTGTGGAGGTATTTTCATCTATTGCATCGCCCTTGATCAAATTGACCCAAAACGGTGCTCCATTCAGGTAGTCGGATGAATGTGAGGAGAGCTTTCAGAAGCTCAAGAATGCCTTAACCACAGCTCCAGTGTTAGTTCTGCCATCAGCTTCAGGTCCTTACACCGTGTATTGTGATACCTCGAGTGTAGGTATTAGATGTGTTCTGATGCAGGAGGGTAGGGTGATTGCCTATGCCTCGCGCCAGTTGAAGACCCATGAGAAGAACTATCTTGTCCATGATCTTGAGTTAGCAGCCATTGTTCACGCCTTGAAGATTTGGCGTCATTATTTGTATGGGGTTCATTGTGAGATCTATACTGATTGGAGTTTGCAGTATCTGTTGAAGCAGAAGGATCTTAACTTGCGTCAGCAGAGATGGTTAGAGCTTCGTAAGGACTACGATATTACTATTTTGTACCATCCGGGGAAGGCCAATGTGGTGGCCGATGCTTTGAGTCGCCAGGCGGAGAGTTTGGGGAGTTTAGCATATCTTCCAGCAGCAGAGAGACCTTTGGGATTGGATGTCCAGGCCTTAGCTGGCCAGCTTGTCAGATTGGATATTTCAGAGCCGAGTCGGGTATTGGCTTGTGTGGTCTCCAGGTCTTCTCTTTATGACTATATCAGGGAGCATCAGTATCATGACCCCCACTTGCTCGTTCTTTAGGATAGGGTTCAGCGAGGTGATGGTAGGGATGTGGCCATTAGTGATGAAGGTATGTTGAGGATGCAGGGCCGGATATGTGTACCTAATATAGATAGGCTCAGGGAGTTGATTCTTGATGAGGCCCATAGCTCGCGGTATTCCATCCATCCGGGTGCCGCAAAGATGTACCAGGATTTGAGAAAACACTATTGGTGGAGGCGGATGAAGAAGGATATAGTTAGGTTTATAGCTCGGTGTCTCAACTGTCAGCAGGTTAAGTATGAGTATCAGAGACTGGGTGGCTTGCTTCAGAGATTAGAGATCCCAGAGTGGAAGTGGGAGCGGATCACCATGGACTTCATAGTTGGGCTCCCACGGACTTCGAGGAAGTTCGATGCTATTTGGGTGATTGTGGATTGACTGACCAAGTCCGCACACTTTATTCCTGTTGGTACTACTTATAATTCAGAGCGGTTGGCTGAGATTTATATTCTCGAGATTGTTCGCCTGCATGGTGTTCTAGTTTCCATCATTTCGAATAGAGGTACTTAATTTACATCGCAGTTTTGGAGGGCCTTGCAGCGAGAGTTGGGTACTCAGGTTGAGTTGAGCACAGCTTTTCACCCTCAGACGGACGGGCAGTCCGAGTGCACCATTCAGATATTGGAGGACATTTTGTGCTCTTACGTCATTGACTTTGGGGGTTCATGGGACTAGTTCTTGTCGCTCGCGGAGTTTGAATATAACAATAGTTACCAGTCGAGTATTCAGATGGCTCCGTACGATGCTTTATATGGGAGGAGGTATAGATCTCCAGTAGGATGGTTTGAGCCTGTGAGGCTAGGCTCTTGGGTACAGACGTGGTCCAGGATGCATTAGATAAGGCGAAATTGATTCAGGAGCGTCTTCGCACGGCGAAGTCTAGGCAGAAGAGCTAAGCGGACAAGAGGGTCTGTGATATGTCTTTTATGGTTGGGGAGAAGGTTTTGCTGAAGGTATCACCCATGAAGGGTGTTATGAGGTTTGGGAAGAGGGGCAAGTTGAGCCCCCGGTTCATTGGGCCTTTTGAGGTGCTTCAGAGGATAGGGGAGGTGGCTTATAAGCTTGCCTTGCCTGCCAACTTGTCGAGTGTGCATCCAGTGTTTCGTGTTTCCTTTCTCCGGAAGTATGTTGGCGATCTGTCCCATATTTTAGACTTCAGCATGGTTCAGTTGGAGGGTGATATGACTTATGATGTGGAGCCGGTGGACATTTTGGATCGGTAGATTCAGAAGTTGAGGTCAAAGGATATAGCTTCAGTGAAGGTGCAGTGGAGAGGTCAGCTTGTGGAGGAAGCCACCTAGGAGTCCGAGCGGGAGATACGGAGCAGATATCCCCACCTATTCGAGACTCCAGGTATGTTACTAGACCCGTTCGAGGACAAATGGTTGTTTAAGAGGGGGAGGATGTAACGACCTGACCGGTCGTTTCTTGAGTTATAGCCTCATTTCCCCCATTTCTGCTTCTTTATGTGTTATTCAGCTATATTGTGCTATACCGAGTTGGTTGGTTTGGGTCCGGAGTGGTTTCGGAGTGGAATGAGACACTAAGTCTCTTATTTAGAAGCTTAAGTTAGAAAAGTCAACCGGATGTTGACTTATGAGTAAACGATCTCGGAATTGAATTTTTATGGTTCTGTTAGCTCCGTTAGGTTATTTTTGACTTAGGAGTGCGTCCGGAATGTTATTTGGAGGTCCGTAGTAGAATTAGGCTTGAATTGGCGAAAGTGGGAAATTTGGCGATTTTGGTCGGCAGTGGAAAATATGATATCGGGGTCGGAATGGAATTTCGGAAGTTGGAGTAGGTTCGCAGTGTCATTTACGACGTGTGTGCTAAATTTGAGGTTATTCGGACATGGTTTGGTAAGTTTCGACGTCGTTAGCAGAATTTGGAAGTTTAAAAGTTCTTAGGCTTAAATCCGAGGGTAATTTGGTGTTTTGATGTTGTTTTGAGTGTTCCGAAGGCGTGACTAAGTTTGTATATTGATATATGACTTGTTGGTATATTTTGGTTGAGGTTCCGAGGGGCTCGGGGTGATTCCGGGTGGTTAACGGATTGTTTGAAGTTGGAAATTGCAGCTGAAGCTGCTGCTGCTGGTATTTCCACACCTGCGAAGGAGGGGAATGCAGGTGCGAGGTCGCAGGTGCGCGTGGGAGTTCGCAGGTGCGGGCAAGGCTAAGGTTGGCTAGAACCGCAGGTGCGAGGAGTCTGTCGCATCTGCGAGTCGGTAGGTGTGATGCCTGGGGCGCAGATGCGGAGAGGAGGATTTTAGGCAGGCTTCGCAGAAGCGGAGGCAAATGCGTAGGTGCGCTTTCGCAGGCGCGCGATTTTGGGCCGCAGATGCAGAACCTGGGCTCTTAAGTGAATTCCGTAGGTGCGATGGTTTTGACCGCTAGTGCGGTCTCGCAGGCGCGGGAAAGAGCCCACAGGGGCGAAAACCCGGGCAGAATGTATATATAGCACACTTCGCAAATTTTGGTTCATTTCCACCATTTTCAAGTCAGTTTTTGGAGCTTCTAGAGGGATTTTGAAAGGAGATTCAAAGGTTTCAGTGAGGTAAGTTGCTTGAGCCCTAATACTCGTGTTTAAGGTGATTTCCCTGTGTTTAATCATTTAATTAGTGGAAAAGGATGGGTTAGGGCTAGGAATTTTGGAGAGTTTAATTTAAGGATTTGACGGACCAAGTGATGTCGGATTTTGATAAATTTTGTATATATGGACTCGTAAGTGAATGGGCTTTCTAGTTTTGTAAATTTTGTCAGATTTCAAGATGTGGGCCCGGGTGCCGGGTTTGAGCCGATTTCGGGATTTTGGGCTAATTTGATAGTTTGCTTGTGGACTTCATTCCATTAGCGTATATTGATGGTATTGTACTGATTGTGAATAGATTCAGAGCGTTTGGAGGCCGATTTGGGAGACGAGGGCATCGCGGAGTAGGATTTTGCTTGGTTTGAGGCAAGTAACTATTTTAAATCTGGTCTTGAGGGTATGAAACCCCGAGAAACTCATATGATGTTGATATTTAGAGGTGATGCACACGTTGGGTGACGGACATGTGAGCATGAACCAAAGGGGATTGAGACTTGGTCCGTCTCGATAGACTGTAAAGTCAAATACACCTTTGCTATTACTTGTTCACTCTTGTTTTCGAATTATTGCCTGCCTTACATGTTAGAAACCATTCTTAGGTTATATGGAAACCCTGTTGGGACCCACAGTGGTTATGAACTTGTAGCATTGACTATTAAATTGCTGACTTGTACTTAGTCATCGTTTGCTTATGCACTTTGTCCCAGATCTCTCTCCCATGATTTGGTTTGTACTTGCTATAGTCTTTGTTTGTGCTGTTGTTGTGATAATTGTGAAGCTGGAAAGGCTAGTGACTGATATAAGGCATAAGTGCCGGGTTGATCACAGAGGTCGTTGAGTTCGGGCGCGATCGACCACTGGAGACTACGAGGTAGCTGCCGGCGTCTGTAGGACCTTGTCTCTCCTTCTATATTTCTTTCTGTCTTGTATTGATACTTAGACACTGGTTGTATTAGTTTGGTTATTTAGATGCTCAAGACTTAGTGACACCCCGATGTTTGCGGCTGGTTCCACATTTTGATTTTATATCGAGTTCAACTGTGGTTTTTATGATATGAAAAAGTTTAAAACTACCTTTTATTGAACTACTAAAGTATTTTGGAAAAGTCGGCTTGCCTAGTACCATCGTTAGGCGCCATCACGACAGTTTAGGTTTTTGGGTCGTGACACCATCCCAGACTGACAAATCCGTAAGCTACGAAATAAGGAGGTAGCCTTAGTGAAGGTTTTATGGAGAAGCAAGAATGTGGAAGAGATGACATGGGAAGCGGAGGAGGAAATGAAGTCTAAATACCCCCACCTATTTCAAATCGAAGATATGGCTCGAGGTGGAATAACTCAGCACAGCTCTATTCAGGCCAGTAGGTCATCAGGGAAACTCTTATTTTTGACATTCAGAATTTATGATGGACAGTTGTGTGAGGCCAAGTGGTTCTATTTATCGACATTGGCCATATGTGGCATGTATAGTATGTTTTCTGGCTGTGTACAGGTTGGTTTTAGTCTAGTGTACGGAGGAGACTCTGGCAAAATTTTCCCAAAGTATCTAAGAGTAAACATTCGAGGACGAATGTTTCTAAGGGGGGAAGGATGTTACATCCCGCATTTTCGTATGTTAAAGTTTCATCGTAAGTTAATCGACGTAAGTTCGGGAATGAGATTATGTTGAGATTATAAGCATTGTGTTATTTCAAACAAGTGATGAGTAAATTCAGGAAGGTGAGAGGGTAAGCAAATCGAAGAAAATGAATTGCGTCGAAGTTTGACATTTTGAGATAAAATACAGTCCAAGATACCGTACCCCGTATTTATGGACTAGTGCCATACAAGATACCATATGAACATGATAGCAAGGTGTATAAAGTGTGTTAAAAGTGAGTAGTATTTTAAGTAATTTGAGATAATTCTTAATTGTGTGGGCATTAATCCACGTGTAAGTAGCTAGAATGACTAATCACTACTTAGTAGGTGGACGTGGATACACCTAAAGAAGGGGTTCTCTTATGATTAGCTAGCTGGAGGCTTGACAAAACATTTTGATCAAACGTATAACACATGTGTGATAAAAAAGTCCCACGTAATCATGTCACTTTTGGAGACAAAGTGAAACTATTTCATTTTCTCTACTACTACTAGAATATTAGTCGGACTCATTTAATTGAAAAGGGGATGATGCTTGAGAATTTCTTGAGCAGCAAAGCAAATGTAACGATCTTAAGCAAACATTTCATACGAAATTTTACTGCGTAATAGCAACGGGATTTTGCGATTCTAAGGGAGTACGGTACAATCTTTCCCAAGAATATCATAGGGATTTTTCCTTACTCCAGGTATGTTAAGGTTAAGCCCTTCCTTCATTTTGGCATGATCTCGTAACTACATATGTTTGATAACGAGGCATAAAAAGAAGTTCATACTCTCGAATTTATATTCATTATCCTAGTCTCATAAGTTACAGTATTCTCCCTTATCGGGACTTCATATTCAATTGAGTATTGTCTTCTTCCAGTCAAGAGAGCGGAGGGTCTCTCTCTCTCTCTCTCTCTCTCTCTCTCTCTCTCTCTCTATATATATATATATATATATATATATATATATATATATATATATATATAGTATTACAGTATTTTCTCCACCATCGAGCTATAATCGGTGGGCAGGCCCCTATTGGGCAACCTCTGATCAGATGGTAAGTTATGTACCGAGCCTACTGTGGCCGAGCGCCAATGAGCAAGCCGAGCATGGCCGAGATACAGAGCCTAGTATGGTCGAGCGCCTATGAGTGAGCCTACTATGGCGGAGCAGTTACACGTTTCGAACCTTATTGGGCCGGACATCTATTTTATTTACTATATTGAGAGAGTTGAATCAGTATCAGCAAGTAAGTACATCTCCAGATCATCTTTGACTCCCAGTTACTTTCCGTTATTATATTATCAGTTCAGTTTTAGCTTTCAGTTATTTTATTGCCTTGCATACTCGGTATGTTATTTCGTACTGACGTCCCTCTTTCTGGGGACACTACATTTCATGCGTGCAGGTTCAGACAGACACACGGGTAGACCTCCTCATTAGGTGTTGCCCGAGTTCAGCTTTATCGGTAAGCTCCACGTCCTTCGGAGTTGTCGGGTCTAGAGTTTTTTGTATACATCTTATGTATATATGTATATAGATTATGGGTAGGTCGGGGCCCTGTTCCGATCACAGTACATCCATCAGTTTAGGCTTGTAGACATATCTTGTCAGTTAGTGCAGTATGTTGGGCTTGTAGGCCTTGTATGTATATTCTGTTGGTTTGTCAGCTATAATAGTTATGACGGCCTTGTCAGCCCAGCTTTATATTGATGTTTAGTCAGCGTTAGCTTCCCTTCAGTTTTATATTTTGCTTCGCAAATTGTCTTGCAATGTGTCCATGGACAAAGTATGACATTATATGTTCAGAGTCCCTTAGTCAAAGTTGGTACGCAAGGATAGGTGAGGCACCGGGTTCCGGTCTCGCCCCCCCAGGTTCGGGGCGTGACAGTTGGTACCAAGTGACGCATGTTTGACTCTTCGAGCATGACTCAATTAGGTCTTTTTATTCATTATTACTACTATTCTTACCCAAACACCAAAAACGGACTCAATCCCTTAAGAAGGTTGTCACGCCATCCATCGTTGGGAAGGGTCACCCGGTTCACACAAAACCTTTTGGAAAGAACCGTGGCATTAATAAAATCAAAGAATTATTATCCACTATTAAAGCAAAAAGAAGCTACTAATTCAAAAGGCAAATCCAAAAGAAGCTAATAAGTCAAAAGAAAGACAAACAAAAAGATAAAGAAGCTATAAAACAAAACCTATTGAAAGCTAAACGAATATACATAATGAGGGAATAAGAGAATATATACATAATGATAAAGAAGAAGAAAATAGTACTAAGTTAATTACAGGCCAAATGTGTCATAGTTATCAAAATACAGAATCAGAATCATCAAAATGTCAAAGAAACTCTACCCCCTGAATAAAAATAAGCATTGTCCCCAATGCTTAACAAAATAAGAGTATAAGAAGGGTGAGAGTGAAGAAAACTCCCTATGGCTCTGTGGCCATCTATGTGTCCCCAGTAGTGGCACCGACCTCAGTCTCCAATTGGATCTCATCATCCTCAAGTCCGGGAGCAGCTGGGTTGGTGAACATCTGACGGACTGCCTCAGAAGTGTCAGCAGCAACGTCTGGCTCCTCGGACTGGCCAGGTGCTGTGGTGGGCTGTATGGGAACTGGGCCTAGTTAGTGCGGGTCTATCAACATGTCGAATGGAATGAATCTGGCTGCTACAAGCTTGGTGACCTGTTGCCGGAGCTTATCCATCGATTTCTTTGAAGCCTCTGACTTCCGCATCTTCTTTACTTTTTTGCCCAATTCTTCAATCACGGACCCATACTATACCAGAGCAGACATGATAGTGTTCTGGTTTTCCAGGATCTTCTTCAATGTTTCTTCGATTGTGGAAGGAATCTGGGGTGCCGTAGAGGATGACTGTGCTTCAACCTGATTAGATATGTTAGTCAGGTTTGCAGTAGCTATCTGCATCCAGTTGTTGAGGCTCGCCAGTGTCTACGAGGCTCGCAGCTTAGAGAGTGGAGCAGATGGCATCGGTACCGACTTCAAAGTCGATGAGGGAGGTACTGAGGCTGAAGGTGGAGGAATGGCAGGTGTACCGGAAGATGGCACTGCTGAAGTGGAAGGCACATATGCGGACTCTGCAGCTACCACCGAAGGTTTATCAGACTGGCCTGCGGTAGTAGTCGGCTGACCCTTTCTCTTGGGGTTGTGTGCATCCATCAGAGAATACCAAGAGAAGGGCTTCTTTGCCCGAACCTTCGTGTCATAGTCTCTAGGCTCTACCTGTGCATATGTAAGGTACTCACTGATGGTGTTGGGATACGGGTAGGAAGTATCAGCATGTCTGGTGACCACTGACATATTGGCCAATATCACGACACCCACATTGATCGGGTACCCGGCCATAATAGAGGCAACTAGAACTTCATGTGAAATAGGTAAGTTTGTCTTGTTCTGGCATGGGTCTAGTCTGCTGCATACGAAGGTATGCCATCCTTTCACCTCGAAATGTAGGGTGTTCCACTAAATAGGAACCCCTACAGTGATCCATGGTGGTGGTGGCCCCGGGGCAACAAGAAGCTCAGCTAGCCAAGGGCGAGCTGCATCACCCATCGCCAGCTTCTCCAAGTACTGCACTGGCTCCACATCCTCAAACCCCAAGTAGGAGTTTAGTGTCATCTGGTCCAACCGTACCTTCAGATTTCTCACTTTTGTAACTTTGGTCGCTTTCTTGATATGTGCCACATTGGCATAGAACTCCCGGACCAAGTATTCCTTTGCATCCACAACTGACTGGGTTAACCACATCCACCCCTTTCACTCTCGAAACTACCTCAACACTTTTGGATTGTACTTGTCAAGATCTCTGAGTTGGAATTGTCACTCAAGAGTGAGCGATCTCACCGGCCACCTCTAACGGAAACTAGTGAAGGCAGCTAGACTCACAAACCGGTCCTCTCAGACCTCTTTCTTCTTTGACCTCTCAAGGCCGGCAACTGTTGTATCACCTCCTCTACCATCGTCTAGAATATAATCCACAGTAGCTGCTGGTGCTTAAGGGACAGGTGTAGAAGAGGGCTCTAAAGCCTGACTTGCACTTTCCGAACCCTCGGAAGTGCAACGTGAGGAGAAAGGTTCGTCTCTAAGTTGGTACCTTCCCTACAACTGTTGTGGGTGTGATTGAACCGCAGGTTGCTCTTGCACTGAGTCACCCTCCGATGCTTCACGAGATGGGGCATATGAACTAGATTCGGAGGGCTCGGGCTGTCTTTCTCGGCCTACTGTGGCTTTTGTTGATTACCCTTTGGAGGGCGAGGGTTAAATTACTTTTGCCTTTGCCTCTGGAAGGCTCACTCCTCCTCTTTGACGTGTCACCAAGACCTCGAGATCTAACCATTTTCTATAATAAGCAACATCAGAAGTCAGTTGTAATTCAATTGAACACAGACAATGATCACAGTGTAAAACCAGTGTGCAGGGTGGGGAAGTGCGGCCGCAGACTCGGTTGTGCGGACCGCACAATTTGGAAGTGCGGCCGCAGTGATGAAATTGCGGTCCGCACAATTTTGAGTGTGCCCGCATATCTGAAGTGCGATCTGCACAATTTTTATTGTTGCCGCACATTTGATACCTCAAAATAACAACTCTATGAAGACAGAGATTGGTATGATCTGCGGCCGCACACACATTTCTGCGGCCGCGGTGGAATTTTTGCGGTCCGCACAATTTCAAGTGCGGTCCACAGAATCATGCTTTACCAACTGCCCTGATCTCTATTTCTATGGACCGCACAATTTCTTGTGCGGCTACAAATTTCAAAATTAAATCGGGCAGACTTTCTAAGGGTTTCAATTCTTTCACAAATTCGACATGGTAATAGCAATAAAACATGATAATCAAGATACATATTCCCCAAATAGCAATTAGGAGTTGACCCAACACAATTTAAACCCCCACATAGACATAAAATTGACCTCTAGTGACAAATGGCCTAAAATACCTAACAAATTGTAAATTAAACTAAGACAATTGAAGAATCCTAAAAGTGATTTGAGCATACCAGATTTGAGGTAATGCAGATGAGTGATCACAGATGTTAGGCTTGAGAACAACTACTTTAGCAAGAAATATCAATTTTTACGAATTTGAACTCAGAGAGGGAAAATGTCGAACAGTAGCCCCACAAGTACTATTTATACTAAAGGTCCAAACTTAAGGAACAAGAGATAGAGTGCGGCCGCAGAATTACTTATGCGGTCTGCACTCTGCTACCTGGTAGTTCAATTGCCTTTGATCATTTGCGGTCTGCAGATTTAGATGTACGGCCGCAGATTTTGGTGCGGACCGCAGATTTCATTTTGCGGCCGCACTTTGGCTGTTTCTCTAACAAACAAACTTTAGAGAGTTTGCATTTTTCATCTCAATTTGTGCGGCCACAGTTGCCTTCTGCTGTAGGATTCAAAATTGTACGGTCCGTACTTTTTCCATACTTAGCCAATTTTTTCTGAGCACAGCTCCTTTAAAGCACACTCAGCCCTGCAACATACTTCAAATCCAGTTAGCACAAAATAACACCTATCTATAAAAGAAGAAGAGAAAAAGAAAATAAACATGGATTGCCTCCCAAGAAGCGCCTGATTTAACGTCGTGGCACGACGCAGATTACCATCACTTCAAATAAATCACTGCCACCACATGGCCATCATCAGCTTTTCCCAAATAATGCTTCACCCGTTGACCACTGACTCGGAATACCTCATCATTTTTGTTCTTCAACTCCAATGCACCAAAAGGTGTTACACCCACAATTTCAAAGGGACCACTCCATTTGGATTTCAGCTTTCCAGGAAACATCTTCAATCGTGAGTTGAACAAAACAAGATCGCCCACCTTGAACTCCTTGTTTCGGATGTATTTGCCATGAAGGTACTTCATTTTCTCTTTGTACAAGGACGAACTAGCATATGCATGGTACCAGAACTTATCTAATTCATTCAATTGTGCAACCCGCAAGTTAACGGTTGCATCCCAATCAAGATTTAACTTCTTTAAAGCCTACATGGCTTTGTGCTCGAGTTCCACTAGAAGATGACAAGCTTTGCCAAACACCAACTGGTATGGAGACATCCCGATAGGAGTTTTAAAAGCAGTCCGCTAAGCCCATAGTGCATCATCAAGCTTTTTTGACCAATCCGTCCGGTTAGCATTCACTGTTTTGGACAAGATACTCTTTATCTCCCTGTTGGAGACTTTCACTTGACCGCTAACTAGAGAATGATAGGGAGTCATAACTTTCTGACTACCACCATACTTGCTAAGCAAGGTGTCAAAGGCCTTGTTGCAAAAATGCGACCCCCCATCGCTTATGATAGCTCGCGGAGTACCAAATCTTGTGAAACTATTATTCTTCAAAAATGCAACCACACTTCTCGCTTCATTGTTGGGTAGAGAAACCGCCTCAACCCATTTAGACACATAATCAATCGTGACCAAGATGTAGGTGTTTCCACAAGAACTCATAAAGGGACCCATGAAGTCAATACCCCACACATCAAAGATATCAATCTCTAAAATGGTAGTGAGAGGCATTTCACTCTTCTTCGAGATTCCACCGGCCCGTTGGCATTCATCATATATTTTCACTATATCACTTGCATCTTTGTAGAGAGTGGGCCAATAGAAATCGCAAATTACCACTTTAGCCGCCGTTCTTGCTCCGCCATGGTGACCACCATAAGGCGAAGAGTGAAGCTTCAAGAATAACATTTTGCTATTCATCCGGTACACATCTTCTAATTACCTCATCCGTTCAAATTCGGAAGAGGTAAGGCTCGTCCCAATAATAATCTTGACATTCCAGTTTGAGCTTCTTCCTTTGATTTGAAGAGAACTCATCCGAGATGATTCCACACACAAGGTAGTTTGCTAGATAGAAGAACCATGGCACCTCCTTCATTGAAACAGCCAAGAGTTGCTCATCGGGGAAGGAGTCATTGATTTCAAGGCCATCATGCGGCCTCCCCTCCTCCTCCAAATAAGACAAGTGGTCCGCCACTTGATTTTTACTCCCTTTTCGATCTTAGATGTCAATATCAAACTCTTGCAACAATATCACCCATCTCATCAACCGAGCTTTTGAATCTTTCTTGCTCATAAGATAGCTAAGTGCCACATGATCTGTATGAGCAATAACCTTTGCACCCATCAAGTATGGGCGGAACTTCTCAATAGCAAACACAATGGCAAGGAGCTCTTTTTTGGTAACAGTATAATTGACTTGGGCATCATTCATGGTCTTACTAGCATAGTAGACTGGATGAAAAATCTTGTTGATACGTTGCCCCAAAATTTCTGCAACCGCTACATCACTAGCATTACACATGAGCTCAAAAGGAATACTCTAATTGGGAACGGTAATGATATGAGTTGTTGTCAACTTGAACTTGAGCAATTCAAAGTCTCTCATGCAATCATCATTGAAGTGAAATTTAGCATCTTTTTCCAAAAGCTTGCACAAGGGGTTCACCACTTTGAAAAATTCTTTTATGAAGCACCGGTAGAACCCCGCGTGACCCAAGAAACTTCTCACTCCTTTCACGGATGTTGGAGGTGGAGGTTTAGAAATCACCTCTATTTTCGCCTTATCGACCTCAATGTCCTTCTTTGAAATTTTGTGGCCGAGGACAATGCCCTCCTCGACCAAGAAATGGCATTTCTCCCAAATCAACACCAAGTTCGTTTCTTCACACCTTGCCAATACTTTATCCAAATTTACCAAGCAATAATCAAAGGAATCCCCGACTACCGAAAAGTCATCCATGAAGACTTCAAGGTAGTCCTCTACCATATCCATAAAGATCGCCATCATACACCGTTGAAAAGTGGCCGGTGCATTGCACAAGCCAAATGGCATCCGCTTGAAAGCGAAAGTGCCATAGGGACAAGTGAAAGTTGTTTTCTCTTGATCTTCCGGGGCAATAAGGATTTGATTGTAGCCCGAATATCCATATAAAAAGCAATAGAAAGCTCGGTCGGCCAACCTATCAAGCATTTGGTCAAGAAAGGGTAGTGGGAAATGGTCTTTCCTTGTGACTTTGTTTAGCTTCCGATAGTCCATACACACTCTCCACCCGATCACCATTCTTGTTGGAATCAACTCGTTCTTATCATTGGTGACTACAGTTATGCCCCCCCTTCTTCGGAACACATTGCATCGGAGAAGTCCACGAACTGTCAGAAATGGGGTAGACAACCCAGACATCTAACCACTTTATGATCTACTTTTTGACCACTTCTTGCATGGCTTCATTGAGTCTCCTTTGATGTTCAATAGAGGGTTTGGCATCTTCCTCCAAGTTAATCTTGTGCAAGAAAAATGCGGGGCTTATTCCCCAAATATCTGCCAAAGTCCACCTAATAGCTTTCTTCCTCTTGTGGAGCACCACCAATGTAGAATCAACTTGCACGTTAGTCAAACAAGAGGAAAGAATAACTAGTAAAGTAGAACAAGGTCCAAGGAATTCATACCTGAGATGTGGAGGCAATGGCTTCAACTCTAAGATAGGAGGCTCTTCAATTGAAGGCTTTGTAGGAGGAGTTTTCCTATTCTCAAGATCCAAGAAAAGCTTTCGGGGTGCATAGTTGTACGACCCCGTTCCTTGCAATTAATTAATACATTCCATGAAGCCATTCATCTCGTCATCATCAAAATTTAGCAAGATGGCCTCCAACATGTCACCCACATTAATCGTGGTACTTGTATCATCAATAATCACATCGGCCACCAAGTCCACGAACGAACACACTTTATTGCTATTCAGTTGTCTCATAGATTTGCACACGTGGAACACTACCTTTTCTTCACCCACCCGGAAAGTGAGGTCACCGGCTTTCACATCAATAAGAGCCTTCCTCGTAGCAAGTAAAGGTCTACCAAGAATTATCGGGACCTCATAGTCCACTTCACAATTAAGAATAACAAAATCCATTGGGAGAATGAACTTGCCAACTCGAACCAATACATCCTCAATCACCCCCAACGGTCTCTTCATTGTACGATCGGCCATTTGTAATCTCATAGATGTGGGTCTTGGTTTCCCAATTCCCAATGTCTTGAAAACCGAATAGGGCATCAAATTGATACTCACCCTAAGATCAAAAAGAGCCTTTGCAAACTCGGCACTTCCAATTGTACAAGGGATTGTGAACGCACCGGGATCTTCCAACTTAGGAGCCATCGAATGCACAATTGCACTCACTTGGTGAGTGACTTTGATAGTTTCAAAATTCATCGACCGCTTCTTTGTCACCAAGTCCTGTATATATTTTGCATATCCGGGCATTTTCTCCAAGGCTTCAACTAATGGTACATTTATCGAGAGACTCTTCATCATATCAATGAACTTTTTGAATTGATTCTCGCCATTTTTCTTGGCAAGCCTTTGAGGATAGGGAGGAGGTGTGTTAGGCAATGGTGCCTTAGCTTTTTGCACTATCGGTTCCGGTATGTCAATCACATGATCCCTAGATGAGTTCACATCCTCTCGAGTCTCTTCCACTATGTCATCACTATCAATCTACACTTCCTCATTTGCGTGCACAACATTATTTGGGATCTCCTCTTCCTCTACCAGTTACTCATCATCCACAAGTTGTCTTTGACTTGAGGTAGGTGCATTCCCACCTCTTCCACTTCTTGTAGTAACAGCCATGGCATGCCCCGTATTGTTCCCACCCTTCGGTTTCACCACCGTATCACTTGGTAGTGCTCCCTTAGGACGAGAATTTAAAGCTTGAGAGATTTGACACATTTGCACTTCTATGTTTCGGATTGATGTGTTGTGTGAAGCAAGTTGGGCATCGTAATCGGCATTCTTCTCCATCATTTGCTTAAACATGTTCTCAATAGGACTCATTTCATTGTTGGAGGAACTAGGACCTTGAGAAGGATAAGGAGGTGGGTTGCTCGGTTGTTGATTCATCGGGGGCCTTTGAAAACCCGACCCCCGATTTCCTTGGTTGTTGTTCTACCCGCCTTGGTTGTTGCCTCCCAAATTGCCTTGATTGTTATTGTTTTGTTAATTCCTTTGGTTATTGCTTTCACTCCAATTGCCTTGATTTTTTCCACTATTCCAATTACCTTGGTTGTTAGAATTCCAATTGCCTTGATTATTTGAAGATCTCCATTGTTGTTGACTAGGGCCTTGGAAGTTATTTCTTTGCCCTTGAAAGTTGTTCACATATTGGACCTCTTCCTCTTGATCATTGTAAGAATCACCTTGATCAAATCCACTATACTCTTGCACAAGATTGTCCACTCTTTGTTGCACTTATGGATTTCTTGTTCTTCTTTTGTTTACCATCATATTGACTCCCTCCATAGCATTGACTTGCCTTGGGGTTTGTAGTTATTGAAGTTGAGCCTTTGCCAATTGGTTCATGGTGGTTGTCAACTCGACTATGGCTTGTCCATGGTCATGTAACTCTTTATGAAGAAGAATCACATTTGGATAACCTTGAGGAACATTGGCTCTAGATTGCCACGCCGATGAAGTATTTGCCATCTCATCTAAAATATCACACACCTCCGCATAAGGCGTAGTCATGAAGTTCCCACCGGCAAGTTGGTTCACTACACATTGGTTGGTGGTATTGATCCCCCGATAGAAAGTTTGTTGAATCATGTTCTCCGTCATATCATTGCTGGGGCACTCTTTCACCATTGTTCTATACCTTTCCCATATCTCATGCAATGGTTCATTGGGCTCTTGCTTGATTGCTAGAATTTCATCCCGAAGAATAGCCATGTGCCCGGGAGAGAAGTACTTTGAAATACATTTCTCCGCTAGTTCAGCCCAATTATGAATGGAATGATTTGGAAAATGTTCCAACCAATCTAAAGCTTTTCCCCGTAGAGAGAAGGGAAAAAGCCTTAGCCTCAAAGCATCGTCGGAGACATTTGTTTGTTTGCTCCCCCAACACGTATCTACGAATCCCTTCAAATATTTATATGCATTTTGACCGGGTGCACCGGTGAAGAACCCTCGTTGCTCGAGCAAAGTGAGCATCATGTAGGTTATTTGGAAGTTGCCCGCCCTAATACGGGGAGGGACTATAGCACTTGCATACCCTTCATTCGGCAAAACCCGGTGTGGAGCCGCTCGTGGTGGAGGTGGGGGTGGAGCAGGTACATTGTCTTGAGGCGGTCGGCCTCATCTATTGGCCTGAGGTTCAAGAGGGACCTCATCCATTTGATCATCCTCAACATCCACATCCCCCAAGGCTATGTTTCCGAGATCGTTGTTTTCCATGATTGCACCTATAACACTCACATGTTAGTAACAAGGAAGAAAAAAAGATATCCCAAACACACCTAACTATATAGCTAACACCGT
Organism: Nicotiana tabacum; assembly: GCF_000715075.1. NCBI lineage: Eukaryota > Viridiplantae > Streptophyta > Magnoliopsida > Solanales > Solanaceae > Nicotiana > Nicotiana tabacum. Next base: position 71,657,847 of record NC_134092.1, read on the forward strand.
TTTTTAGCTCCCCGACAACGGCGCCAAAAATTGATCTCGTCACATTTCACTCCTCACTTTGAGGTTATGAAAACGGTCTATGCAATAGTAATACCCAACAAGAGTCGGGGTCAAATTCTGCAGGGAGCTATATGAATGGGTGTTAGTAGTATATATCTTAGCACGTGAGATTGTATATCTAAATTTGCACTTCCGCAATATTTGGTTTTGTTTAAAAATATAAACTAAACTACGATTGTGATTCAAAGAATGAAACTAGGAAATTATTTTTGTTGTTTTCCAAATGATATAAAAGGCCTAGGGCTATGACCTTCACCTAGGTGTTTGCCTAATGGGTTGTAAACTTTAAAGCTTGTTTAATTGGTCGGGGTGTATTATAGCTATCAACACTCAAGTACCCATTAAATACCTCTCGGTTAGAGAGTGATTTTGCCCAATTTGGCTTTCTAAAGTCCAAATGGGTATTGAACAAAATAGTTGATAGAAAGCTCAAGTCGGATTTTACTATCTCTAGGTTCAACCCTTTAATTGGACTTATCAATCTCTCGATTGACCCAATTTGTTGCTAGCCAAGTTTTCCTAAACTATGTCTCTCTTTCTCAAGTAGAGACTAAGTCAAATAGGCATGAATTAATATTTGTAACCATTAATTCTTCAAATAAAAACAAGAACAAGGCTAGATAATAAACACTCAACCATAAACAAGCAATAAATCAAACACCCATTAAATTTACACACTAGGGTTGTGTCACAACCCTAGTGAAAATTTAGCTACTCATGCTTAAACTAGAAGAAGCAGGAAAAGAAATGATAATTAAACCCATATTGATAATTAAAATGATAAAATCAATATTCAAAAAGCACAAAATAGCAAAAACTATTGTAGCAGCTGATGTAAAAAATTAACCTAAAAAGGTGAAACTCTTCTATTTATACAAAGCTGGATGACAAAAATGCCCTTTCGGAGGTTCTGCGGCCACACAATTTCATGTGTGGTCCGCACTTTGCTTCAGCTTGAAAAGGTTGGAAATCTACGGCGGCATAATGATGAAGTGCGGCCGCACTACCCTCTTTCTGCGGTCGGCACAATAATGTCTGTGGCCGCACTTTGTTCTTCTGCGGTCCGCACATGGAAAAGTGCGACCTCGTAGCTCTTCTTCTGCGGTTGTACAATAATTGTGCGGTACGCACTTGTGTTAGATTGGAGGTGCAGGTTCTCTAAACTTTTGCTCTAACCCAGCTTCTACAGCCGCACAATGCGTGTGCGGTCCGCATCTTGCAACATTCTCTGATGGAATTACTTCACGACCTGCGGCCGCAGATGATATTCTGTTGTCCGCACTTTGAGCTTTTGTGCCTATTTTTGTCCATGAGTTCAGATTACTCCTTCTTGAGTTGGATTTCATTTTGGGATCTCATCTTCCAATATTCCTGCAATTAAGTACATTTCATCAATTTTCGGGAACACAAATAAGCGCTTTTGGACTAAAACGAAAGCTAAAAGGCGCTAATAAGTAGTCAAAATCCCCACTTATCATCTACCTGGACATGCTGCTCTGCGGTACGGGCAATGGGAGTCTGTGCTCCTCCCACGGCCTGATAGTTTTGCAAAATAACTAAATATAAAGCTGAAACGCAAACCTCATCATCTAAAATAAATAAAAACCGTGATTCAAAATAGTTACAACTTCCAAAACTCGGTAGAAATAAGTCACAAGCTCTAAATCCAAAAATACTAAATATCTCTATACATCAAAGTCTAATGAAAATAAAAAAAACAACATAATAAGGATAGAGTGGGACTACGAGGTCTGCGGACGCTGGCAGATATACCTTAAAGTCTCCACGTATGGGCTAGCTCACTGATACCTTGTCTGGTAGGAAGAACCTGGGTTTGCACAAAAAGATGTGCAGAAGAGTAGTATGAGTATACCACAGCGGTACCGAGTAAGTGCCAAGCCTAACCTTAGTAGAGTAGTGACGAGGTCAGGTCGGGGCCCTGTTGGAAAATAATAGGAAACAAGGCAGAAGACATAATAATATAATGAAATGATTGAGAAATGAACAATGAGAAATTACAGAAAGATAACAACATAGCAAATAGAGGTAAACAACAGGGGCACTCCTGAGGTACCGCCTCTTAGTCCCAAAAGTAAATACATAACAGGGGCGCTCCCGAGGTTCCAATTAAGCGCTTTTGGACTAAAACGAAAGCTAAAAGGCGCTAATAAGTAGACAAGATCCCCACTTATCATCTACCTGGACCTGCTACTCTGGGGTACAGGCAATGGGAGTCTATGCTCCTCCCACGGCCTGAGATGTGGCAGGAGGAAGTGGTATCAACCCTGCCTGAGCCAACGTGTTGAACATGCTTAGAAACTGGGCGAGAATCTCCTGGAGGGCTGGTGCAGTAACAAGCGTCTCAGGTAACTGCTCTCCAACTGGAGCTACCGGTATCTCCTCTGTAGCAGCTCGTATGGGTATTCTGGCTGCACCACATGGACGTCCTCGGCCTCTATCCTGGCCCCGACCTCTCGTGGCCCTAGCAGGGGGCACGGGTGTCCGGTCATCTGATCCAGTTGTACGTGTCCTCACCATCTATTAGAGAATAAAAAGACAAAAATTCAGAATCCGAAGTCAAAAGTTTTGCACGATAAGGAATCAAATAAGTGAAGCTTTTCCTAACAGTTCCATTACCTTCCGAAGATAAGTACAGACATCTCTGTACCAATCTGCGAGACTCTACTAAACCTGTTTGTGACTCATAACACCTATGAACCTAGTGCTCTGATACCAACTTGTCACGACCCCAATTTCCCTCCGTAGGATGTCGTGGTGGCACCTAGTCTCTAAGACTAGGTAAGCCTAACAATTTTGTGAAATAACTGAATATAAAGCTGAAACTCAAACCTCATCATCTAAAATAAATAAAAACCGTGATTCAAAATAGTTACAACTTCCAAAACTCGGTAGAAATAAGTCACAAGCTCTAAAGCAAAAAATACTATCTCTATACATCAGAGTCTAATGAAAATAAAAAAAACAACATACTAAGGATAGAGTGGGACTACGAGGTCTGCGGATGCTGGCAGATATACCTTGAAGTCTCCACGTACGGGCTAGCTCACTAATACCTTGTCTGGTAGGAAGAACCTGGGTTTGCACAAAAAGATGTGTAGAAGAGTAGTATGAGTATACCACAGCGGTACCGAGTAAGTGCCAAGCCTAACCTTAGTAGAGTAGTGACGAGGTCAGATCAGGGCCCTACTGGAAAATAATAGGAAACAAGGCAGAAGACATAATAATATAATGAAATGATTGAGAAATGAACAATGAGAAATTACAGAAAGATAACAACATAGCAAATAGAGGTAAATAATAGGGGCGCTCCTGAGGTACCGCCTCTTAGTCTCAAAAGTAAATACACAACAGGGGCGCTCCCGAGGTACCAATTAAGCACTTTTGGACTAAAACGAAAGCTAAAAGGCGCTAATAAGTAGACAAAATCCCTACTTATCATCTACCTGGACCTGCTGCTCTGGGGTACGGGCAATGGGAGTCTGTGTTCCTCCCACGGCCTGAGATGTGGCAGGAGCAAGTGGTATCAACCCTGCCTGAGCCAACGTGTTGAACATGCTTAGAAACTGGGCGAGAATCTCCTGGAAGGCTGGTGCAGTAACATGCGTCTCAGGTGCCTGCCCTCCAACTGGAGCTACTGGTGTCTCCTCTATAGCAGCTCGTACAGGTGCTCTGGCTGCACCACGTGGACGTCCTCGGCTTCTACCTTGGCCCCGGCCTCTCGCAGCTCTAGCAGGGGGCACGAGTGTCAGGTCATCTAATCCAGTTGTACGTGTCCTTACCATCTATTAAAGAATAAAAAGACAGAAATTCATAATCCGAAGTCAAAAATTTTGCACAATAAGGAATCAAATAAGTGAAGCTTTTCCTAACAGTTCCATTACCTTTCGAAGATAAGTACAAACGTCTCTGTACCGATCCGCGAGACTCTACTAAACCTGTTTGTGACTCATAACACCTATGAATCTAGTGCTCTGATACCAACTTGTCACGACCCCAATTTCCCTCCGTAGGATGTCGTGGTGGCACCTAGTCTCTAATACTAGGTAAGCCTAACAATTTTGCGAAATAACTGAATATAAAGCTTAAACTCAAACCTCATCATCTAAAATAAATAAAAACCGTGATTCATTATAGTTAGAACTTCCAAAACTTTGTAGAAATAAGTCACAAGCTCCGACGAGAAAAAATACTAAATATCTCTATACATCAGAGTCTAATGAAAATAAGGAAAACAACATAATAAGGATAGAGTGGGAAAACAACACCACAGCGGTACCCAGTAAGTGCCAAGCCTAACCTCAGTAGAGTAGTGACGAGGTCAGGTCAGGGCCCTACTAGAAAATAATAGGAAACAAGGCAGAAGACATAATAATATAATGAAATGATTGAGAAATGAACAATGAGAAATTACAGAAAGATAACAACATAGCAAATAGAGGTAAACAACAGGGGCGCTCCTGAGGTACCGCCTCTTAGTCCCAAAAGTAAATACATAATAGGGGCGCTCCCGAGGTACCGCGTCATAGTCCCAAAAGTAAATATGCAACAGGGGCGCTCCCGAGATACCGCCTCGTAGTCCCCAAAAAAATGCAACAGGGGATCTCCGAGTTACCGCTTCATAGTCGCAGAAGTAAATACACGACAGGGGCGCTTCCGAGGTACCGCCTCGTAGTCCCAAAATAAATATGCAATAGATAATAGATGGGACAATGAAATTACAGCAAGAAATCCTACAGTTAAAACCTGAATACAAGATCAAGGAAGCAGGAAATCCAACTAAGCATGTTGCACAAATTACAAGTAAGAGGTAAGACACGTAGACATGCGATATTAGGCTAAACATGATGACTACACATGCTAGAGTAACTTAGTTATGGAATTAAAAAGGAAATTATTTAGCAAGAATCAAAATTTTAACATTTAACCCGAGTACGCACTCGTCACCTCGCGTACACGGCCTTCACGTATTGCAAATACCAATACACTACCAAACCTAAGGGGAGCTTCCCCCCCACAAGGTTAGACAAGTCACTTACCTCAAACTAAGCTCAATCAGTCAATAAGAATGCTTTTCCCTCGACTTTCCGACTCCAAATGGCCAAAATCTAGCCAAAAGCAATTACATAGTATAAATATAACTATAAGAAACTAATTTAAATAATGGAACTACGACTTTAGCAAAGAATTGAAAATTCGCCCCAAAAAGTCGACCGGGGCCCACATCTCGGAATCGGGTAAAGGTCACAAAATTCGAACACCCATTCAACCACGAGTCCACCCATACCAAAATTACTCAAATTCGATACCAAAATCTCAATCAAAACCTCAAAATTCGGCCTAGGAACTTTCCTCCATTTTCCCCCAATTTTCCACCCCAAATCACTAATTAAATGATGAAATCAAAGACATAAACATGGAATTTATCCAAAACTAAGTAAGAATCACTTACCCCAATCATCTCCTTGAAAATCCCTTCAAGAATCGCCCAAATCTGAGGTTTGTAGCTCAAAATATGAAAAATGGGTTCAAACCCTCGTCTGAAAATTAATACTGCTGCCCAGGTGTTTACACTACGCGATCGCGGAAATTCATATGCGATCGCGTAGAACAAAATTGCTATCAGTTCAAAAACATACTACGTGAACGCGAAAACTGCTATGCGAATGCGATCCACTGCCATGCAAAGCTACGCGGTCGCGTAACACCACACACAACCGCTTAGAGTAAATCATTCCACTGCCCAGGTCCTCTCTTCTTCACTACGAACGCGGCAAAGGCCACGCGTTCGCGATTCACTGGCCCAAACAACTTCGCGATCGCATATTCATACTTGTGATCGCATAGAACAGAACCATGACTGCCAAAATCTCAGAGTTTCACGATCGCGTCCCCTCTTCCGCGATCGCATAAGAGGAAACAAGAACACCAGATTTCATCAACTCCTCAATGATCCGAAATGCATCGAACATAGTCTGAATCACACCCGAGGCCCCCGGGACCTCAACCAAGAATGCCAACAAGTCCTAAAACATCATACGAACCTAGTCGAGCCTTCAAATCATATCAAACAATGCTAAAACCATGAATCACACCCTAATTCAAGCTTAATAAACTTTAGAACATCAAACTTCTACATTTGATGCCGAAACCTACCAAATCAAGTCTGATCGACCTCAATTTTTGCACACAAGTCACAATTGACATTACAGACCTACTCCAACTTCCGGAGTCAGAATCCGACCCCGATATCAAAAGTCCACTCCCGGTCAAACTTTCCAAAAATCATCCAACTTTTCAACTTTCGCCAATTAACTCCGAAATGACCTACGAACTTCCAAATCAATATCCGGACACGCTCCTAAGACCAAAATCACCCTAGGGAGCTATTGGAACCATCGAAACCCCTTTCTGGAGTCGTCTACATACAAATCAAACTACGGTTAATTCCTACGACTTAAACTTTCATTTTAAGGACTATGTGTCTCATTTCACTCCGAAACCAAAAACCAAACCTCACGGCAAGTTGCGTAATCACAAAATGAAATAGAGGAAGCAATAAATAGGGGTTCGAGGCTAATACTCTCAAAATGATTGGCCGGTTCGTTACAATTAACAATGATGAATATAACATGTGATGATAGTTCAATAAAAGGCATGAAAAGAATCTACATTAGCTTAAACCGGTCAATTACCATATTTAGCCCGTGTACCCACTCGTCACCTTGCGTACACGGCTTTCACATACCATAATTAACACAAAACAACACCAATCCTAAGGGGAAGTTCCCCCACACAATATTAGGCAAGATACTTACCTCAAATTAGTAAGCCTTTTCCGTGAATATCCAACTCCGAACGGCTTAAATTTAGCCAAAATAATTTTATACCCTAAATGCAAACCATAGGAAACTGTTCTGAATAATAAAGTTGTAATTTTCAAAGAAAATCAAAATGCCAACTCAAAAAGTTAACCACGGGACGTCATCTCGGAACCCATTCAAACTTGCAAAATCCAAACATCCATTCAATAATGAGTCCAACCATACCAAAATTACTCAATTTCCATCTCAAATCGACCTTCAGATCCTCAAAATATAGTCTATGAAGTTTTCACAATTTTCCTCAATTTTTCCAACTCAAAACACTAATTAAATGATAAAACAACGATGGATTCATGTATAATAGCCAAATGTGAGTTAGAATCATTTACCTTGATTAATTCGTGAAAATCCCTCTCAAAATCGCCCCAAACCGTAGGCTCTAAGTCAAAAGATGAAGAATGAAATAAAACTCTTGTTTCTATCCCTTTTCTGCCCAGCGATCTCGCTTTTGCGAGCCCTCATCCACATATGTGGCTCTGCACTTGCGGAAATTCCATTGCAGGTGCGACTCTCACTTAAGCCCCTGATAAATCGCATCTGCGCTTGCACTTCTGCGAAGGCCATCCGCTTCTGCGCGTCCGCTTCTGCGGAAACATGACCGCACCTGCGGTCCCAGCTTGCCAACCCAACTTTTGCTTCTGCGGCTCACATGTCACTTCTATGGTGCCGCACCTGCGGCCCAACGTGCGCAGGTGCGATTGCACCAGAACCCCAGCAGCTTCAACATTCCATTAAGTCCAAAAATGATCCGACTTTAATCCGATTCACACCCGAGACCCCGTATGAATATACCAACAAGTTCCAAAACACATAGAGGACCTACTCGAGGCCTAAAATCACATCAAAAAACATCGATTCTACGAATCACAACCCAATCCAAACCTATTGAAACCATGAACAACCAACTTCCAAAACTAACGCCGATTTCTACCAAACCCATTGGGATTGACCTAAAATTTTGCACACACATCATAAATGACACAACGGACCTATTCCAACTTCCAGAATCGAAATTCGACCCTGATATCAATAAATCAACTATCGGTCAAACTTCTCAACCTTCCAAACCATCAACTTTCTAACTTTCGCCAAATCAAGCCAAAACGACATACATACCTCCAAATCAATATCCGAACATGCTCCTAAGTCCAAAATCACCATACGAAGCTATTGAAAACGTCAAAACTCCATTACGGAGTCGTCTACACAAAAGTAAAACTCCGGTCAACTCTTCCAACTTAGGCTTCAAACTTTTGGACTACGTGTCCTATTTCACTCCGAAACTCACCCAAAACCAAAACCAACCACCCCGGCAAGTCACATAACCATAATATAATATAGAGGAGGCTATAAATAGGGAAACAAGGCTAAAATATCCAAAACGACCAGCAGGGTTGGTACATCCTCCCCCTCTTAAAATAAATTTTCGTCCTCGAACGAGTGTAGAGACATACCTGATATGGTGAAAAGACGAGGATAACTACTACATATATCATGCTCGGTCTTCCAAGTCGCCTCCTCAACTAGTTGACCCCTCCACTGAACCTTCACTGAAACAATTTTCTTTGACCTCAACTTTCGGACATGCCTATCCAAGATGCCACCGGCTCTTCAACATAAGACAAATCCTTATCTAATTTGACTGAGCTGAAATCTAAAACATGGGATGGATCACCGTGATAGTTCCATACCAGATGAACTGCATATAGACTAGGTGGCAATGCAAGCTTGTAGGCTACCTCACCAATCCTCTCAAAAATCCCAAATGGTCTGATATACCTAGGGCTCAACTTGCGCTTCTTCCCGAACCTCATAACACCCTTCATAGGCAATACCCGGATCAAGACTTGCTCTCCAACCATGAACGCAACATCACGAACCTTCCGATCAATATAACTCTTCTGTCTAGATTAGGCTGTACGAAGTGCTCATCCAATATTTCATGAAAGGACAAAATATTTTGATATTGATTGTCACTTTGTAAGACAAAAGATTTAATAAGGGCAAATACAAACTCAACATATTGGGACTAAGGATCAATTAGCTGACTTACTTACAAAAAGATTGTGCAGATGACAACATGATTATCTGGTGAGAAAGTTGGGAATGAAGAACATATTTCAACCCTCAGCTTGAGGGGGAGTGTGGAGGCAGTTAGTTAGAAGCAGTTAAGCAGCAAGAAGCTAGTTGTCAATGAGCTAGAGTTAGTTAGGATTAAGTTAAATCAAGTTAGTTAGTTAGTGTTAAAAATCTGTATTGCTGTAATAAGCAATTAAACCATTAAACTTTCTGAAATATATAAACAAAACAGAAAGTTAGTAATACTTGTTTAACTAAATAAATTTTGAAAAAACAGTATAGGAATAAATCGAGCCCACTGAATACACAGTGTGCCCTTAAGGAAATTATTCCTCTCAAGTACCCGAGGTGCTGGAATATATCCTCCCAGGATAGAACGATTGAACTCACCGGAATGTTGGTACCAAAAATGCCGGTGAACAGCGAGCCACTCGAAGGCTGTAAAACACACTAGAAATTTTGTGCAGAAGAAGAAGAAGAAGAAGATCAGAAAATTTTGTAAGGAAAGATTCTGGGATTTAAAGTATATTTATAGAGTTGCTGACATTGTTTCTGAAAAGGTTTGCAACCTTTCAGAAACAGCCATGGCTGTTGGAACAGGTTGTTTGAATTATTGCAGGAAAACAGTTTTAAAATAATCCGGGAAAGAAAATGGGCCTGACCGAATCGGGTTGCAGGTCATGGGTTATTCCGGATTGAATTTTTCATTAATTATTTAATTAATTAATTAATTAATAGAAAGGAATTTTGTTCAAAAAGATTAATCAATCAATCGATCTTTGATCAAATCCGAATCCGAATCCAAATCTAAATCTGAAGTCGAAGCCGAGCCGAGCGAGCGACGAGGACGACTGCGCGAGGCTTGCCTTCTTCTTAACTCTTTAAGAGCCAGAAGAAGAGCAATTATATATATAAACATCAAAAGCCTTTTCTTCCTCTAATATGGGATAATGTCCCTTTACCAAGGAAGGAAACTCAAATATTTCATTTTTTTCTCCATTTCTCAATCACCCTGTTTAAGCTACACAAGCTTAAAATCCCAACAATCCCCCACATGAATGGGGAATGGCTATAAAATAAAGGAATGCACGGACGCGTGTGTGTTTTACATGCAAGAATTAATTGCATCTGGAAAAGTAGGTTTCCCTTTGAACTTTCCGTAGTGAACTTATATTGGATATACTCGGTCAATCGGTAGATTTGATATCTTTGAACCGTCGAGCTTTGTTGTATGCCTAGACAACATAAGTCACACAATCAATCCTTAACCATCTATGGTTCTCACGGTTGTGTTCGTTTCAGCCATGAACACCGCCTGGTTTCTTTAGTGCTTAGAGAATGGGCCTTTACTTTCATTCCCCTTGAAGCGGCTTACACCTCACACTCACATAGGTAATTTCTAAACGTGTAATCCTATATACACACTATCTAGTCATATCCTGCCAGACTTAGCAAATTATTAAAAAACCTTTATGCTTTGTTGACTCATCAAAAAGCCTTAATGCTTTACCTTGATTTCTGAACATTGTCTTCATCACGAGAATGGGTTGAGTTATTTGATAATGTTGAACCGTCATTCATAACTTTGTTTGATCTCTTTTAACCTAGCTCATGGGATCTCCAGTCTACTAGGTAGAGTTACCGCCATGATGACTTGTCCTAGACCTTAACCCCATTCCCTTTGATGATCTTTCAACTCCCTCACTAGATAGGCCTTTTGTAAGTGGATCCGACACGTTATCTCTTGACTTTACGTAGTCAATTGTGATAACACCACTAGAGAGTAGTTGTCTAATGGTATTGTGTCTCCATCGTATATGACGAGATTTTTATACATAACGCTCCATGCCCTGCCTATTGCCGCTTGACAATCACAATGTATACAAATAGGTGCCAAAGATTTGGGCCAAAATGGAATATCTTCCAAGAAATTTCGGAGCCATTCAGCTTCTTCAACGGCCTTATCTAAAGCTATGAATTCAGATTCCATTGTAGAACGGGCGATGCATGTTTGTTTGGATGATTTCCAAGACACTGCTCCACCCCCAATTGTGAAAACATATCCACTCGTGGATTTAACTTCAGATTATCCAGTGATCCAATTAGCATCACTATATCCCTCGATCACGGAGGGATATTTGTTATAATGCAAAGCGTAATTTTGGGTATGTTTAAGATACCTTAAAACTCGTTTCATTGCCATCCAATGTATGTGATTGGGATTACTTGTAAACCGACTCAGATTACTAATAGCACATGCTATATCTGGTCGCGTACAATTCATGATATACATCAAACTTCCCAATACTCTTGCATAGTCCAGTTGTGAGTCACTTTCACCTCCATTCTTTTGAAGTGCATAACTCACGTCAATTGGAGTCTTGGCAATTTTGAAATCCAAATACTTGAACTTGTCAAGTACCTTTTCAATGTAGTGAGATTGTGATAATGCTAGACCTTGTGGAGTCTTGTGAATTCTGATTCCTAAGATCACATCAGCAACTCCTAAGTCTTTCATATCGAATTTCTAGCCAGCATGCGCTTAGTAGAATTTATATCTGCCATGTTTTTGCTCATTATCAACATGTCATCAACATATAAACAAACAATGACTTCATGACCTGGAGTATTTTTAATGTAAATACATTTGTCGCACTCGTTGATTTTAAACCCACTTGCCAACATTGTTTGGTCAAATTTGGCATGCCATTGTTTGGGTGCTTGTTTATGTCCATAAAGCGACTTTTACAGATTTTAAGATGATTTAATGTTAGCAAGTGTCAACAGTGTTCTCAAGAAGAGCTTATGAGTCTAAGTATAAAACTACTTACTTAACTAACATGTCATATACAACATAGGATAAAGCCTTAATAGAGTCTGAGAATAACAGCTATACAGATTGCTGGGCATATAGAACAAGCATGTTATTACATTTCTCATCAGAGACTGTTAAAGTAGACAGTCTGGATGTAAGTCATAAAATACAATGAATCCACTTATAAGACTAACATGATGTTATAAGTAAGAGGGTCAGCTAACCTAGAGGTGCAGAAACATAAAGATAAGTTTAGGAGCATGATTTTGATTAGCTTTACTGCCCTAACATTACTGTTTAACTAAGGGGGTAGACTACATAAAATTAGCACAAAGATTTCTTAGCTTAATCACAGAGGTTTAGTGAAGTTAATCATTAGAATACTACTTAGTTGGAGTCATTTTTACTAATTGAATCATGAAAGATATGGTTCAATTACACAGATTTGATAACAACATCAATATAGCATTCTCAATCAGATAATCCCTAAGTTAACAGTGAAAATAACATGCAAAGTTTGGTTATAACAAACACAATTTTATACCATCAACCGCTAACACAAAAGATAGAAAATCAGTTAAGAAATAATCAGAACACAAAGTTATACGACTAATTTGAAGTAAAAGAGAGGGGCCAAGAGACACTGACCTTCTGCATGGCAGCAAACCAAGTAGAGGCAATTCAATAGCCGTTTAAGGATCCAAACTCAAGACCAACAACGGTTGAACTCACACTAAAGAACGAAAGAGAAAGGTAACAGAAAAATGAGAAAGTATTATTGGACTAGTGAAAAAAAACCTCAAATCGTAATCCTTTTCTTTCTTTTCTTTTTTTGTTTCTGATTGTGTTAGATGTCTATTAGGTGAGGACATTGAATGCCTCTTTTATAGTGGCATTCAAGCCTTAGGGTTCCGGTCAAATTTCAAATTGAGAATGGAAGGTGACGACAGTCGAGTGATGATAGCGAATAGAGGTAAAATTGGTGAAGGATAGAGGGAGAAAGTAAAATAGATTTACCTGGGCATGAGGATTTGGCCGTTTAAGGCAAAGACTTATTGGAAAAAACTCCAATGTCCAAAGGTCACTGCGTTTGACCTCTGGAAAAAGAATAATGATAATGGAGTCGAATACACGGTCATGCATGCCATGGATTTGAAAGAACGATAGAAGTACAGACGGTTCTCAGTAGCACAATTTAGGTCTAGGGTTCAAATTGAGGGTTTTGAAATTTAGTGATGATAATGAAAATAATCGGCTAGATTCGCGGATTATAGGGACAAATAGATATTTCAGTGTTCTATTGGATTGACCTTGCACAAATTTGTGCAAGGTTTCAGATTGATGGGGTTGAAATAAATGAGAGAGAATGGGGAAAGAAGGGCGGCAAGTTGGCTCGAAATGATTTAGGGTTTAAGGGTGTTTGGTATGTTTAAAGTGAGAGATGGGATCTGAGCCATTGGATCATTTGATCAATGGCCCTGATATTTCTGAGTATAACAATTAAATAATATTTTATTATGGAAAAAAGTACGATCGTTGGATCTCTGTAATCCAATAGTGGAGATGAGGTCAGGCAAAGGCAAAAAATAAAGGGGGGCAATGGGAATTAATGTGGACCGTTGATGATCTAGGCCAACAGTCTAGATTCTTTGTGTTTGTTTTGTGAGTGGGAGATAGGCGACGTGGCACGATGTTATTGGCTGAGAGGAAGTGTCATGAATTGCCAACATGGGGTAGAAGAGGTGGGTTTGGACCGGGTCAAGGCGTTTGGACTTGTTTATTTTGGGCCAAAATGGTTGAAATAGACTTTAATACATAGCCACATTGAGTTTGATCGATTAATTGCTATTGTAGCCTTTTGAGGTTTTAACCCCTTTTGAAAACTGACTTAATTAGACTTAATTAATTATAATTAAATACAATAAAATACATTCATCAAATATATTATAAAATGCTGTAAATAATTAATAATCAATTAATTACTTATTAAAATATTTCATTTATTGAATTGTGAAACTAATTTTGGTTAATTAAAATAATAAAGGTAGTATAGTTATAAGTTAAAGACTAATTCACTCAATAGATGGTAAAACTTGTTTACTAAAATCTAAAGTTATTTTAATAGTTCAAAATGGTAAGAGTAATTTACTTAATAATATTTAATATTCAATTGCTATTAATTCAGCAATGTTAACTATTACTACCTATTATATATTAGAAAATATTTTGATTAGAAAATATTTTATCACATTTATTTCTAATTAATAAGCATAACTAATTTAATTTTAAAAGGGAGAGTCAAAATTGGTCGTCAACATCCCCACACAAGGTTAGACAAAATACTTATCTCAAATAGCCCAATCAATACTCTAAAAGCTTCTAATTCACAAAACGCATCGAATTCACAATAAAAACTCAAGAACTTCTAAAATCACAATCAAACGTCCGATTCCTATCAAACTAACTCGGAATGACACCAAACTTTGCACACAAGTTCCAAATGACAAAACCGACTTATTCTAAGTTCCGAAATTAAAATCTGAACCCGATAGCCACAAGTCAACCAATGGTCAAACTTAGAAAAATTATAAACCTTTAAATTGTCAACTTTCAGCAAAAAGAGCAAGTTCATCCTAGGAATCTCCAAAATCAGTTTTGGGCATACGCCTAAGTCCAAAATCACCATACAAACCTATTGGGACTGTTAAAACACCGTTCCGATGTCGTTTTTCACAAAAGTCAAACTTTGTCAACATTTCCAACTCAAACTTCCAAACTAGGAACTAAGTGTTTTAAATCAATCCAAAATCTTTCCGAAACCGAACTAACTATCCCCGCAAGTCATATAACCACAAATACACATACGAGACGCTTCGAAAGGAGAAACAGGACTCAAATACATAAAAGGACCGATCGGGTCGTCATAGATAACTACCACTACCCGGGTCCGGAAGCTCGCCAAGGCCCATCTTAGCAAACGGGCTATTGAACGTCGAGCCTGGCAGAAATTCGGCGACGCTTTTCATGAGGATGTTGGAAGTAGACTCACCATGGTTTCCACTGAAGAGATCGTAAAAATTGCATGGGGCGCCCTATTTGATCTCCCCTTTTTAACTTACACCCATTTTATTTTTTCGTGTGCATCCATACCCATTTTTTTGTTAAAAGCATTTTAAAAAGACGATTTTGCCATTCTTTAATAAAATACTATTGACAAACTGCAGAACAAAAACTTAAGCATGTTTAGGTTAAAATTTTAGCAAATAAACTAAAAAATTTCAGCTTGTTTAGACTGAAATTTCGGATAAAACTCAGGACAAAACTGTAGACTGCGTTATAAAACTTCAGCATGTTTTGGTATGAAGTTTTAGAAAATGAACTAAATAACTTCAGCATGCATTAACAAAATCCCTTTAGAAAATTACATACTGCAAGACAAATACTTAAGCATGTTTAGTCTGAAGTTTTAGCAAATGAACTAAAAAACTTCAGCATGTTTAGTCTGAAGTTTTAGCAAATGAACTAAATAACTTCAGCATGTTTTGTCTGAAATTTTAACAAATGAATTAAATAACTTCAGCATGCATTAGCAAAATTTCATTAGAAAATTATATATTACAAGACAAAAACTTAAGCATGTTTAATCTGAAGTTATAGCAAATGAACTAAAAAACTTAAGCATGTTTAGTCTGAAGTTTTAGCAAATAAACTAACTAACTTAAGCATGTTTAGTCTGATATTTTAGCAAATGAACTAAATAACTTAAGCATGTTTAGTTTGAAGTTTTAGTAAATGAACTAAATAACTTCAGCATGTTTAGTCTGAAATTTTAGCAAATAAACTAAATAACTTCAGCATGTTTAGACTAAAGTTTCGGATAAAATTCATGATAAAACTGTAGACTGCAGAATAAATAACTTTAGCATGCATTAGCATGAAATTTTAGCTTCAATGTGAAACAACTTCATGCTATATTAGCATGAAGTTTTAGCTTCAACATGAAACAACTTTATGCTACATTAACATGAAGTTTTAGCTTCAAGATGAAACAACTTCATGCAAGTGTGATTCTGAAGATGAATCTGGACAAGTTTCTGATTTTTTATAAAGTTGCTGAGAGGAGAGGAGGAGATCGTTTTATATCTTTTGTCAGGGGTGTAATTATTATATTATTACGATTTCTTTGTCAGCTGGCTATCAAATCAATAATTTTTAAAAATAGGGTACATGTTAAAAGGTGACACAAATATAGGGTACGGCTGCAAATCCCCCGAATTTTTCCAACTTGAGTCCAAATAAAAGTTCCAGTTTGAAAGTTTTGATGGGCATGGGCTTGGACATCATTGGGCTCTCAAAGCAAATTAGGCCATAAAACTTTGGGCAAGTTACATATTTGGTCAGATAGCCAATCAAAGATGTAATCTTTATGGTTCGCATAAACATTGCTTAATAATTTTATATGCTTAATCATCTTAAATATTGAAATGTGCTTATTAAATTTCAGAAAAATAGTTGATTATTATTTTTTGATAACCGTGGTGTCTGGGCCTACTTGTGTGCGTCATTAATTTTATTGGGTACATGCTATCTTCCACCAGCATAAATATCGAATAGCTTAGTTCACCAAGGCTTGGACGGATAAGAAAAAATCACCTAGTATTTTGCCTCATCTAGGATTTGAACCCGAGAGCTTATGGTTCTCAATCCACTTCATTGATTGCTAGGCCACATCGTGGATGCTAGTTATTTTGTACATTTAAAATGCCAAACTGAACTTTTAACAATTTATATATAGACTATATTGGTTAAGAGGTTCATGTTTATATAGACTGTATTAGTTAAGTGGATGATACTTAAATTAGAGTTTATTCTAAAACAGTCAAAGATACGGTGTTGATTAGTATATGATGTTCTATATTTCTGTTATTTGAACCATTTTGTCGTTGATTCCTTCTCTAAAATTTGAAGAATTTTATTGCTAGCAGGGTTATATTAGCATAGCCTAGAGAACTAGTCTGAACTAAGTTTGTGTTATATTATGACCTGTTCTGTTTAGCAGCGTAAGTGTAAGAGTTCTCCAAGTATCCATGGTGTAGACTAGTCAACCTTGACACGTAGGAAAGTCCTGAACTGAATTGTATGCAGATCTGTATGTTTGTGATGTTAACTTCAATATCACACAATAGGGGGTGATTTGTGTGGTGTCCAATTTTTCGCGTGCATAAATTAAAGAAGGACTTGGTTCTTCTATGTGTTCCTTATACTACTATTGCGAAATAATAAATGCAGAAATGAAAAAACACAAGAATTTTTACGAGGAAAACACCTGGCTCAAAAGGTAAAAAAAACCACGACCTACTTCCCAGTAGGATTTTTCCAAACTCTCCATTAAATCACTGAGCCAAAAACTGCATTTACAAAATACTTTTGTAAATCTAGGATTAACTCTAATCCCGTTGTGGCAACCAGCCTCTAACTGCCGCGACAACTTCAAATTAACTCTAACTTGAATACTCTGAGTACCTATTACAATTGCCTCTAGATAAAGCTGAAAGGTACAATATGAAAATACCTACTACAATTGAACTAGAATAGAAGACATACACTTGGAGCTGGTTCTTCTATCTGGTTCATGTAGTTTCAGGTTCGCACACTTGAATCACACACGAACTGCTTGCAAAATGCCTTGCTATTTTCCTCTCAATTCACTTTTAACTTCTGCTTTTGTGCGTTACCTGTAGAATGAGAACATCCTGCGATTTATAGAGTTAGTAGAGTAGAAAATAACTAGAGTTCTAATGCTACTCTTCCTTAGTGGAAGAGTTCTAGTTAATCTCAACTCCTAACTCCTTCCTTATCTTAGATAATGTTCTCGTTGAGTAAGGAGTCCTTCTCCTTATCATTTATGCAATCTTTTCGATCAGGAGATATCTATTATTATGCTAGATTTCATTTATCTCCTGCATGTGCATCTCACGTGCTTTGAATCTGCCCGTGTCTATGACTACCAGTGATGGACCTGGTTCATCCCTGAGTTCCTTTATCAATCTTCAAAACTATCCTTTACTTGAGCTAACAAATTCTCCCTTTTTGATGATGACAAACTCTGTGCTTCCATAAGCTTGGGGCCTGTTTCAACTTAGCCGAATATCAATACAATGTTAGAATAATTTTCACTTATCATCAAGGACCAAGTTCATCAGGTTATAAATATCACTGTTCAGAATACAAAGCACACTTTTCCCCCTTTTGGCATCATCGAAAAGTTTCATAAATAAGTAAGATAACCAGATTTTAAAAATTACTCATGGCCACTGGGGCTACTTCAAATGCAATCATGGGTTAATCATCATAGATCAAGCTAAGAATTTTAACCATCAAAGAAATATAAACAAACAGTTAGAGCAAAAGACAGTAAATTTCATTGATGATTGATAAGATTCTACCACAAAGTATAAGAAGAAATAAAAGCACTGAAAACATGAGCAAACAAAAAAATAACCCAAACTGGGTCACTGGTTGATCTACACTAGTCTAGGAGGCTTAAGGCTGGGAAGGACTAGGTGCTTGGTTTTTGGCTTGGAGGAGTTTCAGCATATTTTGAAAAATGCCATCATTCTTCTCCTTTTCTCTTGCCAGCTCAGTTCTGAGAGCATCTCTCTCAGTCTCCACCTCTGTCAACGTCTTCTTCAGCCTCTCAATCTCAGCATCCTTAGCCCCACTTTCTTACACCAAGGCTCGCATCTTGCTATTCACTGGTACCTTCTTAGATGAACCAGGTTCTTTAGGAGTGACGTGGACTTCATAGTCACAAGCAGGCAGCGTATTTGCCCTAAAATGATCCTTGCTTGTACCAACCTTCCTTTCTTCTTTGGATTATAACTTTCAATCACTCTCTTCAGTAGGTCTGCGAGGGTTTCCTGTTCAGATGAAACAGGTTCATCTATATTTTTTCCAAGTTGAACTAGCCATTCAGCAGCTTCGCCAGACCCACTTCCCCCTATTTTTTTTACACTCTCCTCTACTTCAGCAGATTTTTCTCCCCAAACAACCATTGCACCTATGTCTTTGGTTAAACTCACAGGAGTGGGTGAAGAATCAACCACTCTTTTACCCTTTTCCCTCACAGCACTTCGAACACCCTTGCTCTCTTTTTCTTTTTTTATTTTTACCATCAATTCCTCTAGACTCTGTAGTTTCATCACCTGCTTTAGACCATACTAGTACAAACCTATTCTCCAAATTTATACCTGTTCAATTTCATAAGAAACAGTTTCTTCTCCCTCAGTAGCTGATTTGAATGATTCATCAGATTTCTGGGGTTCTTCTTCCTTACCCGCTTTCAATTTTTCATTTATTTTTTTGATTTGTTCTCTACCCGCAACAACCTTGCGAGAAAGCATCTTTACTCTTTTCTTAGAGGTTGGGGTGGTGGAAGGGATGATAGTGGGTGTGGAAGTCTAATAAAACTGAATTTCAGTTTTGAAAACACTTTGGAGTGTATCCCTAGAATCTAGGTACTTCAATTCGGTTGGGACTCTTTTGAACAGAACTGGTTCACTTGTAACGGATAATTCCAAAAGGAGTTTGGAATTAATTAGGACTCTGCTTATGATCCAAATATTATTATTTTAAATTATGTAGAGTATAGAAAACATACCGTGTTATCTTGATAAACCAGGTTCTTCACTGATAATTCTCTTGTGTAAGTCTAAATTTGCCAAAATAAAGAAAATATCATTCGAGATTAATGAGTCATTTTAACACATGGCACAAGAGTATACTATTGAAAGTAGGAGTATGAGCAAAACTTAATCTAATTATATACACATTTTCAGATTTTCTAACCAAAAACATTAATGTTTTTTCAATTTTTTTTTCATTGTGAATTCTGAACTGATCCTTTTAAGTGATCTTAATCATCCCTAATTCTAACCTGTTTCTTTCAAAGTGATCTCTACTTAGGACTTTTGTGAAGATGTCAGCTATTTGCTTGTCAGTAGCATAAAATTCCACAGTGATCAACCCTTTTTCATAATTATCCCTCAAAAAGTGATGCCTAATATCTATGTGCTTAGTTCTCTTGTGATGAACCAGGTTCTTGGTCATACTAATAACACTAGTATTATCACAAAAAATGGGGATACAACCAACATCAATTCCAAAGTCCATTAATTGCTGTTTGATCCACAACAATTGAGCACAACATGAAGCAGCAACAACATACTCAGCTTCAGCAGTAGATAAGGCTACTGAATTTTACTTTTTGGTGGCCTAAGACAAAAGACATGTGCCAAGAAATTGTGTCATACCTGAGGTACTCTTTCTATCTACTAGAAAACCTGCATAATCAACATCAGCATATCCCACTAGATTGAAATTACTACCTTTTGGATACCATAGACAGAGATCAGTAGTGCCTTTTAGATATCTCAAAATTCTTTTGACAACAGTCAAGTGAGACTCCTTTGGATTTGCCTGAAATCTTGCACAAAGGCCTACACTGAAAATAATATCAGGTCTACTAGTAGTGAGATACAACAATGAGCCAATCATTCCCCTATACAACTACTGATCAACAGATGAACCAGGTTCATCTATATCCAACTTTATAGTTGTTGCAATGAGAGTGTCAATTTCTTTGGAATATTCAATTTTAAACCTTTTAAGCAACTCTTTTACATACTTCTGCTGATGGATCATAGTTCCATTTGAATTTTGTTTAATTTGTAAGCCTAAAAAGAAATTAAGCTCACCCATCATGCTCATTTCAAATTCACTCCTCCATTAGTTTAGCAAATTCTTTACTTAACTTATTAGTAGTTGCTCCAAAGATTATATCATCAACATATATCTGAACTACCAAGATATCTTTACCTTTTTCTTTCAAGAATAAAGTATTGTCAATTGAACCTCTCTTGTAGTCATGCTCAAGCAACAACTTTGATAATCTTTCATACTATGCTCTTGGAGCCTGCTTGAGCCCATAAAGTGCTTTACCAAGTTTGTACACATGATCAGGACTCTCCTTGATTTCAAACCCCAGAGGTTGCTTGACAAACACTTCTTTCTTTAGATAGCCATTGAGGAAGGCACTCTTGACATTCATCTAGTGGAGGGTGAATTCCATGTAAGCAGCAAAGGCTATAAGGAGTCTTATTGCTTCCAACCTTGCAACTGGAGAAAAGGTTTCATCATAGTCTATGCCCTCCTCTTGGCTATATCCTTGAACCACCAATCTTGTCTTGTTCCTTGTAACTGTTCCATCTTCATCAAATTTGTTTCTGAAGACCCATTTTGTGCCAATTACTGATCTGTCCAAGGGTCTTGGTACCAGATGCCAAACTTGACTTCTTTCAAATTGATTGAGTTCATCTTACATTGCATTTACCCAGTCTGCATCCTGCAAAGCCTCAGCAACATTTTTAGGTTCAATAAGAGATAAGAAAGCAACAAAAGCACAAAGATTCTTTAATGAAGATCTGGTTTTGATTCCAGAGGTTGGATAAGTAATTATGTTCTCAATGGGATGAGAACTTTGATACTTGTAAGGTTTCACAACCAACTGGTTTCCCCTTAATGTTCCTTCAGTGTTTTGTTGCTGTGGAACAAGTTCATGGACAAGTTCCATTGAGGTTTGGGGATCATTTCCTCTTAGTTCTGTCCCCCTTGTCAGGTTGCCCTGGGTAGAAGGACCTGTTCCATCACTTGTTCCTTCTTCCAGTGCAGCTTTAGTCTGGGCTGTGGTTTCATTTAAGTTTCTCACCAGCCCAATTTCTTCATCATCAAGTTCATGTCTCTCAGAAAGAATGTTAGTTTCATCAAAAACCACATGAACACTTTCTTCAACACACATAGTTCTTTTGTTATAGACCTTATAAGCTTTACTATGTGAATAATATCCCAAGAATACTCCCTCATCACTTCTGGGATCAAACTTACCTAGGGAGTCTTTACCATTATTGTGCACAAAGCACTTGTATACGAATGCCCTAAGATGGGATATATTTGGTTTTCTCCCTTTAAGTAACTCATAGGGAGTCTTCTCTACAAGAGGTCTAGTCATGCACATATTTATGATGTAGCGTGCAGTATTTACAGCTTCTGCCCAGAAGCTATGAGGCAGTTTACTAGAAAGAAGCATAGTCCTAGCCATATCTTCAAGTGTCCTATTCTTTCTTTCAACTACTCCATTTTATTGTGGAGTCCTAAAAGCAAAAAAATTATGATCTATGCCATGCTCATCACAAAATTCAGCAAATTTAGCATTTTCAAATTCAGTGCCATGATGAGACCTGATTGATGGAAGTTGATTATCTAGTTGTTTTTGAGTTTTTCTAACAAAAGAAGTGAACATGTCAAATGCTTCATCTTTAGATGTTAAAAATAATGTCCAAGTAAACCTAGAGTAATCATCAACAAGCACCATCACGTATCTTTTACCACATCTGCTTAATGTTCTCATTAGACCACAAAGATCTATATGGACCAGTTCCATCGTTCTGGTGGTACTTACCACTTTCTTGTATTTAAAGGAGGATCTTACCTGCTTCCCCCTTGCACAAGCCTCACAAACGTTTTCTTCCTTGAACTTGATGTTAGGAAGTCCTATCACCAAGTCCTTGGAGACTAATTTGTTGAGTTGACTCAGACTTGCATGTCCAAGTCTCTTGTGCCAAATGAGGGGATCATTGTCCAACACACTTAAGCAAGTGAGTTCATTTTCTGACAGTGGACAGATCTACAATATATATATTGTTCACTCTTTTTCCTTGCAAAACAATCTTGTCAGTGGTAAGATTAATCCCAAAGCATTTAGTAGAGGTGAATGCTACCAAGTTACCTCTATCACACAGTTGTGATACACTAATTAGACTGTATTTTAGGCCGTCTATCAAATAGACATTCTCAATCGAGTGAGAGTCAGTCTTACCTACCTTACCAACCCCAATGATCTCACCTTTCTTCCTATTTCTAAAGGAGACATTACCTCCTTTGAGGTCCTCAAGTGAAAGGAATTAGTTCTTACTTCCTGTCATGTGCTTTGAGCAGCCACTATCCATGTACCATATTTGGCTGCTCCCCTTCACTTGGACTTGCAAAAGGAAATCAGGGGTTAGTCTTAGGAACCCAAACTAGTTTGGGTCCCTTTCTATAGGCAAAAGGATGAATCAAATTCTTTTTAGCACAACCTGGCAGCCTATTTTTCCCTTGAACAAACTTTTTATTCTTTTGACTAGCCTTTTCTTTTGCAGTGCATTCACTTTTATAGTGACCAGTCTTTACCATAGTGTGTGCAAATTTTGTTCTCAGGAAGTGTGAGATACTTGCTTTTGGGATCCCATTTAGGTGGCAGATTCCCAAAGCCAATTCCTCTTCTATTGCTACCGTGATGTTCCTGTAGCCATGCCAGTGCATCGGAGGACCTATTCCATTTACAAGTTCTGTCTAGTTCATGCTTGAACTTGCCTAGATCCTTTGTTAAAATTCTTACCTGCTCATCCTTCTTATATAACTCATCTTTTAGTTTACCTACATTTTCTTCTAGAGTGAGTTGTGTGCAATTAGCTGTCTTCTTACTCGTTCCTAATTTCAGTTTTAGGTTTTCAGATCTAAGTTCTAGGACTTTTGATTCAAATGCATGAACCTGGTTCTTTAGTGCAGTATTTTCACTTACAGTCTCATTAACTCTAAGTTCCAGGTTCTTACACTTTGCTTTTAAAAGCACACATTCCTTAGACAGCTATTTCTTTTCATTATTTATATCCTCAGATTCATCAATGAAATCTAGAAGTAACTCAGATAGCCTTTCTTTAGACAAAAACTTAATCTTGTCTTTTAGATGGATTATACTTACTTCAGATTCCTCATCGGATTCTCCAACTACCATAAGTGCTTGTTCATCTTCGTCATCTGAGTCCTCATCTGAGCTTTCTCCCCAAGCAGCAACCATATCCTTTGTTGACCCTTTGTTCTTCTTCGGATGAACCTGTTCCTTCTTTCTGTTTCTTCGTTCAGCTCTTTCCTTCTTTCATTCAATTTCCCATTGAGGGCAGTTTTTGATTTGGTGATCAGTCTTCCCACACTTGTAGAAGCCCTCATTGGTCTATTTTTCAGGAATCCTTGGTTTACTGTAGCCTTCACTTCTTGAAGAACCCTTTCCTCTTATTAGGTACTTTTTGAATTCCTTTGTGATCATAGCCATTTCATCATCTTCTAGATCGGAACCTTCAGCGATTCTGAGTGCCTGGCTCCTTTCCTTCTTGGGTATATCCATCTTCATGGTTTGCCTTCTAAGTTCTTAAGCAGTGAGATTTACAATTAGCTCATCCAACCTAAGAGTGGCAATGTTCTTTGATTCCTGAATAGCAGTGATTTTGCTCTCCCATGAGACTGGCAGAACCCTTGTCAAAATCTTCTCAACTTTGTCTTCTTCAAGAATAACCCTTCCAGGAGACTTAAGTTCATTTGTTAGTGTGGTGAACCTTGTAACCATCTCTTGGATGGTTTCCCCTTGCTTCATGGTGAAATTCTCATATTGCGAATATAGTAGTGTTCCTCTGGACCTCTTTACTTGAGGTGTTCCTTCATGGGCCACTTGCAAAGTGTCTCAGATTTCCTTAGCAGTGGTACAACTTTGGCTTCTACTGTACTCATCTGGACCGAGTCCACAAACAAGCCATTTTTTGGCTTTAGCATTCTTCTCCCATTTCCTCAAGTCGTCAGCAGTGGAGTCAGCTCTTGTTTTTGGCACCTCTTCTCCTTCGGCATTTATCTTCTTGGTAGCCAGTGGACCATCTGTGACAATGTCCCATAGCTTATAGTCTTCTCCTATGATGTGATCTCTCATCCTGATTTTCCACCAAGAGTAATACTAGACGTTGAAGAGTGGTGGCCTAGCAGTGGATTGACCTTCCCAGTTTCCAGGTGGTGCACTCATCTTGATTTTCTCCTAAGGTGTTAGCCTCTTCAAGGATAACCTGCTCTGATACCAATTGATGTTTTAACTTCAATACCACACAAGAGGGGGGGAGGGTGATTTGTGTGGTGTCCAATTTTTCGCGTGCACAGATTATAGAAAGACTTGGTTCTTCTATGTGTTCCTTATACTACTGTTGCGGAATAATAAATGCAAAAATTAAAGAACACAGGGATTTTTACGTGGAAAAAACCTGGCTCAAAAGATGAAAAAAACTACACGACCTACTTCCCAGTAGGATTTTTCCAAACTCTCCACTAAATCACTGAGCCAAAAACTGCATTTACAAAATACTTTTGTAAATCTTGGATTAACTCTAATCCCGTTGTGGCAACCAGCATCTAACTGCTACGACAACTTCAAGTTAACTCTAACTTGAATACTCTGAGTACCTATTACAATTGCCTCTAGATAAAGCTGAAAGGAACAATATGAAAACACCTACTACAATTAAACTAGAATAGAAGACAGACACTTGGAGCTGGTTCTTCTATCTGGTTTATGTAGCTTCTTGAATCACACACGAACTGCTTACAAAATGCCTTGCTATTTTGCTCTCAATTCACATTTAACTTCTGCTTTTGTGCGTCACCTGTAGAATGAGAACATCATGCGATTTATAGAGTTAGTAGAGTAGAAAATAACTAGAGTTCTAATGCTACTCTTCGTTGGAGGAAGAGTTCTAGTTAATCTCAACTCCTAACTCCTTCCTTATCTTGGATAATGTTCTCGTTGAGTAAGGAGTTCTTCTCCTTATCAATTATGCAATCTTTTCGATCAGGAGATATCTATTATTATGCCAAATTTTGTTTATCTCCTACATGTGCATTTCACGTGCTTTGAATCTGCATGTATCTATGCCTACCAGTGATGGACCTGGTTCATCCCTGAGTTCCTTTGTCAATCTTTAAAACTATCCTTTACTTGGGCCAATAGTATGTTAACTAGCTTGTGGCTCTTTGCTTCAATCATATGATATTTTATGTGTATGGTGGAGCCATCAAGAGCATTGCTTGTTTCCTAAATGCTCAGCACACGGCTGATTATGTTACACCCCAGGTTTTTGTACATGGAAGTACGCCACAAGGTAATTGATATAAGCTTAGAAATGAGATGTTATATTCCGCATTTTCGTACGTTAAGGTTTCGTCGTAAAGTTAATCTACGCAAGCTCGGGAATGAGATTATTTTGAGGTTACAAGTATTATGCTATTTCAAACAAGGGATAAGTAAATTCGTGAAGGTGAGAGGGTAAGGTAATCGAAGAAAATGAATTTCGTCGAAGTTTGATATTTTGGGATAAAATATGGCCCGAGCTAAAATACCTGGTATTTATGGACTAGTACCATACAAGGTATCCCATGACCATGATAGTAAGGTGTATAAGGTGTGTTAAAAGGGAGTAGTATTCTAAGTAATTTGAGATAATTCTTAATTATGTGAGTAATTGGTTAATTATTAGTTTAATAAGATATTAACCATGTAATTAAGGATTTGTAGATAATTAATAAGTGGGGACAAATGACCCCACATGGCAGCCCATGAAATTATTAATAGTCACCAAGTGATTCATACGATATGAAGATAGGTAGTACATATTTGAGGGGTTCTTGGCTAAGTCATCACCCACTAAGATAAGTTCTCTTTTGTTATATAAATACAAGCTGTCATAACCAATTGCTACTATTTTCATTCGTTATCCAAAAGAGCTAGCTGCTAATACTTTAGTGTTAAAGACATTAGATGGATTTCCAAAAGTATCGTTTCCCTACTTTTAAAGAAGAATTTCATTTCAGAATCGTGTGTCATACTTTTGGTTGGTAATACTATGTTATTGAAGATATTTTTGCCTAGATGTTCCTATCAATTGAGAGATTGGAGGATACATATTTTTTCCTACTTCGATCCGCCGATTACATGTTGTCGCAATTATCGTGTGTTAGAGGGATTGTCAAGAGAATCGGCTAAGGCATGTTGAGGATATCCCTTCTTTCTTTTTGGCATGATCTATACAACACGAACGAAACGAGCAAATACACAACTTCCATAAATGACTCTATTCATAGAAATACTAGAGATGCTTTTGTTCTGGATTCCCCATGTGTCATATTATTTTATCATCTATTCATGGGTCTCAAAATACGTAAGTTGGTAAAGTTTATTTCATGATATTAATCAGAGGCATAATGGTCTTATGACGTACCGAGAGATTTTATTAAAGTATTTCATATGCATTTCATGCATTTATACATACACATTGACTCATGACCAGATGGCGTTATATACGTATATATAAATGTATGTATATGTATATGGGATATGGGAGCGGTTATGGCGTTATATACGCACCACCACCTGATCATCTGGTATACATTGATGATTTTACCCACATTGGCTGAGATGATATGATGGGATGCCCTCAGAGACTTGATGATGTTATGAAACATGTACCTATGCACGACATGACATTCATACGCATATGCATGACACTATAATTATTTCATGATTTACAGAGTTATCCAGACTTAGAGGTTGAGTCATTTACTTTATATTTCTTCCATGTCTGTTATGTACTTATTTATGTGACTTACATACTCGGTACATTATTCATACTGACGTCCCTTTTGCCTGGGGACACTGCGTTTCATGCCCGCAGGTCCCAATAGACAGGTCGAGAGCCCTCCAAGTAGGCTATCAGCTCAGCGGAAGATGTTGGTGCGCTCCATTTGCTTCAGAGTTGCTTGTTTGATTAGTATGATTTAGACGTGTATTATTTGGTATGGCGGGACTCTGTCCTGACCTTTATGAAAATTATGGATTCTTAGTTGCTTGTAGACAGATGTCGTGTACGTGAAAGATTGTACGGCCTTATCGGCCTATGTTTTGAGTTTATAAATGATCATGTTGGCCTATTAGGCCCGTATGTCACGTGTATATGATGATGTAATAAGAAAGATACGTTATATTGGTACTCACTTGAGTAAGGTACCGAGTGCCCATCGCGGCTCATCGGTTTGGGTCATGACAAAAGTGGTATCAAAGCAGTTTTAACCTAGGGAGTCTACAAGCCATGTCTAGTAGAGTCTTGTTTATGGGTGTGTTGTGCACCACACTTATAAGCAGAAGGCTATGGGACATTTAGGAATGTCACTCTTTCTTCTTACTCTAGATCGTGTGGTAGAGCTCACTTATAAGAATTCAAACTCCTAGCTTCTATTTCATTCATAATAAGATGATACCTACAGTTGGTATGAGATTGAATGTGGCTATGGAAGAGTTAAGTCAGAGGGACTCAATTTTTTTCATGATGTTTATGATGAGTAAATGTAAGGTCTTCAGTAGATCATGTGTGTACTAAGACGTGTAAGCCTCTTGATAAGGAGCCTTAAGTCAAGAATATTTATCCACCTTTATGGTGAAAGACAATGAGAGATTTAGAAGATAAATACAAGTTTCAAGAAGTAAAAGAAGCAAGATGAAGAAAGGTACGAGATACCCAGTTAATAAAGATTATCATTATTTACCATTCATGGAGGGAGATATAAGCATTTTTAGTTACCTTCAACAGTGACAGATGTATGTACAATCGGCCACACCGATCTCAGTTATGCCCTATGGGAGCTGTCACGCCCCAACCTCGAGGAGCGCAACCGGTGCTCAACTGAGTGAACCCGGTCGAGCAAGCCTATTAAACCTTTCCTACCTGACTTATTCATAATCCAAAACGGGATCACATCACCATTTGTAAAACAGGGGAGAGATCAATTAAAAAAAATATATAAACATTGCTAGTTCATTTTTCCCTATACACATTGTGCCATAGTTGAGTTCCCAAAATACAACTCGATCCAACTACCACCCCAACATACATACATGACCCACATAAACATCTACGGAGCCTCTAAGAGTACAAAAGAGCAACATGACAATGCCGACAACAAGGCCCCGACTATACCTCAAAATATGAAAACTTATACAAAATAAGGACTACATGACCCCTGGGAGAAATGGGGCTCACCAAGACTGCTGTGAGGAGAGAAAGAGATCACCACTATCTGTGATCGGCACTATCTGCGATGGAACCACCTACATCCATTCAAAGATGTAGCGCCCCCGGCAAAAGAGACGTTAGTACTGTTGAATAGTACTAGTATGTAAGGCAAACACCAATCTTAGTAGAATGAACAGTGAAACAAAGAGAAGGCAGTCATAAAAATCAATAAGAGTTTCATAGAAATACAAAGAAAACACCAAGTAAGGGTCACATAGTTTCCAATTCAATCTTTCCATCTTTTTAGATTAATAATCTTTAGTGCCAAAGCCACAACTCACAATGCCACCGTATTTTTACATAGAGTCCGGTCTCGGCCCGACCGGCTAAGCCATCTCAAGTGAGACATATCCATGTCCACAATGTAAATCAATAATTCC
Organism: Nicotiana tabacum; assembly: GCF_000715075.1. Classification (NCBI taxonomy): domain Eukaryota; kingdom Viridiplantae; phylum Streptophyta; class Magnoliopsida; order Solanales; family Solanaceae; genus Nicotiana; species Nicotiana tabacum. The sequence continues at coordinate 71,687,113 of NC_134092.1, forward strand.
AACACAAATGCCACCATGTGTATAGCATGGCGTCCGATCTCGGCCCGATCGGCTAAGCTATCTCACTTGAGAGATAAACTCTTTCAATTGTTCACTCAATTCACAACTCTTTCCCATCTTTCGTTACATGGCACAAACATCCTAGTTTATTAAGTAGTTCTTGGCACTTGAGAACATTTTACAGTTCAAGTCTTTCCCTTTGTATTAGTTCAAATAATATCATCATTCATGTTGATAAGTACCATCTAAAATAATTAGGGAACATGAATCTTTCAATCCAACATACTAAGGCAAACAATTCTAGTATGATCAAGTTGGAACTTACACCAATTATTCGGATAGCAGGAGTTCGATTATAAGAAGAAAAGAGTTAGCCATACATACCTCAATTGCGCTTCTTTAGACTCTACAATTATTCGGAACCCTTAGCAACCTCAATCTATTTTTGCAATATACAAATTGAACCCAAAATTAGGAAAATGTTCATAGTTCTAATTCACCTTTTTTTTTATTTTTTATTTTCCCACACTCTTTATCACATGCATGCAAGATGAACTACTCTCACACCAATGAAGTATTACCCTAGTACCCCATTATAGCTATGTTTGAAATTAAGAGCTGGGGTGATGAAATCTTACCTTTTTGGATGAAGAATTTGGTGCTCTACTTGAGTATTTCCAAGCTTTGAGTGATGGTTGAAGATTAATTGATGAAAATTAGGTCCTCTCTCTAGAACCCTCTCTCTCTCTCTCTCACTATAAATATGAGAAATGAGCTTCAAAATGGACTAAGGGGGTGTTTTAACGGAATGGGGGTCAGGTTTTAAATTAAGAAAATGGGTGTCCCGACACAGGTCTGCGGTTGCATATGCGACCGCATAACAGTTATGCGGTCCGCAAAGTGACCGCAGAAATGGCCCTTAGGGGCTTGAACTTACGGCCCAGGTATGCGACCAGTATGCGGTCCACATATTCGTTCTGCGGTCGCATAATGCACTGCAGAACTCCCTCCGCAAAAACTAAAGAGGGATTATACGATCGATATGCGGTCTGCATAGTGGTTATGCGGTCGCATAATCGACTGCAAAGCTGACCTCAAATTGGCCAATGTACTGCTTCACTATGCGGCCATTATGCGGCCGCATAATGGGCCGCAGAAATGCGTCCTTCTGCGAAATATTTTCCTCTAAGTCCGTGGGGTACTGTTCAATCCAGGAATCTATCTTTGCACCACGAACTCCCGAGTTTTTGGTTTAAATTATTACGGGTCCTTACAGGAGCTCAAACTTAGTTTAAGAGAAGGACGAGTTATCAGGACACGGCTGGGGATAGAGTAACCCAAAATAGTGGATGGATTGGTAAAGTTAGTTGACATTTCCGAAGGATAGTGCAAATGTGGTAATGGATCTCCTTGTGAGACACCTCGATGGTGCACCCTAAAATAGTACAGCTAGATATGAGTACTACAAAGATAAGCACTGGAAGCCTGGAAGGGATAAATATTATCTTAGTGTGGCTCCCATCTCTGGAAGAAAGAGAATGTTAGACAATTCGAGGAGCCAATGGATGGAGAAAGAGGGTCTAAAAGCAAAAGAATATTTTGTTCGAGTTTTCGGAATAAAGTGATTGACAGAAATGTTAGTAAGAAATAAGAAGAGAATTAATGGAGCATTATGAGTAAGACGTGATACATTGATGACAACGGTATATCAAAAAAATAACACTATTACAGAGTCTATAGTCAAGTGAAGGGAAATACGAGAAGTGACAAGCCTTGAGACAACAAAAGAGTATAGGCCATAACGTCATATCCTCACTTTGAGAAATAAGTTCGTGACTCTAACAAGACTACCAGAAGGAAAAGTTAGACCTCAGAATAATAACAATCAGTATGTGCTGGTGAACAAGATAAACTAAACATGAATTAGGGGCTGAGTGATTTGATAGTGGTCAGCATCATGAGAATTTCAGATTTGCATTGCGGCGATAATAGAATGGATAACAGAAGACGATTCATGAGAAATTCAGAGAATGGTCATTCAGGAAGACGCTTCTCTAAAGCAAGCAATATGAACAAAGTTAAGCTTAAGGGATTGTATGTGCCAGTTGCACTAAGTGTCACCGTTGCGAGTAAGGGAATTTGTTATCCTTGGTACAGAAGGATTGCCACAAGGCGAGTAAGGGTCATTGATGTTGTGAAACGACGCCAAAGATGAAGAGGTAAAACATCTATAGGTAGATCCTCGTGGCTTCAGCTCTTAGTACTCCTCTAAAGGGGGGAATATGGAGTGATGTGGCATTAAGTCAGAATTAAGTGGTTCTAGCAATTTTGAAATGTTAAAGGAAGAATACGATAAAAATGAAAAGGGGATGAGATTGAAATTATCCAAAGCCTACAGATATGCTACGATTCCAGAACATTATGCAAACACGACGTTAAGGAGAGGAAGTAAGGGTTCCTGTCCGAAATGTTATTAATAGATAAGGAGCCAGTACGAGAGTTAAGTTAAGATAAAGGAAATAACCCAATAAAGATTACGCAGAATATTGATATGAGAATGGTCCAACAAGTAGTTAGCAGTTGATTCAGGAAGAGCCTAGTTATAGCTATACAGGAGGTTACAAATGAATCAATAGATCGATCATATGGAACTCCAATATGTATGGGCACTAAGATAAGCTAAATATGCACACAAAAGGGGGAAGAAAGACCATGACAAGTAAAAGCTTACGTTTAAAGAAAACTGAGAAGGAACAAAAGGAATTATTCGATCAATGATCCAGAGTTAGTTATGTTATGGACACACTTAAGAGTTTGGAGTGTTATACATGCAACATATACAGCCGTGGAAGATTCCGGTATAAGTTAAAAGAAAGAATTGAGCCCAGGTCATAGATCGAATTATTAAAGGATTATATCATGGATATTCCATAGCGACCATGAAAGGCTAAAGTAATAACTAATACCATGAGTCATAGATCGGAAGATAGCTTAAGCCTACATAAAGGTTGATCAGAGGGAAGAGGAAACTAAAGAGTTGCATCATCTAAGTAAATCAGGAGTCTAATTATTGAACCCGAAAAATTATAGAAATCGTGATTGAGAACATTGGAGAATTACTCTTAATATCAGAGGTCCAAGAGAGATAGTATAACAACCCTATTCTATAGTGGCTTTACGATAAATCCAGTTAGAAAAGTACCAGCCTCATAAGAAATCAGTACGAAGCTCCCACCGGATTGTGTATTCACCAGAGGTGAAAGTATAATAATAGAGCTTCAAGTAGTGGATGTGAATTATACCTATGTGGAAGGGAGGTCGTAAAAGAAATAGAAGATGTGATGCAAGATTTTAAGGTAAGTAAGGTAAAAGTGAACAACGTACAAGATACTCATATGCAGAAGGTTGGAAATAGTCCATACTTCGTATAGAAGGCTAGAAGCGCTAGAGTTCGGTATCAATAGCAACGTCGACAGTGGCATATCTTCCAGCCTATGGGTTCCAATTACCGAGAGATCTACTTAAGAGAGTAAATAAGAGTTAGAGATGATGCGATGTCTCGCTTGATGTTCCAAAATAACACAAAGAAATCTATGATGCAAGCAAGCTGAAGGAAGGTTGTGAGTAGTATAAATAGATATGTGTGGGTCACAAGCTAAAGTATGGTAAATCGACAAGGCTTTAGGAAGACAGGAGTAAGGATAAGAAAGGGCGAGTGAGAAGGTGATAAGAATGGATAAGTCCTCGGGATTAAGCTCATGAAAATAAGAAAGCTGATGGTTTCTTTAAGTTATAGAAAGCTCAGTATAGCTTGAATGAACTCAAAGGAGTCTAAGACTAATAGCATTTACACGAGATGGAATTCTTCCCTGATAATAGAATGAGGGTGTAATTATGATGGATAAAGGATGACGTTTGGGCCTTCAATTGAGTAATGACTTGAAGAAGATTTCACAAATTATACGAGATTAAATTACCCACATAAGGTGAATCACATTGGGATACTATAAAATACGGTTATGGAAGCATGGTATCGCCCCCAGGTGGATCAGTCTAATCATTTTAGATGTTCCCCGATAAGACGTGAGCCCTAGCGGCCGTGTTACATAAGAGCTCAAGTTATCAGTTGTAGATCATAGATCAATATTGAGGTGAATCAACAAGGGATGGATAAAAGTTACAAAGTATGAGATGAGATTAGGCCATCAGTCTTAAAGATAAGCAACGAGAGTAACCTAGAGTTGGTAGCAGATCTCAATAACGATAAATCGAAGTAAGAGTTATGGTATAGTATCACCTACCTAGATGCAGTAAAGTCATACGAATGGATAAGCGGATCTATGAAATAAGGTATAACAATATTCGTAAATTCGATAAAGAACCGAGCGAAGAACTTCAGTATACCTACAGATGCCCAGAGGGACATTTTATCAAGCTCTGTGTATGTTTGCAAAGTGCAACCTAGAGATTGGCTAAAAGCTGGAGGAAAGAGGAGAGAAGACACTACTAGAAATACAGCATTTTTCCACTGAAATTTCTCACGGATAAATTGTCAGTGGAAATTTCCACCGAAACTCAGTGGAAAAAGTGAAATTTCTTTTCCATCAAAAAATAATAATGTTTCCCATTGAGTATCCGTGGGAACGTTTTGGTGCAAAAATGCGTGCAATTTACTTCCCTCTGATTATGTGGAAAAAGTCATTAAAATATAATTATATAAAACTAAAATACTTTCCCAGGGAAAATAGTGGAAAAATATAAAAAAATATTTTTAAATATTCCCACAGATTCCGCGTGAACGAAAAATTTTGAATTTTGAATTTTTATGTTTTATTGAAAAGGTTTTCCCACAGAGATTTCCTAGGGATGTTGTGGGAAAGTTTTATTGTGAATCTCGGTATATTTCATGTTTTCTGCCTTTATGCCTCTGCCTCTCCGCTCCAAGACCAATTCTTCACCTCGAGCTCACTCCCTTCCCAGGTAACACTCTCTATCTTTCTCTCTCTCTCCCTCTCACCCTTTCTCTCTCTCACCCTTTCTCTCTCTCACCCTCTCCTTTTTCGATTTTGATTTTTCGAAATTTAGGAATTTTCTGCTATTTCAAACCCTAGGTTTGAAAAAATTATTGTTGTTAAACCTAAGTCTTTTATGTCTTATAGAGCGCAATTTAGGGATTTTCTGTCAAAATTTAGGGATTTAGAGACATAAACCTAAGTCTTTTATATCAAAATTTAGGAATTTTCTGCTATTTAAAACCCTAGGTTTGAAAAAATGTGATGGTAATTATGAGAGTACAACAACAACGGTTTGTTCAACTAAATGCATACAGGTTTAATCAAAATAATATTGTTGTTTTACATCTGAATTGCCATTTTGATTTTCATGGCATGTGAAAACAGAGAGGCAAAAGAAGTTTGTGCATGTGCATTCATCCAATTTTTCAGTATCTCAGTGTGAGCTTGGCTTCTACCATCATATTAGCTAAAATGTGTTTTTAGCTTTTGCAACTGTCATTTAACTTGAAACTACCATGAAAGTCAAATTTTCAATTATATTCTTTAGTTACGCTGGAGTTCTACTAAAAACAATTAGATCTAAGACTATGATCGTTTGACAAATGTGCCAAGTAATGTGCTAGCATAACTTCCAGAAGTGATTGTTAGTTTTGATTCCATGCAAACACGATGTTTTCCATTTTCCATCGTTGGTCTGTGATGAGTTGGTATTGGAGAAAGGGTTGAAGATGTAAGCTATCTTGAGGATCTAATATACACATATAAATATAATCTGTCTGTCAACTATTCAACTAGAATGGTAATATAATGGTAAAATATGATTTATTATTTGTGTACATGGGTTTATTGCAGTAGTTCACATGCACTTTGTGATCGACCTAAGCAAGAAATCATAAACCTTGTTTTTTTCTTGAATCAAATTTGTTTATTTTGTGGATAAAGGAATATACTAAATGATGAGTAATTCAAGTAAGCTATTGATTAACGTCCAAGGAATATACTAATTTATTTATGTAGGTTGTAAGGAGTTGTGTGAAATTCCATAAAGTTGAGATTACATCTTTACCAAGTTCTGGTCACATTAGGGACAGAATGTTTGCTGAATTTAGGGTAAAATTAATCATTACTTTATTTTAGCTCACTTTATTCAATCTAACATATTTTATTTGCAGATAAAGTGTGCATGGTCACGTGATCTTGAGGCAGAAGTACGAACCGTTTTCTTTAAGAAATATTCTGATAGGTTGTCTGATATGCTTCAGACTGCTCGAGAAAATAATGTGAGGCCAACTTGGATTCTTGATGATATATGGGTTAAACTTCTTGAATATTGGAAATCTCCGGAATTTGAGAAGAAGAGTCGCCAGGGAAGGGCAGCCCGTATGTCCGACAAGGGTGGCTCTGTGCACACGGGGGTTCAATTAGTATGACGGCTCATTGAAGAAGATTGGTAATGTGTTTATTATAATGTTCTTCTTGATTTATAACTACTTTAATTATCATTTTTTAATATATTTTATTTTGTAGAAAAAGGCTAAAGGAAGACCAGTTACTAATGATGAGGTGTTTGAGGAGACCCACATGAAGAAGTTGAAGGATGGAACAAAAATAACTTGGGTCGAGATGCGCGCTGAGACAACCTATGTAAGATTAACAATATTATTCACATATATTTGTTAACATAATAAACAAAAGAATTATAAAAGCTAGGCAGAAAGTTCAGCACAAAATACTCGTGAATGTGGATTTTTCATTGTATTCACTAATCTTAAAAATAATTATGACTTATGTAACATAGTGGCTAAACAAGGCCGTCCAAATTTACAAGGGTTCTGTAGGTTGTTGGTTCTTAAACTATTTCTTTTGCTTTTTTAATATGCCTTGCTATCCGCTAGTATCATGCATTTTAAGGGCTTAAGTTGATATTTTTGAGTTTCTCAAATTGTAATTCTTACTTCCCTATGAGTCTAGAAATTCAATATTTGCATTTTGTTCATCAGTAAATGATTTATGTGCTATGCACCTGTTCTTTTTGAGTCTTGGTTCTGCAATTGCATGTACTTAGTAACTTAGAGAAAAGGATCTGTTATTAATAAAAGCACTAGGCTTCATATCATGAGTGTGACTCTGAGTGATCATGAAAAAGCTTCTACACAGAGTAAAATAACTAGTATCATCAAAATGGACGGGTGTGGCTCTTGAGAGACCCAGATATTCCCTTAACATCTTAGTTCTTACTAACAAAGAGCAATCTTGTATTCCTCAAAACTTGCCTTCTCCTTAAGGTTCTCGCAACAGAAAACCAACACCTTACCTTAGTAGGTACTATCTGTTACAGTGAAATCAGACCAAAATATGACATATCAACAAAAAAAGTTAGATCAAAGAGAATTGTTAAAATGCCATATCCAAGCCTAGTAACGAGAAAATGTCTTGCAAGTTAGTGGTTATATGTGCTTCAAACTGATAAAACTTAACCCCTACCTTATATTATTTTTGGCAAAGTTTGTTGGCCATGGAGTCTAGATACTTAGCTTCAGTTGGGCAATACCTATTACTGGTCAATTAATATTATTATCAATTTTGGATTTTGTATGAAGTTTGCTTGATAGTGTTGCTAGTATATCATAATTGGGTTTCTGTTTGCTTATTGATCTCAGATATGATTATTCTTATGGTTTATAGATTGTGTATAGTGTGTTCTGCCTATCACTGGTTAAAGAGTTCAGAGAAAGAAATCAATAGTACACACCTACTGTTTCACCTTTCTTCAGTAAATCAGAGCAAAATCAGACAGAAATAAATTTCTTGTCATCTTCCTCTAATTAAATAAACACCCCCCCTACAATTTTACTTTTTTTGTACATTTTAGTCCTGCTTCAATAACTTTGTGTATTACTATTGTAGCCACACTAGAAGGAACAAGAAAAGGGAAAGTTCATTTTTATCATTTCCAAGATTACAATTTCAATGTCTTCTGAATTATTTGTATTTGACAATACTTTATTTTCTGACTCTTTTTCTCCATCTTTTATTGATACTAATAATATCTTTTAAAATAATATCCAAGATAACAACGCTGTAGATTACACTTGCATAAGTTTCTTTAATAAAATTTACTTTTATAATAATTGTAATATTTTTACAAAATAATTTCAAACAAATCTTGGAGGAGTTTATTCAAAGTCAGTCGACTGATGATCAAGGTAGGCTAATCAAACCAACCCAAGAAGAGCTCATGAAAATGTGGATTAAGGCAGTTGGTGGCGTGCATAAGGGGAGAGTCTACTGCCTTGGATCAGAGTTTAGTCTCAGTCGTCGTACTTCTGGATTATGTGATTCTTATTTTTCCTCACATTGCTCGGTTGATATGGATGAGTTTGAGCAATTGAATAACAAGGTGGCGAACATTACTGAGTTGTATATGCAAGAAAGGGTTGCAAGGGAGGAAGAGGCGAAGCGGAGGGAGGAAGAAGATAGGCGAAGAGAGGAAGAGGAAAGGCAAAGGAAGGAAGAAATGAGGCGAAAGGACGAGACATTAAGACTTGTCACTAGTGACGTTGAAAGCCTCAAGTCTCAGATAAACTCTCTCTTAGCATCTAGTGCATTTCCTCTGCCTCGTTCTCCGGCACCATCTGATGATAATTAAGGAGTAGTTGCTTGTATTAATTTATCTTGGATGATACTTTGGATGTTGAATATTGAATTTTGAATTTTTTGAGTTTTTGTTCTACTCTGTTTAGTTGGATATTGTTTATGAAATGGATTGAATTAGATGTTGTTTATGAAATAAATTGGATTGAATGTTGAGTTTGGTATTTGAATGCTTAATTGTATTTAGTCTTGTATTGTTGGTTGTATATTCAGTTTAGCAGGTGGTGTACATTCAGTTTGGCAGGTAGTTCTAAAAACAGAATTGGCCATGAAAATATTTTCCAGATTTTCCACCAATGCTGTGAAAATTTTTGTTCATTTTCCCCAGGTGGTGTACCACTGAATCTCGTGGGAATGTTCATATATTTATTTTCGGGTTATGCATATTTTCTACTACTATCATGGATAAATTAAAAAATTGCTAAATTAATTTTAATACTTCCCACAGAGATGGTGGGAAATTTAAGAAAATTAAATTATTATTTTTTCTTACTTTTCCCAATATTATCATAGAAAATTCCACTATGTGACCCCACCAAGTGCACGTGAAATGCTTCCTGGGAAATTCTGTGGGAATTACCCACGACATTCCTGGAAAACTATTTACCCACCAGCCCTTTTTCCACTGAGCATCTCCCCTCGGAATGTCGTGGGAATAGTCAAATTTCACACGGGTTTTCCACCGATATGTCCGTGGGAAAAGACTATATTTCTAGTAGTGAGAGTTTCATAGGCGCACATACAAGGATAAAGTAATACAGGCTGCATGACAGAAGGTAGTAAGAGTTACGAGATTGGAAGAATTTCGACCACAAATCGTGGTGCGAGAAAGAGGCCTGGGGGGGGGGGGAGGGATGCCCTTGCTTTTGGGTTTATTCAAAGAACAGTTGCCTAAATGGCAAGAAGAGTATTAAAGTATTCGCAAGAGTTATGAGTTATGAGAATGATAAGTGCATCAATCAACATTCGAGGACGAATGTTCCAAAGGGGGGAGGAGGGGAGGAACGATGTTACACCCCATATTTTCGTACATGGAAGTAAGCCATAAGTAAATTGATATACGCTCGGAAATGAGATGTTACATTCTGCATTTTCGTACGTTAAGGTTTCGTCGTAAAGTTAATCGACGCAAGTTTGGGAATGAGATTATTTTGAGGTTACAAGTATTATGCTATTTCAAATAAGGGATAATTAAATTCGTGAAGGTGAGAGGGTAAGCAAATCGAAGAAAATGAATTTCGTCGAAGTTTGACATTTTGTGATAAAATATGGCCCGAGCTAAAATACCTGGTATTTATGGACTAGTACCATACAAGGTACCCCATGACCATGATACTAAGGTGTATAAGGTGTGTTAAAAGGGAGTAGTATTCTAAGTAATTTAAGATAATTCTTAATTATATGGATAATTGATTAATTATTGATTTAATGGGAGATTAACTATGTAATTAAGGATTTGTGGATAATTAAAAAGTGGGGACAAAGGCCCCCACATGGCATCCCATGAAATGATTAATAAAGTCACCAAGTGACTCATATGATACGAAGAAAGGTGGCATATATTTTAGGGGTTCTTGGCTAAGTCACAACCCACTAAGATAAATTCTCTTTTGTTTTATAACTATACAAGCTCTCATAACCAATTGCTACTGTTTTCATTCGTTATCCAAAAGAGCTAGCTGCTAATACTTTAGTGTTAAAGACATTAGATGGATTTCCAAAAGTATCGTTTCCCTACTTTTAAAGAAGAATTTCATTTCAGAATCGTGTGTCATACTTTTGGTTAGTAATACTATGTTATTGAAGATATCTTTGCCTAGATGTTCCTATCAATTGAGTGACTGGAAGATACAAATTTTTCCCTACTTCGATTCGCCAATTACGTAATGTTACAATTATCGTGTGTTAGAGGGATTGTCAAGAGAATCGGCTCAGGTATGTTGAGGCTATCCCTTCTTTCTTTTTGGCATGATCTATACGACACGAACGAAACGAGAAAATACACAACTCCCATAAATGAATCTATTCATAGAAATACTAGAGATGCTTATGTTCTTGATTCCCCATGTGTCATATTATTTTATCATCTGTTCATGGGTCTCAAAAATAAGTAAGTTGGTAAAGTTTATTTCATGATATTAATAATAGGCATAATGGTCTTATGACGTACCGAGAGATTTTATTAACGTATTTCATATGCATTTCATGCATTTATACATGCACATTGACCCATAACCAGATGGCGTTATATACACGCATATATATATATATATATATATATATATATATATATATTATATGTATATGGGATATGGAAAAAGGTTATGGCGTTATATACGCACCACCACCTGATCAGCTGGTATACGTTGATGATTTTGCCCACAGTGGCCGAGATGATATGATGGGATGCCCTCAGAGGCCTGATGATGTTATGAAACATGTACCTATGCACGACATGACATTCATACACATATGCATGACACTATAATTATTTCATGATTTACAGAGTTATCCAGACTTACAGGTTGAGTCATTTACTCTATATTTCTTCCATGTCTGTTATGTACTTATTTATGTGCCTTACATACTCGGTACATTATTCGTACTGACGTCCCTTTTGCCTGGGGATGCTGCGTTTCATGCCTGTAGGTCCCGATAGACAGGTCGAGAGCCCTCCAAGTAGGCTATGAGCTCAGCAGAAGATGTTGGTGCGCTCCATTTGCTTCGGAGTTGCTTGTTTGGTTAGTATGATTTAGACGTGTATTGTTTGGTATGGCGGGACTCTGTCCCGACTTTTATGAAAATTATGTATTCTTAGAGGCTTGTAGACAGATGTTGTGTACGTGATAGATTGTACGACCTTGTCGGTCTATGTTTTAAGTTTATAAATGATCATGTTGGCCTATTAGGCCCGTATGTCACGTGTATATGATGATGTAATAAGAAAGATACGTTACATTGATACTCGGTTGAGTAAGGTACCGGGTGCCCATCGCGGTCCATCGGTTTGGGTCGTGACAGATTAGCTCTCGTAAATGGATCCAGTTAAGTTATTGCACCTATATACAGTAGAAACTTTTGCTGTAGTATGTGGAGTTCTTGTTAATGACTTTCTCAAATATATGTAATTCTTATGTGGTGTTTGTTTTGATGTTTTAAAAAATTGAGTTAGCAATTTTGGTTTTAGAGTTTCTGCAAGAAGTGACACACACACTTTTCGCTACCTCCTCCTCACTTTCGAAATGTCGCTGCATTGACGCTCTAAAATGAAATTCCATCTATAATTGGTCTCCAACTCTCCCATCCTATGTAGTGTTTCTTATAACAAATTAAAGAGACTATTCCTTTAATTTCTTTCTTCCCCTTGTATTCTCGTTTGTCTATTTGTAATTCCTTGATAAAGTTATATTTCGTATAAGCATCGACCATTGTGTGAAAATATCTCGTAAATGTTCTCTCTTTCCTTCAACCATAATACTTTAGAATTTAGATTGTTGTCTCTAACTTATTTGACGTGCCACAGAGGCTCTACCTTGTTTCCCCTTTAATTCTTTCCTCCATAGCTCCACTTCTGATGTTATCCCTTCTTTCTCTAACTTATGTAGCTCTTGAAGAGCTTAATCTTCATTCTTTAGTAAGTTCGATTTGTTTGTCTTTTTGTTGTCTGATTTTCTTGATACCGAATAACTCTCCAACCATGTTTTGATCATTTCCTTAAACCCCATATCTTTATTTATAACTGCATATTATTAAATTGCATAGGTGTCAACCCTCTATGTATACCCATAATATCAAGCACTATCGGATTATGATCTGAGATTAGCCTTGGCATTGACTATTGTAGTGTGTCGGGAAACTTTCCATTCAATTGAAAATAAAAATTCATCAAGTCGTGAGGTACTAATTCTATTGCTCCAATTAAATTGTGCACTTGATAATGGCAGAACTATTAATTCATTACAATTAATAAAGTGCAAAAGTCTGGTCTTGAGGTCCCTCTTCTAGTGGTGAATCACTAAGTTGATGTCCCGGAAATAACTCAAGGTCTTGGCCACCTCGTTCTAACTCCCCCAACCCCTCCCATAAAAACTCCGTTGGGTTAATATAGCCCAAATACACTCTTATAGCATGGTGTGCTACTGTCCGCTTTGGGGCAAGCTTGCACAGTTTTTTTCCAAATGGCCTCATATCATTAAGAGATTCCTACACCTTATATGTGGCTCCCAATCTTTTCAGCTACCAATGTGGGACTTTGTTCGCACACTCAACAATCTCCCCCTCGAACTAATTTTCACGTGGCTCACTACCACGATTCACGAGTCTCCCCTTCAAACTAAGTTCCATGTGACCCATTGCCACGATCCACGAGTCAATTCCTAGATTCACTGTGTGCCACCAACATTGTTAGAGTATTATGGCAATCGAAGACCGCAACTAGCTTCTTCTTGTGTGCGCACCACCCCGCATCATCACTTTGCTATCTCCATACTCGTCCCGTCGAACCTGGGCTCTGATACCAGTTGTTGTGTTAATCTTGTCCAAATGCACTCTTAGCATGGTGTGATATTGTTCGCTTTGGGCCAAGCGCGCACGGTTTTTCACCAAAAGACCTCACACCATTAAGAAATCTCTACACCTTATATGTATGCTCCCAATCTTTCAAGCTACCAACCTGATATTTTGTTCGCACATTCAACAAAATCATTATTGTTCTACAATGTTCATACACTCCCGAAGATAAAAGTTCAAAATCCTTAAAACTACCTCTAAATTTGCATGATATGGACTAAGAAAAGCTTGATACCTCCATCATCAAGTTAAATAATCGACTATTCCACATACTAAAATACCCTCTACTGCTCCCTAGGCGCAAGATTTATTCCCCAACTGTTTCACCAAATGTGAATTACCTCATCCATTTCTGTCCTACTTCTGCTCGTTGCCTTTCATTAAAGTCAAAGTTTCCTTCCAAACTGAGAAAGGGAAGGATAGCCTAGTGGTTAGGATCCAACACCCGATCTATAATATCAGTGATTTGAGTTGCCAGGAGAGCAAGTGAGGAAGAGTCGTAGTCGGATTCCATAGCTGGGGAGTTTGGGTGGTGTGGTTTACCGTATAAACAAAGGAACCCTTAAAACCCATTGCCTAAATCCATTATGCTAATCGTTCGTTTCTGACCTAAGGAACAATTGTCTAGTTGGAAATTATCATTACTAATCACAATCTCGAATAGGGTGGAGATTATCCCTGAACTAAAACGTACCTGTTGGGCATCTGGTGGTGCTTTTTGAATATCCTTTTTGTCTATAATTTGACAAACCGTCAGTTGGAATTAGAGCAGCGAACTGGAGTTGACACAAGCAATTTTTTGGTCTAGCATCAGATACTTATCTATCTAATTTTCAAAAAATAATTTTTTTATATTTTATGTAAAAAACACTACTAACCACTGAAATGCGAAAGAACATTGATAAAAGGTAGGTAAAATGGTATATTTCTCTAAATGGTACTTGAGGTTGAGGTAAACAAAGTGGACATGAGGAGTAATCACTAAATTTGAAGCGATAAATCTCATCGTCATGTGCCAACTCCCCTCTTCCACCCTCTCCCAAAAACCAAACTATCCTTTTAAAACAAAGCAACCAAGGCAGGTAGCTCACTTGGTGGCCCACTCAATGTATAGGGTAAAATCGGTTCATATTAAATGCTCGTATAATAGAGTGACACATGGAACCAGAAACAGATGGAAAGCAAGACAGGTAGAAGCCAAAACCGGGGCAACAGTCTCGATTGCCACCGGGAAGCCCCCGAAGGGAATGTTGCTCACGAAGACAGGTGAATGCCTATCACCCGATAGCATTCAATGAAGAATATTTTGTAGTATTAAATACATAATCCGTTATAGAGAATATGGCATTCATAGCCTGCCATTACACATTCTTCAATGGCCTCCATAATTATCATTTAAGAGGGGTTTGATTCTAGAACCTTGTTCCTAGGTGCCACTATAAATAAGGATTCCAACAACCATTGTAAGGATACGAATTTTCTGACAAACTTTTACTATATACTGTTCAAAGTTCAATAGCACTTTACTCTCTTGCTTCTTAATATTGTTGTTACTGCCTTCAGAAGCTCTGTTCCCGGAGCCAAGCTCTCTACTGTCTTATCTCGATTTCAACGCTAAGTTTTACATTCTTATGTAATTTATTTATCATTTTGGGATTAAATCAATAAGCTTGTCTATAAACCACATATAAATTCAATTGTACCATTTTACAGGTAAACAGTTTGGCGCCCACCATGGGGTTTAGACAATTGCGTAATTGAGCTGATCCTTGCATCTATTACTAACCTGTTTGATTCTTTGTTCTTAGAAAAAAATCATAAAATGGCAAATAACAATGTCAACGTCACACACAATGTTGAGGCCCAAGGAAATTAGCCTCAGTACGAAGACTCGATCAGTGATACCCTGCAACGAGGGGGATGAGTCCACGCCGGTCCATGGCGGGCAATATCCACGACATGTTCGAGAGGCAACTCCTAATGATGTTGAGGGAGCAACAGAAGGCTATTATGGGCCACCTCTCACAACAGGATCACGTCATAACGGAGTTGAAGCAGGCGTTATCGGGTGCTTCCAACAACGTGAATGGACGGGGTCCAGTTCCTCCTGGTGCTCCCGCAAATGAAACAACTCCGAGGGTTGAAAATAATACCCAGAGGGGCGAAGTCGATTTCGACAGGGCCTGGGGGAACGGTAGCGGATCCGGTAACAACAATGAGAATGACCCCTTTAAAACCGAACTCATTCGGTTCATGAGGGAAATAAACGCCCCAATGGATCAAATTACGGGTGCACTGCCAGTATTCAAAGGACCGGATTCAAAGAAATACACCTAGTTGTCGTTCAAATAAAGCGCGGCACCAGAGTTGATTCTGAAGCGGTTCAAGATGCCAGACGTGCCGAAATATGATAGGACTTCGGATTCTCAGGAGCACATCACCACCTACACAATGAAGGTCAAGGGGAACGACTTAGCTCTAAACGAGATCGAGTCAGTCTTACTGAAGAAATTTGGGGAGACCCACATAAAAGGGACCCTGATATGGTATTCGCTTTTATCCGAGCATTTAATAGATTCCTTCGAGATGCTCGTAGATTCTTTTATCAAGGCCCATGCCGGGGCCAGAAAGGTACATGCCCGAAAGGTCGACATATTCAGGATTGCACAAGGAGAATCCAAATTACTACGGGAGTCCGTGACCAGATTCCAAAAAGAAAGGATGTTGCTACCGACCGTACCAGACAAATGGGCAGCTGAAGCATTTACTAAAGAGTTTAATCCGAGAAGTTCCGATGCTTCCCCGAAATTGAAGGAACGTCTGCTCAAATTTTAGGTAACAATATGGGCGGATGTTCACAATCGGTACGAGTCAAAGATAAGAATTGAGGACGACCAGCTCGGTTTCCCGGCATCAACCAAGGGTCGGGACCGGTAGAACAATAAGGATAAATTAAAGGATGATTTCGACACAGATCGACGGTCCTCTAGCGGTCAGTTTTTGCCCTATGAAAGGGCCGAATGACGCGATAGAGGTTTCCGTTTGGCGGATAGATTCGCTACCGATATGAGAGCTGATCACGGTCGGAAATGTTTTTTTGATTATTCCTGGATATGGTCCATTTAACAAAGAATAATACATTTTAGGCACGTATTCTTTTTTAGTATCATCATTACACAACCTAGTCCTTGTTTCGAGTATATCGAGAGAAAAAGATTCCTTGTCTAGAACTTCAAGTCGATTTAAAAATTCCTTATTCAGATTATTACTTTTTTCTTTGTTGGTAGAAATCCACTGATTGTCTAGTTCTTTAGGGAGCATTTTTTGGAGTGACAAAAGGGGTATCCTTCTTTTTATCATTTTCCAAAAAGTTGATAAACTTGGCGGGTATATAAAAGATACTCTTTGTTTTCCATCACTTTTACATGTGTCAAAAAAATATTGTTACATTTCCGTTCTTACGACCTGTTCAAATCGATTATTCTTTATGTAGCAAAATGGTCGATTCCAACGATTATAATTGAAAAGAAGACTCACAAGAGGTTGTTGAAACCAGAAGAGTTCTTTATTTTCATTTTTTTATCAAGCAGTTGCAATTTAAAAATTTCTGGATTCCCTCTGTTATTATTATTCAGATAAGAATCCTCATAATCATAAATTGGACAATTACTAGTGTTATAGCCTGTCTCTATAAGGTGAGAGTTGAATTTATCCTTTATTTTGTCCTTTCCATTCACTCGGATTTCTTCCGTTTCATCAATTTTGTCCGGATCCCACCTTTCTTCCAAAAAAAGGGAAGGAGAAGGATAAGGATCTTCTTCAGTGGATCCCTCTTGTTCCTGTTTAGTCCCCTTCATTTCGGAAGCTGTTTCTATTTATACATCTCTTTCTTCCTCACTTTCCTCCCTTTCTTCTATTTTTGAGGCTTCTTTCAGTTTCTTAGTAAGAATGGGTGAGGGTATTCTGCCTAAATAGTAGACACAGGTAATAAATAAGAGAATACTAAAGATCCGAGTCATATAATTTCTCAATTCTAACACAAGGTACTTATTAGATCGAATGTACTTATTCGATCTAATAGAATGATTTTGCCGTTTCCAGACTAATACCAATCCAAGCCATTACATGAATAAAATATGACCAATTAACCAACCAACAAAAACACTTGTTACAAATAAGATCTTCCTGTTGCATCGAAAGAGATAAATGTTGACTAATCTGGGTAACATTGAACTTGGTAAAATGAAATGGTTGAATAATTGAAATATGAGATTATTCAGGAATACACATTGAATGCTGAGATTACGCATTGACTTTCTAGTAGTAGATCCATAATCAAAAAAGTGTTTGTGATTGTTCCAGAAGAAATGAAAAAAAAGATATGGTAGAGCTAGGACAATTATTGTATGAGGTCTACCCAATGCTAGATGCAGAGGCGCATAATAGATCGATATGAACATCATGAGCTGTCCCGTAATAAAACCAGTTGTTGCTGGTACCTTTTTCTCGGTTCCTTCTTCCATAACCAGAGCTCAGACAAGGAAGAGATAAGAGGGCCTCATGGAGAATGTGGTCAGAAATCCATAATAGAGTCCGACCACAACGACCGATGATTTTTTGAAAAAACATTGTAGGATAAGAAGTATCGGGCTCCCGAGACTCTGCCTACCCCAGGTTATCCGAATACAACTTTAACGTCAGTGTGGTGGAATTAGTGGCGGCTATGAGGAACATTAAGGAAGCACGATTCCTGAAGCCAATGAGATCCGACCCCAGTCAAAGGGATCCTAATTTAAGGTGCGAGTACCATAGGATCAATGCCCATCGGACTGGGGACTGCCGGCATCTACGCGAGGAGGTGGCGACGTTTTTGAAAAATGGCCATCTTAGAAAATTCTTAAGCAACCGGGCCAAGAACAACTATGGTTGCAACCGGGATAACGTGGAACCCTCGAAAGCGGGAGAAGATCCCCCCCCCCCCCGTCTGATGATCAACATGAGTTTTTCGGGGGAAACGAGATTAATGGTGTAACTTTCTCGATAGAAAAAAAGACGAAGGTATCGGTAACCCATAGCAACAAACTCCGGGAAGTCGCTGAAGACGACATCACCTTCACGGAGGAGGACACAGATGGACTCTTACTTCCACATAACGATGCCCTGATAATCTCTCTTAATGTCTTAGATTTTAAGATTAATCGCGTTTTGGTGGACCAGGGAGTTTAGACAACATTATCCAATAGAGAGTACTAGAACAAGCCAAACTAACCAGAAGCAAAATTCCGGCTACAAAGCTCCTCGCCGGGTTCAATTTAGCTAGTGTAAAAACCCGAGGGGAAATCCTGCTGCCCACAAATGTCGAAAGTGGTAATGAAGACAACCCTTTTCAAAGTAGTAGATGGCGATATGGGTTACAATATCATTCTTGGGAGACTATGGCTGCACGAGATGAAGGTTGTACCATCAACATACCATCAACTCTTGAAATTCCCAAAGCCAGAGGGAATTAAACACATAAGGGGTGACCAACCGGCGGCAAGGGAGATGAACGCGATATCAGTATCCAGTAGCAAAGGGAAGGAGCATGCGACATAGCAATTACAAGAATCAATGGTTGCTCCCAAGCAAAACGAAGTCAACAGAGGGGAGGAGTCATCAGAATCCTATCAGGTACCAAGATATTTTCAGGTACCAAAAGAGACAGACGCAACCAAATCCACAACGGAAGATTTCGAGCAAGTCGCATTGTTTGAGAAATTCTTGGAGAGGAAATCCCACTTGGGGACAGGACTTAACCCCGAGCTCAGGTCAGGATTTATTGAATTTCTTGAATTTAACATTGACTGCTTTGCATGGTCGCATGCGGATATGACAGGTATCCCGCCAGAAGTGGCCGTGCACAAACTAAGCCTGTTCCTCTGGCCCGGGGACTGGACTCCGAGGTCATAGAAATTAAATATGATTCCCTGTTGGTAGTGAATCAGGTCTGCGGGATCTTCGAAGCCAAAGAAGAACGCATGCTACAATAGGTAGTGAAAGTCCAGGCTCTGCTCGCACGGTTCAAGGAATGGTCAATTACATATATCCCCCAGGGAAGAAAACGCAGAAGCAGAAGCATTAACCTATCTGGGATCGTCCACGAAAATGAAACGAACGGACTCCAGTACGGTCATGCAGCTTATGCATTCGGTATTGGACGTTGATGGCTACTACGAAGTAAACGCGACCAATTTGGTCTGGGACTGGAGAAATGAGATCATTGACTATCTCGAACACGAAAAATTGCCTGAAGATACTAAGGCATCTCGGGCACTGCGCACTAAAGCAGCTCGATACAGCTTCAAGGGAGGTCAATTGTACAGAAGATCTTTCCAAGGCCCGTTGGCCCGATGTTTGGGAGCTTCCGAAGTTAACTATGTTATGAGAGAAGTCCACGAAGGGATTTGCGGAAATCACTCAAGCGCGGATTCCTTAGAGTTAAAAATAATTAGGGGAGGATACTACTGGCCCCGAATGGAA